>NW_016804545.1:637444-693408 GCF_001698545.2 Rhinopithecus bieti | reverse complement strand
TTTTTTTTTTTTTTTGACACACAATGTGTAAAAAGTTTTGTCAGGTCAGGTAGCCTCAGGACTGGGGCCAACCTGAGTTTTTCTTTGAACTCATGAAAACCTCATTGCTGTTGGTTGAAATAGATGTAGTTTATCTAATTTATATTTTTATTGACTATCGTCTACCAAAATATTGACTTAAATCGTGTAACTATTTGATTTCAGACTTTAAATTGATCTGGTATTCCTTGTGGGGCTCCAATTGCATTTAAATAGATGTGAGAGTTGAAAGACCTATAAGGGGTTTCTCTGGTTTTATGATGTCTTATTCTTTTTTTCTTCCTCTGGTTGATGAAATAATAGGGTGAAAGGGATAGCCAAATGGACTAAAGCACAAGTGCCACTCTAGTTATTCAGCAGAGTGCTCAGTAAAGGTCCACCACAATACTGCCACATATCTGCTCGGGGATCAACAGGGCTGACTAATTAAGAAGCTCTTGAAAATTCTTAAGCTCACTGCATCCCTTCAGGTCTCCAAGGAATGCTAAGTTTCCTCCCTGTCACGAGAGACATGAAGTGAACTTAGTGTTCAGAGACGGAGGCTGCATGGCCCTCGGGGGCTGACCTGCAGGGTGCTGGACTTTGGGATATAGCAGAGAGAGCTTGGCACAACTTATTACTCCAGGCTGTAGAATCCTGGAAAAGAGCTACCATGGAGCCCATGCTTGGTGGACTGGAGGACCACCTTAGTGGAAAGGGGACAATCTGGGCCTCTGGCCTGCCATGTGCACAAGCATAATAATTGCTTTTGTTTAACATGCAGATGGAATATTTGATCCATTCCAGCCAGGCATTTGCATCTTGGTATGCTGTCTTAATTGCCAAAGTTTGTTTTAAGTATTTAACTTCTGTGATCCTCTAGTAAAATGAATGTTTCCTTTAGCACCTATTTTTATTAGTTTTTAGACCAAAGAAAACTAAGCACCATTTTATATTTAATAATGATTCTCGTATGACTTTTATACCAGATAAACTAAATTTTACCTTTATATTATTGTGTTATTAATGTTAAACTTAATTTTAATAAAACCATGTAGACATATTTATCAAATTTTAATGTTTGACCATAATGTAAGATTTTATAGATTCGTTTTAACCTTTCATAATTTTGTTAAAGAGCAGGTTGGTGCTTTAAGAAAACCTGTTGCATTTTGCTTTAATGTCCAGTTCACAGAAAACTGGATGATACCTTTTAACTTTAGCTAGTATGTTTACACACATAATTTTCTTTACAATCAACATTTTAAAACTTGCTTAAACTTTCAAAACAATAGTTTTTTTAACCTTTTAATGTAGGTAAAATCCACATTCTTATGCCTCCTTATAATCCTTTTACCAAAGGTATATTTTACTTTCCTTATACACCTTGCACATAAACTGTTTCTTCAGTAGTACTCGGGAGGCCTTACTACTTTTAAATTATACAACATTTTTTGCATAACATTTTTTTCTTTCACGACTTTCGTAGACAATTCTTTGACATGTCTCAATTTTCTGACTTATTACAAACATTTCTTTAAACAAGCAGTTAATTTATTTCAGGACAAGAATTTACCATATAACACTCTTTTTACATAAATTCTGTCTCCTCCCTTTTTTCTTTTCTTTTTTTTTTTTTTTTTTTTTGGATAACCATTCTTTTCCAAAGTGAACTTCCTTTATGTCTGTGTACTAGACTGTCTAAGGCCACAAGATTAGAAAGTACTGTAATACATGTTACACTGCTAACTTTTAGCAAACTTTACTTTTGTTGAAAACCTTGTAAGTTTGGGATTTCAATTATCCTTTGCTATTAATAAGACCTTGTTTAGTCTAAATTAACTTAGAATTGGTATAGATGGCCTTTTTTTTTTCTGTTAGCAAAACAGCTGTGCTACAGATTGAATGCATCTAGGCCATCCGTGGGTTACTGGGTTAAGGATTTTTGATAGGAAGGCCTCAGTGCCTTAGGGATATTCCCTTGTTTACACTGACAACAAAGTGGTATTAGAGTGTTACAGGGTTACTGAGAATACCTTTAATTATTAATTATACATTTTAAATTTACCTTAACTTTTAAAGGAATAGGGTATACTGTTTTTTTTCTTAACTACTTGTATATTTCTCTCTTTCTCTCTTTGACTTGCTGTCTCTCTCTCTGACTTTCCTTTTGCCTCTGTCTCTTCCTCTCTTTCTGCCTCTCTCTTTCTCTGTCTCTCTCTCTTTTCTTGACTCCTTTGTCTCTCTGTCTCTTCCTCTCTGTCTTTTCCTCTCTCTCTCTTTGCCTCTTTTTCTCTCTGTCTCTTTCCTCTCTTTCTCTCTGCTGGTCTTTCCTTGCCTCTGCCAGCCACTTAATGCTGCTGTTCTCTTAACTACTGTAGGTGGGGAGGGGGTCTAAAACCAGCTGTAACTGTCTATGTACGGAAACTGGTCTGGGTCCCTTGGCTTACAGGTTACCTTGTGCCATACCTTTGAAACAGTGGGCCTGTCTAGGCTTCCTTCTGATGGCCAACCCACCTCTAATGCTGGCCAGTCTATTTCACACAAAGTTCTAAGTTTTCTTGGTGTCATAGTAACAATGTAATCTCCCTTAAATCCTTTCTTGAAATTTTCAACATAGTTCCTAGTGGGATGGGCTTACTTTGTGCCTGACCTATGCTTCTTCGAGACAAAACACCACACTCAAACGCCACATGCACCCCACAAAACAAAGAACAGGTAAAAGGGGCACACACACACTTTTACAGTTTACACCAAACCAAAATCAAAACCAATGTCAGAGTATCTAGAAATCCAAACCAGGTCAAAACCAAAACCAAAGTATCAAGCAATCCAAGTCAACTCAAAAACAAAAAACAAAGTGCCGGTACAGGCACCCCATGGGAGATCAGGCCACGCTTCCACTCAAATGGAGTAGGCAAGTTCCCAAGACCAGTCCTGTCAAGCAATTCCAACCAAGTCAAAACCAAAACCAAAGTGCCGATAAAGGCATGCTGTGGGTGATCAGGCCACGCTTCCACTCAAATGGAGTGGGCAAGTTCCAAAGACTAATCTGACCAAGTTCTAGATGACCAGACTCCAAGTGCCAGTTCCTGGTGTTCAGCCACTGCATTGATCCTCCATGGGGGCCTGCCACACACTGCTCTGGCGTGGCGTCCCACGGGGGCAAATGCCTACTTGGGAGCGCTCTCAGGATCCTTGTCACTCCAGCTGGTTGGAGTCCCCCGCAGGAATGTTCCACATGGCATGCTAAAGCCACCTAAGGAGCTGCCTCAGCCATCCATTAATCACCTCACTTTCCCAGTCAGGGAACCAAGAACTGTAGCAGGAGGAGCCGTGGACAAAACCTCTTAGACACCGAGATAGTGAAGGGAGTGGCTTTAATCAGCTGGGAGCATCAGCAGGCTAACGTGTTAAAATCCAAGCTCATCAGGTGCTCAACTTCTGTCCCTTTTAAGGGCTCACAACTCTCAGAGGGTCCGCGTGAGAGGGTCGTGATCGATTGAGCAAGCCAGGAGGTACGTGACAGGGGCTGTGAGCACCGGTGGTCAGAGTGAAACAGAACAAAACGGGAGGTTTCACAGTGTCTTTCCATACAATGTTTGGAATCTATAGATAACATCAGTTGCTAGATCAGGGGTTGAATTTTAACTACCAGACTTAGGTCAGGCAGGCCCACGTCTGGTTTCAGGTCTGATTCCTTGGTTTCAGGTCTGGTTCCTAGGTGCCAGGCCACCTGCCTTTAGTTTCACTTCTCTTTCCTTTTCTGAGTATAAAACAATATGAGAGGGTCTCTCTCTTCCCTCAGTCATGAAAGAGAATAGATCAGTTTCCTAACATTCCTGCAAGGTCAAGTTGTGATGGTACATACTTGAGGCAAAAGAATACTCTTTATTGTTTAGGGCCTTGGACCCATATTCTTTTTTTTTTTTTAGAGACAGTCTCACTTTGTCGTCCAGGCTGGAGTGCAATGGCGCGATCTCGGCTCACTGCAGGCTCCGCTTCCCGGGTTCATGCCATTCTCCTGCCTCAGCCTCCTGAGTAGCTGGGACTACAGGCTCCTGCCACCACGCCCGGCTAATTTTTTTATATTTTTAGTAGAGATGGGGTTTCGCCGTGTTAGCCAGGGTGGTCTTGATCTCCTGACCTCGTGATCTGCCCGCCTCGGCCTCCCAAAGTGCTGGGATTACAGGTGTGAGCTACTGCGCCTGACCTGGACCCATATTCTTAATGCAATCTCCTGATGAATTAAATGAGACAATATGTAAATGTAAGCGTTTCTCTTACCTCTGCACTAGAAGCTAGCCAAATGGCCTTCTTGTTTCCTTTCCTTTGGTTTACACTCTTATCTGGGCCCTACCAGCCTAATGACAATAGAAGCATGGAAATGGAACCGCAAGGATGGAACTCTCTGTTTTGGTTTTGTTTTTTGTTTTTGTTTGTTTTTTTTGTTTCCCCCTAAAGGCGAGGGCCAAATTGCTTTTGCTTTTTTCTTGGAGTAACCCTGTTTCTGCTAGGTCTTTCAATGATGGTATGGTAGTGTTTAAGTTGGAGGAGTTGGAGAGAAAAATCCTCAGGTTTGTGTTATTTTACCAGCTATGTGGCAGGGAAGAGAGAGAAAGTGGTTTAGAGGAAAATAATCCCAAAACAGGACTTTTCCTTGAAAATCAGAGAGTTAGAAGTGAATTTTTATAATTGAGTAAAGAATGGGAAGGACTATGCAGATGTTTTCAAATAAGTGATGATTGTTAGGCTGAGATTTCGGTCAGAAATGAAAATGGATTAAAGAATGGTCAGTATAAATGGAATTGGGTTGAAGAAGGAGAAGTGAACCATTTCTTATTAAGTACCTATTAATGTTAACACAAATTAATCTTTTTTTTTTTTTTTGAGACGGAGTCTTGCTCTGTCGCCCAGGCTGGAGTGCAGTGGCCGGATCTCCGCTCACTGCAAGCTCCGCCTCCCGGGTTTACGCCGTTCTCCTGCCTCTGCCTCCCGAGTGGCTGGGACTACAGGCACCCGCCACCTCGCCTGGCTAGTTTTTGTATTTTTTAGTAGAGACGGGGTTTCACTGTGTTCGCCAGGATGGTCTCGATTTCCTGACCTCGTGATCCGCCCGTCTCGGCCTCCCAAAGTGCTGGGATTACAGGCTTGAGCCACCGCGCCCGGCCACACAAATTAATCTTATAAGAACTCAAGGAGGAAACAGTATTGCTGACATTTTAGACGGGGAAACTATCTCCAAAGTAGGCAGTTAATTGACCAGCCCAAGATTGTATAGTGGTAAATTGTTGGGGCAAAATGTGAAACTAGGTCTCTCGGATCCTCTAAAACATTGTTTCCATTTTGTCTCTGTGTCTTCAGAATTTCTATTTACCGTATCTATTGCCAGAGTGCCATATTTGAGGTGTGGTTAGATGAATATAACGTAAGTGAATATATAAGTTTAATAAACATTGATTCTGAGCTTCACTATGTCTCCTGTTCTGCACATTCTCCTCACCGGGATAAGATCAGAACTTGTTCGAATTCTAGAATTTGGTCTTATGTTTTATATTTTAGGACCAGTGACAAAAGAAGAAACTTGGCCAAACAAAAAGCTGAGGCTCAAAGGAGGCTCTATGGTCAAAATTCAATTAAAAGGCTCTTACCAGGCTCCTCAGACTGGGAACAGCAGAGACACCAGTTGGAGAGGCGGAAAGAAGAGTTGGTATGAAAGTTATAAGAAAGTACCCACAATTTAAATTGCATAATTCACTTGTCAGGTTTTATTTGTAAAATTTTTATCATTTCCAGAAAGAGAGACTCGCTCAAGTACGAAAGCAGATCTCACGAGAAGAACATGAAAATCGACATATGGGAAATTATAGGTAACTGTGCTGGTATTTTTGTATAGATTGAAAAAATGAAGTATCAAAGCAGTGATCCTTCATGTTTTAATCTTGTGTGCTTATTTTAAGCATTTTTCTTTGATTCCAAGCAAGTACTTTTGCTTACTGTCTTTCAAGAAAGAAAGGTAGTCAGCAAGGAGATGGTTCAGCCTTGACAGCGCTCCTGCTAGCCAGCCTCTGGGTGGTTGTAGGAGGTCCTTTTAACCCGCCGTTATCCTGTGACTGTATTTAGTTATAATGTGGTGTTTAAAAAAACGTCAGAATTCAGGTCTCTTGGTATTCTTCCTGTCAATCCATAGTGGTTACTGTACTTTTTCAGGAACCAGGCAAATAATGAAAATGTTTGAAGGAGTTAGGTATGAGACAGTGGAGAGGGATGTGGGCTGTGTTAAACTGGAACCCTTCCACAGTATCACCCTTGACAGAAGCAAACCTCCCCACCCCACCCAGCTCATTGTGTTCTTCGAAAGACTGCCCACTTTCCAACTTTTGACATTGCCTAAGCAGGATAAAGGAATGTATAAGGGCATTCTTGCACTCATGGTAAGATGTTCTTTCATGGCCTTAACACCATCAACAGTAGTGATGAGAACACATTCCTCCCACTCCACCTCTACCCACTTCTCTCTACTAGAGAGGCAAATTCCATCACTACAAAAGAGATCATCAAAACCACTGCCTACATTTTTGTATACTTCGGTAACTACACTAAGTAAAAAACTCCTGTAGTATCCCTTATTAACTGAACACTCTCCTACAAAGTTCAATATTTCTCCAATTTGCCCAATCACCATTCTTCTCCAACCATTTCCCCCTAACTAAACCCTTATACTGTGCCTTCTGGAACTGCATTGTTTAATGCTAATTCTCTAGATAAACTTTATTTGTGGATTTGTGTCACTATCAATGACTATAGACTGAAAACCTTCATAAAGTTGTAAAAATACTCTTGTGCAATCATTAAAGTTTTGAAAGAAGTTCGTTAATTAGTGCCCAGTCAGCAAATAGTTACATTAGAAAGGTACTGAGTGAATCTATTAGGCCAATTATCAGTTTTCTATCTGGAGGTTTAATATTTAATATTATTTTGCACTGATCAGTATAGAAATGCTTATACCTGGCAATATGACTAGCATAGAATAGGTGGCCAAGGATTATCTGTGGAGTTGATCTTAACTATTGAGCTGTGACAGCTTCTTTTTAAAAAATTGGTTTATCTGATTTTGTTGTAGACGAATTTATCCTCCTGAAGATAAAGCACTACTTGAAAAGTATGAAAATTTGTTAGCTGTTGCCTTTCAGACCTTCCTTTCAGGAAGAGCAGCTTCATTCCAGCGAGAGTTGAATAATCCTTTGAAAAGGATGAAGGTAAGATAATGAATGTTTATATAGAGAAAAAAGAATAAAGCTAAACAATATGTCTTTACAGACAAGCCACCTTGGTCCAACATATAAAAACATCTTACTTTTAAGATATGCTTTCCCCAAGCTTTTTATTTTAACAGTTGGTAACATTTCATGATGAACCAACTTACTTCATAAATAAGATATCTACCAAGACAAATTATAGAGTAGAGAATTGTGATATTATGTAGTAATATCAATATATTATAATAATATATCTTATTACATAGATGTGTATATGTAACTGGATAAAGAAACCCATGGAATTAACCTAGTGCTTTGTAGCATTCTTATTTTTTGGATTATAACAAACAT
Source organism: Rhinopithecus bieti (assembly GCF_001698545.2). NCBI lineage: Eukaryota > Metazoa > Chordata > Mammalia > Primates > Cercopithecidae > Rhinopithecus > Rhinopithecus bieti. The sequence continues at coordinate 685,780 of NW_016804545.1, read as the reverse complement.
TATATAGTACTTTTTCTTGATACTACATAGATCTGGCATATAAGAGGAAGTAAATGAAACACACACACACACACACACACACACACACACACTCTAATCTGTACACCTTAGTAAAAGGTCTATCAGTTTTCTATTGTAGCATGACAAACCACTTCCTTTATTTGCTCATTACTCTGCAATCTTGGCTGGGCACAGTTGAGTGGTTCTTCTGCTTGTCTTCCCTTGGGTGAATCATATAGTAGCATATATCTGAATGCCCAACTGGGGCTAGAAATCCAGGGTAGCTTCACTCACATGTCTGGTGTGTCAGATAAGATAGCTGGAACATCTGAGAGCTGGCTGGCATCTCTTCCTCCCTACACAGCCTCTCAGCAGGGTAGTCAGACCTCTCAATATAGTAGCTCAGGATTCTAAAAGGGAGCATTTCAAGAAGATTCTTTTTATCCTAGTAGAAGCTCTCTAGTTTAGATCTGATCTCTGCCTACATATGTCCAGACATGACAGATGACCCCAAAGAAGAAAATGGCCACTCATCTCTGCTCACCTAGGAAGAGCTTGTCCCTCTTTGGAATTTAGTTTCTTTACATTACTTTTTACCTACAGCTTTCTGGTGTTTTAGAAAATATGATTGTTTAGTTTATCTGGCCTTTTCTGGCTGTTATGATGAAAGTATCATCTGTTATATTTCTCCTAAACAGAAGCAGAACTCCTTGATTTTCTTTTTGACTATATTGTACTGCTATCCATGGAATTCATTGTAAGATTATTATTTAATAAAAAATGTATAATAAGAGTATTTTGGGATTTCAATAGCTAAATTTCCTTAGATTGGGGCAAAGAGTAACTTATTTTACACATTTCTACTGTACAGTGAGATTTCTAGTTTCTTCAAAAACCTTTTCTAGCATCCTTTCTTAAATAACTCAATGATACGGTTGATTATACCTCTTTCAGTGTACCTATTATAGTTGTATTGTTCTGACTTGCCTAATATCCACTGGGGTATATGCTTTTATAAAATTTCCTTTTGATTCAGAATATGACTCTGGAAGAACACAAGAAAGGTGTTAGGGCACTTGTGACTTTTTGCCACCTTTGATGACTATAGAATGAAAACCTTTATAAAGTTCTAAAAATACTTTTGTGCAATCATTGAAATTTTGAAAGAGTTTCATTAAATAGTGCCCAGTTAGCAAATACTCACATTAGAATGTTTCTAAGTGAAACTATTAGTCCAATTATCAGTTTTCTGTCTGGAGGTTTAATATTATTTTGCACTAATCTGTATAGAAATGATTCATAAACTTGAAATCTGGAAATTAGCTTGAACTTTCCAGAAATTTTAGTGTCCAGTGAACTAGTTTATTGAAGTATTATACTCTAAGATTTTAATACTATACTGTACTGTAAAGGTACATTTGTTTATGATAATTAATACAGAGTAGATTTTGGCTATGTATTAATTATAATGCCAGATTTTAGTGAAAGTTTCAAGAGACTTTGCCATGACCCTTTAATATTTCTCCTTTGTTCTGAGCAATCTTCACTAAATAATTTTGGGAATCCTTGCTCTGCATTATTTTGTGGAGATTCATCAACTTGGAAAAATTCTAGAGTCCATTAGTGATTGTAATTTTAATTAGAATATTTTTTGAAGGAGGAAGATATTTTGGATCTTCTGGAACAATGTGAAATTGATGATGAAAAGTTGATGGGAAAAACTACCAAGACTCGAGGACCAAAGGTGCAGTATATCTCTACCTTCCTTAAGTTATCAAAGTAGATGCTATTAGCCCTTGATGCTTCTCACTATAAGAATGACCGGTGCTGCTTTAAAGGAACCACAAGGACTGTGTGCCCAGTGCAGGTAGAGTTTGGAAGATGATGGTATCTTACACTCAGGAGTTTTGTTTTGTTTTATTTTATTAGTTTCATTTGTCATTTTGGTTATTTTCCTGATGTCAGTGAAAATACCATGAGTCAGGGCCAAAAGGGACCCAGAGCTAGTACTCTTATTCTAAACTAAATATTAAGTTTGCCTCATACCTCTAGACAGATAATTATCAGATAAATGGGTAGCATTATAAATAAGGCAAATCATGAAATCTAGAGACCCTAATTAGGAGCCCCATCTTTTGCTGACCTAGCAACATTGATTTTGTTTTAGTTAAAATAGGTGTAATTCCTAGAAATAAGTAGAAAGCTGTTATGTAGATGACATTTACATGTTCTCCCTTTTTTTTTGATACAGGATCTCACTCTCACCCAGGTTAAAGTCCAGTGGTATGTTCATACCTCACTGTAGCCTCACACTCCTGGGCTCAAGTGATCCTCCTGCCTCAGCCTCCTGAGTAGCTGGGACTACAGGCACATGCTACCATGCCTGGCTAATTTAAAAAAATTTCTTCTTCTTCTTCTTCTTTTTTTTTTTTTTAGGAGATAGTGTTTTGCTGTGTTGCCAAGGCTGGTCTTGAACCCCTGGTTTCAGGCAATCCTCCTGCCTTGGCCTACCAAAGTGCTGGGATTATAGGCATGAGCCACTGCGTCCAGTGCTGTTCTTCTGATATATGTCAAAGTTCTTGTTAGTAGAGTAGGAAAGAGTTGAATTAGAAAAATCTTGGATTTTTTTTCATTCCATTCCATTTATATTTCAGAATTGCTACGCTATCTTTTTGTCCTTAGACACTTCATCTTCTATCATATTTTCATGCTTTTCCATGCTTCTGAAATGTCTTCCTACTAAAAAAAAAAGTCATTGACTTCTTGTTTGATTAGAGTCTCCTTCCTATTTCAGCTGAACCACTGTTGCTTGTGTGAAACCTTCCCTCATTTCCCCAGTTAAGCTTAGACCTTCCCTTCTGTCTTTCTCCTGCTGTTCCATAAATAATACTTCCGTGGAGCAGTTGTGACAAGTAATTATTTGCATGTTTGCCTCAGTACGAGGCTGCACGTTCCTTGAGGGTAGCAAGTAGATTTTCATCTTTGCATCTCTAGAACCTAGCCAGTGTCTGACACACAGTAGGTTCTCAAAATCCATTAGTTCAGTTTGTTAAATATATCCATAAGAACCTCATTGGCTAGTAGAAGAGCAGACAGGTAATTAAAAAATCAGGGAGTAATGTGGCAAGTACTATAATAAAGGGACTGTAAAGTACTACAGCAGCATAGGGAAGAAAGGGATTGGTAGCATGTGGACGGCTTCAGAAAGGTAGTGCTGTTAGAACTGGATCTTGAAAAATGAGTAGTGCTCTAAGCGTTAAGAGAGGTGGAAGAGGCAGGTCACGGTGGCTCATGCCTGTAATCCCAGCACTTTGGGAATCCAAGGTGGGCGGATCACAAGGTCAAGAGATTGAGATAATCCTGGCCAACATGGTGAAACCTCATCTCTGCTAAAAATACAAAAATCAGCTAGGCATGGTGGCATGTGCGGGAGAATCGCTTGAACTCGGGAGGTGGAGGTTGCAGTGAGCCAAGATCGTGCTACTGCCCTGTGGCCTGGCAACAGAGCGAGACTCTGTCTCACACACAAAAAAAGAGGTGGAAGAACATTTAGGGTATATAGGACATTAAAGGCAAAGATATGGAATTATGATACTGTATAGGATGTTGTAGAAACATGAAAAGTTTGGTATGACTCAAGTGGAAGGTTCTTGGATAGTGAAATGATATGGGTGAGCCTGTTTAAGAGATAAGAGATTAGCTGATGGAGATCTTGGATGTCAGAGACTGTTCCAAATTATGTGCTCCATATTGAGGCATTGCAGAATATGTCATTGATACCTCCTTTGGAAGAAGTATATTTTAGAGTATCTGTAAAAGTAAATACTTGCATGAGTCATGGCAATACTTGCATGAGTCATGGCATTACATGGCAGTACTTTTGGTACAATATGTCATTGATACCTCCTTTGGAAGAAGTATATTTTAGAGTATCTGTAAAAGTAAATACTTGCATGAGTCATGGCATTACTTTGGGAAACACTGGGAAATTTCTAAGCTTTGTATATTAATTATTGCTATTCAGCAAACTAGACATGAGATATCCTGGAGGCACAATGTTTCTGGCAGAATGGCAAATGCAGAAGCCTTGAGACAGCTTTATATTGTCTTATATTTTCCTGTGTTTCATTTATATAAGGCTTGTCATCCAAACAAAAATATAACCTTGGGAGGAAGAATTCACTTTGTCTGATTTGTTCAGTCCCTTTCATTCTAGGCAAGTAGTGGGAGCTAGCAATGTATTTGTTGAAATGAAATGAACTAGATATTTCCTGTAGTTGTTAAAGCCAGCTATATTTCAAAGTTGTTGAAGTCTGCATAATCAGTCTGAAGTAGAAGCATTTTTATAACTTTTAATTTTATGTTGTTTACCAAGGGTCCAAAGTGAGCCAAACTTCAAAGCAGCCGTTCCTTTTTAGAGGGATGATATAACACACAAAACATTGATTTCCGGTGTCTTTACTGGTAGAAGTATAATTGGAGATAATCAAAGTTAAAACTGGTACTTGTAGTAGGAAAAACAGTAACTTTTCACTTACTTGAGAATCTAAGAAATATTAGCTACATAAATAATATCACATAAAGTGTTAGGTTGGTGCAAAAGTAATTGCAGTAGAATATTAGCAATGTTCTTTTTATTAAGCTGGGTGATAGGCATGTGGGTGTTTATTCTTTATGCATTTATATATTTTTTATATATGGCCTACTTTATAATAAAATTGGACATAAAAAATAAGTACTATGGTTGTGCCGTAACTCAATGCCAGTTTACAAATTCCATTTTGTAGTTAAGACACTATTTAGAGTTTATGTTGCTGTGACTGCTAGTTAATTATTGCTTGAACAGTGTATTGGTCAGAAAGTCCCAAGTGCATATAAGACACAAAGGCTCAGCTGTACGTTTCCCCTTGTGATTCTTTATAGGGTCGAATAACTCATTATGTAGTCAAGCTCTTTAAGAACACTTAAAGCTGTTTGCTACATGAAGGAAGGCACTACTAGCAAGCCTGATTGTGCCACTGTTTCTTCTGGGTATGCTAAACTTCTGAGGAAACAACCTTCCTCTAGAATTCATATTCCCCAAGATTGTCAAAATGTTTGATGATTGTGTTACTGTTAAATGTTTTTGTGCATATCTCTTTGAACATTGTCAGTACTTAGTAAATATTAGACCATCAGAAAGAGCACATACTTTTAAACACAAGTTGATACCTTAGTGAATTAAACTACTTTCCTGCTTTGGTTATTTTTCATCCTTTGCAAAGGCTATAAATTTAAGAAGATCATGCTTTTTGGCTCACTCTGTATTCCAGGCACTTCATGAAATGCTGTTTCTCTATTTTTATTCTACACTGTTACACTAGAGGGTATACCTTCTTTCAGTGAAATCCCATGCTATCCAAGGATTTCATTATAGTGTATGCTAACATCAAAACATTTTTGTTTGATTTAACAGAGAGCAAGCAACTAGTATACAACTGAAGGAACCTCTCCCATCAGGAATAGGAGGCATATGGTGTGTGTAATAAATAGTCTCTTAGAATGACTGAGTTATGAAAACTGTCTTGTTCTTGGTTATGCACATTCTTTCTGATGTGAAACTGTCCCATGTCCCTTTCCTTCCATTCCTTCAGCTGGCATCATTAGAAATACATTGATTGGGAGGACTAGAAACAAGTGATTCTAATAGGGATAGTGACACATAATAGCATGGCATTTTCAATCTTTACAGATTTTCCCTTCTATATTAGAGGAATTTGTCCTTCCCCCATGAAAGTTTACCGCTACTGATCTTCATATTATATTATTAATTTTTAAAATGTAGCACGGGCAATGAAAATTATGTCATTCTATTGTGGCCAGAAGCTACGTGCCAGAGATAGGAGTACTCTGAGAAAAGACATCAGTTGTTCTTGAGCAGTTTGGAAGGTGGACAGTTAACTAAAATTCTATTTTATAAATATCCACAGCCAGTTAGTTATGTGAGGGATACGTAACTTCTTGCTGCACATTATCTGAATGGAAAGGCTCACAGAAAATGTTTTAGTATTCTTATTCTTTATCCTTCTTGCCCCTCTTTCTCCTCCCACCCCCTCACACACAACAGACACACACACACCACACACATACACAGATGCACTCGTGTGTGCACATGCATACACATTTATTGAGTAACTCTGAATGTTAATGATACGACAAAGGTATATCTCTGAGTCTTGATGAGTAATCTTTCTTATGGAATGAAGAAAAGCTGATTTTATTTCTGATTTTTATATTTTTATCTCAAATATTTTCCCTTTATTTTGTTATTCTTTGTTTATAGATACTCTGGCCCTTTATTCCAGTCATGTGGGAATAACATATTCCTCAATCATGATTATATCATTTAAGAAAGGATATTTTGCAGAAACAATAATCAATGCATAGCACTGTAGGCTAAGCAGCATGGCAGCAATAGTATTTGGGGGGATTCTCAACCTTCAGTAAAAAGCAGCAAGCATAGGGGGACATTTAAAATAGTAACTAATCATATCAGTAAACCTTTTTAAAGAATTCTAACAAAATAACATGTTTCCGTCTTTTTAGCCTCTGTGTTCTATGCCTGAGAGTACTGAGATAATGAAAAGACCGAAGTACTACAGCAGTGACAGCAGTTATGATAGTAGCAGCAGCTCTTCGGAATCTGATGAAAATGAAAAAGAAGAGTACCAAAATAAGAAAAGAGAAAAGCAAGTTACATATAATCTTAAACCCTCCAACCACTACAAATTAATTCAACAACCCAGTAAGTCAATTTCTTCTAATTTAGATGTTGTATAAAGAATTATGGAACTGAAATTATTAAACTCAATAAAAGGTCCTTGGGCCAAATGAACCCTGTTGTGTGTGAGGAGACCTGGATTCCATCCCCCTTCCTTCCCTAACCAGACTCGGGCACATCCCTTAATCCCTTTCAAGATCTGCAAATAGAAAACGAAAGGTCTGAATTAAGGATCTGTTCTTCTATATTTCATCATTTTTTTTAGGTGCCAGATTTTTGCTTGGGTTTTGTAAAATGTGCCTCATGGCTGATCTGATGATTACATGTCTCTTAAGCCAATATATTCTCTTCTCATTCAATTTCCGCCCCTCTACTTCTTTCACCCACTTTGTTTTATGCTGTCACTTATTATATATATTTTTAAAAGTATGTATCTCCTTAGGCATTTGACTTGAATGTATCTTTAAGTTACATAATTGTGAAATAGTTGAAGTTTTGTTCTCTCCCATTTTCATCACCAGTGAGTACTTAAGCAGGGCTTATGATGCATACAAACTACTTAGGAGAGCAGCCAACCACTGCTCCATCTCCTTCCTTTTCTGCTTCCTTTTCTCTCTATTTGTATTTCTTTTTACATTCTCTTTCTCTTCCTTTGTCTCTTCTTTCATTTATTCTTCAATTCCAAGTGTGCAATATTGTGTCTGTGATTTTTCTTTCATCCCCAAATGTCCAGTGTGGGATTGCTGTTTGCCTAGATTCAGTTGGAAAACCCCTTCCTGATGCTGCCTCTAGTCCAGGACTTTTCTGAACCCCTGTCTGTCATATCTCTGTTTGCCTTGTGCTCCACTGTCCTAGGGTTCCGCTAAGGGAATCAGCTCAATAATGCAGTGAACACAATTGTGAGCCCTTTTTACCCTCAGCAATGTATTTAATATGTTAACTTCCCTGATAATGTGGATATTTTAAAACTGGCCTTAAACACTTATGGCAAAATGCATGAGGAATACAGAACCAATAGATGAAGCTTTTACAGGAATGGTCTTTGTTTATATGTTATTCTCTAAAGAAACATGCTACTACATATCTTTCAGGGTTTATGTCTTTGGAGGGAAATTAATGTTTTGTGTTCCATTTCATTTATTTATTTACTCATTCATTTAAGAAATGTTTATTGAGCACCTGTTATACAGTTTGTAAGCTATTTAATCATTTGCTTCCTTTTTTCTTAAGGATTCCTTAAATACTTTCAGTGTGTCTTTGTGTAACTATGGCTCTGTGTTGGTTTCAGAAGCTGACATTTTATGCCTAAATTTGGCCAGTTTTAATTCCCTTTCCTGTTAGCTGATGTGTGCCTCCCTAATGGCATGAACTGATGGGAGATGAGGACAGGTTAGAGAAAAACTTGCTAACATTCTTATAGCTCTGAGATTGTTCTTTCTTCTCAGACCAATAGGTTAACAAATTGAGATCAGACAATAGTGCACTAAAATATACAGATTTTAAAAATGTTTTTAAGTATGAAATTTCATTTGAAGTCTAGCCTAATTTAGTTACATGTCTTTTTTATTAGTTATATTTTATTTTTATATTCATGAGGAATTGTAGCAAGCCTTTTACTTTGTGTTATCTTCTCTCTTTAATCTTACACCAAGGAACACTTGAGTTCTTACACCAAAAACTTGAGTTTTGTCTTCAGAGTGATGCTGATGATCAAGGACACAATCCAGATTATATGTAACACTTTCTCTTATATATAGTTTGAAAAATTCTAACTTATTTCAGCTTCAAAGGGATATGCAGGTTACAATGATTTTTTTGTGAATCTACCCAAACATCATTGGCATGTCTAGCTACTTAGTTATTCTGTCTGAATTTCTAGCATGTGTAGGCAAAAGAAAAAAAAAGGAATCTGTGATGATTCAAGACAAAGGATATTTTCTTTCTGCCCAGTGATCAGGTTGTATACAACCAAACCATTACCATAACCCCTCAAAGGGAGTAGGACTACAGTACAGTTACTAGCACATGCCTTGGGTATTTTCTTAGTATAAGTTTGCTCTTGGTGCACATTAAATATGTGCAGTTCTTTGTTTTAAAAAAAAAAAAAGATTGACCGGTGGTATGTTCCTCACATAGCCCTTCTGCCCTTCTCTAGAAATATAGAGGCAGTGTCATTTTGAAAAGCGGTGACAGTTTTCAGGTTCAGAAGGAAGTTAATCTTTGGAACAAAGAGAATTTTAAAAAAATCTTTTATAGCTTTAATAAGTATAACTTTTGTATTCTCCAAAATTTAATTTAGAAGTATATCCCAAATATAAGACTTATGTCTTTTCCTTTTATAAAGGTTTAATTTTTTTTCAACAGCTAATGAAGAGAAATATTTGGGTATTCAACCTGGCTTCATGTGAATTTTACTAAATTATTTAATTAATGAAGATGTATTCCCCAAGCAGAGAAAGAATACAGAACAGAGGATATATAAACCATAGGAACTGAAAAACAATAAAAATATTGATAGTATTGAGTGATGATGTATTGCCCTGTGTCAGGAGTCAAAATTTATCTGGAACAGTTGGTTTTCTTTATTAGATGTTCCTAATATGCACTGGGGAAGATATTTTATGATTTCTCTTAGATATTTTTTCTGATAACAACCCTATAGATCTCTATATTTTTTTCTTCACTTAAGTCTTTTTCTATTGGAATTTAACCTACTTTAAAAAATTATTTACTCTTGTGAATTAGAATGCTCTCTGTTCAGTGCTACTCTTTATAATAACCAATTCTATATTTAAATTCCATTAGGATAATCTCAATTTTGTTTTATTACTGTTTTTTTCCTCATGGGTTCTAAATTCTATAACTTAACCTACTTAGCCTGTCCACTTTCTATACTCCTTCCAGCCCTCCCTATGAATCTTGCTGTAAAATATTCAATCTCTAACCTATACACAGATTCTTATAAGTGGCCAGTCAAATCCCAAGGGATAGTGGATAGCATCATGGAATTATACAAACAGGGAAGACACTGGAATTAGATAGGGTCAGGACTGAAACCTGATCTTGACCACTTTCTTGCTGTATGACCTTGAAAAAGTTCTTTCTCTAAGCCTCTGAGCAATGGAGATCCCTACTTCAGAGGGTTTCCATGAGGACTAAGATAAAAGCGTAGCACTTAGCACAATGCCTGGCTTATAGAAGGTGCTCCATAAATGTTAATTTTCCTTTCTTCTGGTTCTTTTATCTCATGTTTTGAAGATATAATTTTGAAGGATTGTTGATAGTAGTATTCCCACAAGAGCCATTTTTTATACATCAGAGGGGTTCTTCTGCAACAAGTTCACTGTTGTTGAAAAATGTATTCTAAACTCATATTCCCATGATGATGCCTATGCTTTGACATTTATTGCCACTTCACTACTAGCTGCTATAATCTTTAGTTTATATAGACTTAATAGAGTAAAAAACTTGTATTACTACTGCTACTGTAGTATCCCTCTTCTCCATCACTGATAGGCTCCATAAGGCGTTCAGTCAGCTGCCCTCGGTCCATCTCTGCTCAGTTGCCTTCCAGTGGGGACACCCGCCCATTTTCTGCTCAACAAGTGATATCTGTGTCACGGCCAACTTCTGCGTCTCGGTCACATTCCTTAAACCGTACCACCTCCTACATGAGGCATCTGCCTCACTGTAATGATGCCTGCTCTACCAACTCTCAAGTGGTAGGTCATCTGTTTTGCTCTTTCAAGTTTATAGGGAGCTCTGTACTCAGGCAAGGGGGATCAGATGAGAGGAGGACAGACTGAACCTCAGATCCTTTCCATAATTGAACTCAAGACGGATTATTCACCTACCTTAGCCTGCAATTTAGTATGACTCTTAAAAGGTGCAGACTTCACTCTGTCACAGAACTCAAAGATGAACACTGAGGATAGCATTATTTTATTTTCTGTTTGCTGATGTGGTAGGATAATATTACTGAAAATTACCTGAGTAAATGCATGGTTCTGCAGTGTATTATGCAGTCTCTCTTTAAATTTGAGGAAGTTTGGAAAATTTTACTTAATGGGACAGTTGATTAATAGGTTAAAAAATGATAAATTAGAGCACTTAAGTACAATGTTATTTATAATGTGTTCTGTATGTTAAATTAACATTGAGTATTCCCTTGTTAGCACAAATCCCAGAGATGTGGTATTGAGAAAATAGTGAATTTAGTTTGTAAGAAGGCTTACTTTTAGATGCTCAAACAGATAGCCCCAACTACCTTCACGTAGACTAAGGTTTTACTTTAATTTAGTTTATTTAATATGGATCGTTGTTTCCAAGGGGGTCAGGGCTTAGTGAATGAATTTCACTTGGTAACAATGGGAACTTTTTTTTTCTAATCAAGAAAAAATTGCCTAAGGTATATGTAGCAAATGAAACTGACCAGGAGAGTCCTTTTAAGTATTTATATATTTTATTTTAGTACTTTTAGCTAAATAAGTATAACCTTGTGGAAGTATGAAAGACACTCTTGGGATTCGTATCCATTTAATCCAAAGAATTCACAAGTGTAAAAGAAAATTTTCTTCCTTTTTCATTGTTACTGTTTTCAGTTAAAAGTGCATCATTTTACCTAGAAATATCTTTCAGATTATACTGGCACAATGAAATAAGACCCCCTCCAAATATCTGTATTCTTTCAAATTTAAGAGTGAGTCTTTGCGGCAACTGAAAACAAAAGAACAAGAAGATGATCTAACAAGTCAGACCTTATTTGTTCTCAAGGACATGAAGATCCGGTTTCCAGGAAAGTCAGATGCAGAATCAGAACTTCTGATAGAAGATGTGAGTATCTGATGTGTCTAAAATGCCAAGGAGCTGGTACCTTTTTATTTTTCTTAAAATATTAAAATTTCTTTCCTGAAGGCATTATGCTCAATGACATAGTAAATTTAATTGATGTCTTTCCAACCTCTACTAGCTTTAGAAAATGCAGGGGTTTATTTTAATTGTTACAATTCATGAACAGTGAGATCAGATTATAATCAGCAGTGCAAAATATCTTTTAGTATATAGTGCTTAAAGTCTGCTTCATCAAGTGAGAATAATTAGTGTTAAATAATTATTGTTCTTAATGATTAAGCAAATATCATGTTAAACTTGCCTCTATAAAGATTTAGAAAGAACTAATATGGAATGGGGTATGATGAAAAACGTGGGGCTGTGGCATAAAATGTCAAGAATAATTTGAATGTGACACCTCGAATGTCACATTTTTGGGGTCAGAATTTTGAAATGACTTATGTGGAGCTGTGTGTTTTTCTTGTTACACACACATGTGCACCACCCAGTGGAACATTCTAAAAGGTCAGAGGGTCCTAAAATTCACATTAAAATCAGTGACTTACTCCTAATTTAGAAAGAGGGTCCACGTTATTTCAGATAATTTTGGTGAAAGAGCACTTCTTCATGCAAGGTTACATTTCTTCATTCAAACATCCTTTTCATTCTTAGATAATTATTCAGTAATAGAACCTTGTGTTTTGGTGGGGCACATATATTTTATAAATATATTAAAATATATTTTGGGCCTTTTTTGTAAATATAATTTTATAAATTATATACATAAAATATATGTATTTTTTTTCCCAGAGGAGAAGGCACCATCTAGTGGCCAGTTATAGGATAAAAACTACAGCCATGCACTTGGACTTTTCGTTTTTTAGCATTTACTTTAGACCTGTCTAAAGCAAGTGTATAGAAACAAAAAGCAAACAAACAACAGTAAAAGAGACTTCCTTGCTGAAAAATACCCATAATTGCGATTTATATTATGTACTGATGACACAGTCATAAGCAAAGCCCCTAATTATTATTTTGTTGATATATATTTTTGAAAAGTGAAAATGGTAACTCGTTTGCAAGTTAGGTGCTACTTAGTTACATCAAAGGAAATGAAAGAAAGCATTGGATGTTAAGGATTATGCTAGATGTGCTTTTATTTACCTATGTCATCTTATCTGATAAAATTATTTTCTACATATAGCCAATGACTTTGTAGCACTTTATTTTATGTATTTCTTGAGATATTAGTTATATCCCATCTTTTTTAATCAGGTAGAAGAAAATTAAACAGAGAGTAAAACTAATATTTGTGACTATCGTGATTGTTCTATAAAGAATGTATATAGGCTTATATAATTAATAAAATATAATTAATAATTATGTCAGACATCAAATTGTTTACTGTATGTTCACTATGTGTGAACATTTTAATCTGTTTACTACAGTATATATTACAAGACTATATATTCAGAAGTTTTGCAGACTTGCACAAAAAACAAAACAAAGTAGTAGAATTCTCATTTTATATAGGCTGCCTTCTAATGCATTATTCAATATTTTATTACTATGAATGATGTCATAAATCAGCCTCTAAAATACAAATGAAAAATCTATGTCTCGGATTTCTTGCCAAATCTTACGTTCCTGAAGGTATTTGACTTTCATTCATTGGAGATTGTTTTTTGTTTTTGAGACAGAGTCTCACTCTGTTGCCCAGGCTGGAGTGCAGTGGTATAATGTCAGTTCACTGCAACCTCCACCTCCTGGATTCAAGTGATTCTTGTGCCTCAGCCACCCAAATAGCTGGGATTACAGGCATGCACCACCATGCACAGCTAATTTTTATACTTTTAGTAGAGATGGGGTTTTGCCATATTGGCCAGGCTGGTCTTGAACTCCTGGCCTCAAGTGATCTGCCTGTCTTGGCCTCCCAAAGTGCTGGGATTACAGGTGTGAGCCACAGAGATTGTATTCTTAATGCAACTAGAACAGAAAGCTTTGGACGTAGATGGCTTCTTTAATTTCTATTAGAAATCTTTGCACATGTCTTTTTATGAAAGTTGGCATTATTTGTTGCAAGTAATATTGTAGTGCTTTCATTACACAAATTAATTTAAAAAATGGGTTTCAACCTGTAAATTTCTTAATGTTCATCCTTCCAAACAGATCATCGATAACTGGAAGTATCATAAAACCAAAGTGGCTTCATATTGGCTCATAAAATTGGACTCTGTAAAACAACGAAAAGTGAGTAATGCTCAAAAACAGTTTTTTCCTCTTGGATTATGTATTAAGCTAGGACCATTAAGCCAAATTCATAGACAGACTTTATATTTGCTCATTTGTTTACTCATTTCTTCAACAAATACTTATTAAGTATCTATTATGCGTCAGGCACTCTTCTAGGTTCTGAAGATACAAAAGTGAATTGTAAAAAATCCATGCTTTCATAGAACTTACATTCTAGTTAAGATGTCTGATAATAAATAAATATGTAATAGAATGTAAGGTAGTACAGTCAACCTTCTATGTCTGTGGCTTTCGCATCCATGGATGCAACCAACCAGGGATTGAACATGTTTGGAAAAAAAAAGGATGGCTGTGTCTGTACTGAACATGTACAGACGTTTTTTCTTTTCTCATTATTCCTAAACAATACAACAGTATAACAACTATTTACATAACATTTACATTGAATTAGATATTATAAGTAATTATAAGTAATCTAGAGATGATTTAAAATATACAGGAGGATGTACATAGGTTATATGCAAATATTCCACCATTTTATATCATGTACTTGAGCATCCATGTATTTTGCTCTCTGGGGGTGGGGGGGGTCCTGAAGCCAATCCTCACAGGTGCAGAGGGACAACTGTACTAAGTACTATGAAGAAAAATAAATTGAGATAATAAATAGAAGGTAGTATTTGAGCAGAGACTTAAATGAAATGAGAATCATGCTATACAGCTATCTGCAGAGACAATGTTTCAGGCAGAGGGAAGAACAAATATAGAGATACTGAGGTAGAAATTAGTTTGATGGGTATATGAAGCAGAGCAAGGCACCATTTTATTTATATATTCATAGGATAGTCTGTTTTAGCTGGAAAAGAGTGAGTGATGGGGTGTTGGTAAGAGATAAGATTGGACAGATAGGGAGGACCTAGGTCACAACTTTATAGGCTGTGGAAGGATACTGGGTTTTATTCCAGTTGATGAGGAACCACTGGAAAATTTGAGTAGAGAAGTTACATAGCCTGTTTGAATTTAAGAGAATCATGAGAACTACTTGTGGAGAATAGAACTGGAGGAGCAGGAATTTGGCAGAATAGAAGTAGGGACCAGCTAGAAGGTTGTTAGGGTAACCGAGGCAAGAGCTAATGGGTGCTTAGCTAGGGTGGTAACTGAGTGGATGGATGCTGGAGAAAGAGGGGAAGGGTGTTGCTGTTTCTGTTGTTTCATTTTATTTTGACCATGTTGATGTTGATATATTGATTGGACATCCAAGTGAAAATGTTGATTGTATAGTTGTATAAGAGTTTTGAGTTTAGGGCTAAGATTGTGTATGGTGAACAAAAATTTAGGAGTCTCTAAGATATTTAAGGTGTCAGCTAGATGAAACTACCTCAAGTTTCAAGGACTAAGGCCTGGGCCTCTCCTACATGTAGAAATCAGAAAGATGGGGGGAATCTACCAAAGAGGACTGAGAAGGAACAGCCAGTAAGATGTGAAGAAACCATGAGAACTGGGTGTCCTTGAAGTCAAGTAAAGAAATTATTTTAAGGACAGAGTAATCAATTGTGTCATGTGTGGCTGACAGAGGTTGTAAGCTAAGCATTGAGAACTGACTGTAATTTTTGGCAATGTGGATGTTAGTGATGACCCTAATCACAAAATTAGCGGGGTGGTGGGGAGTAAAACTTGGAATATGTACAAGAAGAAGAAAAGTGGAGAGCAAAACACCACAGTTACTACAGGCACTTTTTCAAGGAATTTTGCTATAGAGGGGAATGGGAAATGTGGTGGTGGTAGATGGAGAGGAATGTGGGCCAACAAGGGTTTTTTTTTTTTTTTAAGATGAAGGTATTTTAGTTTGTATGATGATGAGAACGATTTAGAAGAGAGGAATGGCACAGGAAAGAGAGGTGATAAAAAGTTCTTGAGTAAGTAAGCTGTGAGAGGGGGAGGATTTTCCTAATCAAGAGCATTTATTCTAACAGGAGAGAAGGCAGGTGCATGGGAATGTGGTGGGAAGATGGGAAAGTTTTCTTCTGGTGGGGAGGGCTTTTGGAGATTTGGGGAGAGAGTATAAGGTACGTAATAGCTGTCTTGGAGAATGGAAGAGTGGAGTGGCCAGCACGGTGAAGGGCCCATCAACTGCACTGTAACATTGTTTTCTGGGAGATAGGCTATTTTAGTAGCAGAGTGAAGTTGTTGAATTCCTTCAATAATACAAACTATCATTTGCCCTTTCTCAGAATTATCATGGATAAGCTGAAACTTGATGCTGATTACATGATGACTCTTAAATTATATACTTTTATCTGAGTAAGCTGAACTCACTATTGCACATTATCTCATTCAACAAATACTTGCTTAGTGTCCTGCCATGTGCCACGTAGAGTACACTGTTGAGGAGGGTATAGTAAAGCTGGTGACAGAAGCAGATTGCAAAACACATGGGAAGCCCTGAATATGTTTTCAGGTCGCTGACTTTGGTTTCCATTAATGGAGATACAGACTTTTTATTCGAATTGGAACCCTGAATTTCCTTAAGTCCGTAAAATTTTTGTAATCTAGAAGAGAGGGAAGTGTGGGTAAGTTGCTAATTTAAAAAAATAGTACGATATTAATAATACAGGATAAATGTGGCATTTCAAATCAATAGAGAAAAGATGGCTTTTCTACTCAGTGGTACAGAAGCAACTATCTATTTGTAAGAAAATGAAGTTGGAGCCTTAATTCTCACCATATAAAAACAAACTTCATATAATTGCAGTTTTCTATGTAAAAAAGAAAATACTAAAGATTTGGAAGAAAATACAGAAGGATAAGTTTATAATCTTAGAGTGGGAAAACAGCTTAAGAAAATACCTAAAACCTAGAAGGCTTAAATGAAAAGATCAACAGATTTGATTACATAAAATCTTATGAAAGGTAAAAAATATCTTAAAAGGCAGAAGTTGTGAGGGCAATTGGGTGGGGGATAGGGGAGGAGTTTGAGGAGAATAGATAAGTAAACATAAAATGAAAAGTAACACTAGTGAACCAATACCTTCTGCAAATCAATCAACAAAAGAAACTTGCCTGTAAGTATTGACACATAAAATGGCAAAGCATATAAAAAGACCATGAAAAGACAACGTATGGATTTCACATAGCCATTTAACACGTAAATAGATCCTTGACCTTACTAATGAAGAAGAAAAAGCAAGTAAAAAACATCATATGGGCAAAAAAATAATAAGACACATAATATCCGGTGATGGAAATAGTATGAGTAAAAGGGCCTTTGCTATACTATTAGAAAGAAAGAGAGTACATTGGTACAAGTCTTTAGAAAAATAATTTGTAGTATCTATTACAATGACATGTTTATAATCTTTATAACTCAGCAAAACCACTTCCAGCATTCCATCCTACAGAATAATTGCCTGAATGTATAAAAGATTTTTTTGTACATGAACATTCATCACAGTGATAAGGCATCTCCATGGAAAGGGCTTGTGAAGTAACGGTGGTGTGCGTTTGTTTTGTGTTGAGGTAGGAATAAGGGAAAGAGGCAGAGAGTGTCTCTCCCTGACCCCAGGACCTTGCTTCAGCTGTCCTTGCTAAGTAGAATCCCTTCTTTACAATCTCACACACCACATATTTTGAAGATCCAGCTGCATCTCCTTCACAAAGCATCTGGAGTCCCCTACAACCAGATATCTTTCCCTACTTGAATCTTCATGGCACTTTGTATTCAATTATCTTATGATCTCCCTTGAGAAATTTATGGATAATTTTCCATCCCTCTAAAAGCCAGAGGACGGGTCTCATTTTGTAGTTACCTTCAGGGGGCTTTCTGTCAATTTTTGTTAAGTTGATTCCATTCTAGACTTTTAATTCTAGACTCAATAGCAAGGTAGCTGCTTCTTTCCGTGGCCATCTTTCCTTAGTGGTTAGTGATATGTTTATTTGAACAGGAATAATAAGACAGTGCTATTCTGTTTTATACATGTGATGTGAGAAGACCTGATAAACATTGATGGGATGATTAAATGATATGTGTGAATAATAATATTTGTGAATTGGAAGAAACAATTTCAATAGGGTTGTTATGCTCAATTGACTTTCTACATTTAGAGGAAAAATAAATGCTTGTTTATAAATTTACTACTGAGTACATATACCAGTGTATCTACTTCTTTGATACTGATTTACTCTAAGAAAATAGGAGTAAACTATTTTTATGTAATCTTTTCTTCCAGTTCTCAGAGGTGCAACCACCTTTAAGTGTTATACACTGTTATGTGGAGGGAGTGGAAGCACTAATGTGAGGGGAGGAGCTTTATTACCATTTTTTTTCCCTGCTAGTCCTTTTTTTTTTTTTTTTTTTTGAGCTTCTTTACGGCCTCTTCCTTTGGTATAAATCAAAGGTATTGGGTTTCCCTTGTGCTTGCAGAAAGTAACAATGTATTCTGTCTTCAGTAAAAGCTTGTTAAAGTCCCACAGTTTGCACTACCCAAACGTTTACTGTCATCCTTCTACATAGATAATTTAATAGACAATTATATTTTTGGCAGAAAAATTCATATCTTGAATTTTGGCTCTTAAAAGAACAGAAAGGGCTGATCTTAACTAGAGCAAGTTTATCTTGCAAAGATGCCCAATTTTATGGAACCCTGAAAGTCGCTGAGGAATGCTACTCCCAGACTGTGAAAAGAAGTAGAAGCCTAGGATTTAAACAGGTACAACTTGTTTGTAGCAATTTTTCTTGCTATTCTCATGATTATTGGGGCTCCTCTTCTTCCTTCAACAATTTTGTTCTTTAGGAGGCTTTCCCAAAACAGGCTCAAATTTCTCAGATATGTAGTGAAAGGTGAGGCACGTCTGGGAAAATAAGCAGAGGACAACTTTCAGCAGCATTCATTCTGTGATGACATTCTTCCCCTTATTCAGGTAATTTAAGACCCCTTACCCATGAGTAACTATTTTAATATAAGGAGCTTTATATTAAAACTTTACTATAACGTTTTGTAAAACTTTCCATTTTTATAAAGTTAACCCTGCCAAAATTTATAGATTCTTTTATTTATATTCACAAAAAGAAGCCTAACAAATATACACATCATGAATACAAATCATCAAGCCAGTCAGCAGTGCAAACCTGCCAGCAGTGCAAACCAGCCAGCAACAGAGGTATTGAACTCTAATGTAAACAGATTCTCATTGGGATTTTTTTTTTAAAGTTTTGTCTGCTTAATAAGTAGCATTAGAATTAATTACGTGAAATACTTAAAATTTACCCCAGAGAGGAATAAGAGTAAAATATAGAGGTAATTTTGGAAATAATCATTGGAACAAATTTAAATGTGTTTAGCTGATTTATTTATATACATATATTTAATATATAATTTTTTTCTCTACCTCTTCCCTACCTGAAGTTTATTTCAGATAAAATCAGAGGTAAAGTGACCAGACAACAACTGACTGAAATATTTTTTTTGCCTGACAATATAAGAGCTAATGTAATAATGAGTCAAAGTGCATTGAAAAAATACTTTATATGGTGAAATTAGAGAGGCAAAAGCATGTAATAAAAAGAGTTACTAGACCTCTTTTCATTACATGAAATTGTAGTGGACATCTCATGAGGCAGTATGGACTTGAGTTCAGTATTGCCTATGGCCTTTAACTTGGACAGGTGACTTCTCAGAACTTCTCTGAGGTTTACAGCGTTAAGTATTGAAGGGTCCTTGTGATAAAGCGAGACATCATAAGGGAATGTACTCTACTCTTAGAAGGGGTAAAATGCAGGCTGAAATGTTTTCTTTTCTACTAAGGTTCCCCATGTCAGACTGTTTCTCTGATGTATTTTATTTTACTAAGAATTCTTCATATGGGGTATTCTTTTGTATAGAATATATAGAAATGGTGTATAAAAATTGTCTGTTGGCCTATAACATGTTGATCATTTATTTGGCTATCAGAAACTTGTGCTATTGTCTTATAAAGCTAGAAACTGCATCCAAGAAACTAAAAGAAACCTGGAAATGTAGGTCAGCTGTAGAATGCAGAATTAGATATTATAAAAATGTATCTGACTTAACTAATTTACATTGGATGTATGTTAATCAGATCCATCCTTCTTTTGGCTGTAATGTCAGCCAATAATCATTGAAAAGCCTTACCAGCTTGATCTTCTGGGAGGAAGACACTAAGATGGAATTAACAGTGAAAGGTTTTTTTTTTTTTAAATGGAAAACACCCAGGGAAGATAATGGGGAGAGAGAACTCAAGTACGCAGGAAGAGCCTTAGGACTATAATGCAGGTCTGACTCCAGTAAATGCAAGGGAGGAGGACTGGGTAGGAAGAACCTCAGACTTTAGTGAATCTCTGAGAAAGTCATGGTCAGGCTGATGGGGAGCCCAGAACAAAGACTGGTGTTGGAGGGATCAGAGTGAGCAGAAATAGCTCTTCACTCATATCCCAGCCATGCTTAATCCTTGCCTGGGAACTGTCTTGGGAGAGTGTAAGCATGGTTTGAATATTGCAGTGGATACCCAGTGGAGAAGCCATCAGCTAACTGCATTCTTTGAAACATGTTAATTTAAATGGCACATCTCCATGGCTGCCACAAAGGCTGTGCGTGATACATTTTAATTTAACAAACATTTATTGGTTGCCAATTTTATACAAATAATATGCTAGACACTGTTAGGGATTTTGAGAGTTGTTTATTCATTCATGATTAAGTGAGCATGTTTACTCATGCTCACTTAATCATGCATTCAACAGATATTTATTGAGGGACTGCCATGTCCCAGGCACTATTCAAGGTATGGTGGCACAAAACTCTTAAATTTAAGTATCTTAATTCCATTTAGAGACCATTCTTGAAATATGTATCTCACTTTTCCTGTTCCAGGATTGAGGCATTTGTGGTTGTTTATTAGCCTGTTGTAAAGCTCCAAGATTAGAATGACGTACACACAGAGTCTTCCACATGCTTTCCTTTTTTCTGTTCTTGGAAATAAAAAAAAATTATTTGCCTTCATATTTTCCTTAATGGATATAAAATGTAAAGATCAAGGGTATGGGAATTAAATCCTGAAAAGAACCCTCACCAGGTGAAAATGGAAGTAGTTAATCTTATTTAATGTCATGTTGTGGTAACTCCATACTTGCATAATTTAGCTTTCTGCCAAGAATGCAGTTGCTTTATATAGTTTGTGAGGAATATATCTGAAGTATGAAAATGTAGCCATGTTGGTGGGCTGCGAAGAATGCCAGATTTGCTGAAAAGCTTACTATCTGATGTGATACCTAGACATAAACTAAAACTGGAGGATGAAGAGAAATAACTAATGATAGTAAGGTTTGCATTTATTTTGGGTGCTAAGAGATCCTTGTTCATCAAGTGTTACTTCTCTAAATAGCAATTTATTTTTAATACCTACCGTGGCTGCTTCTGCATGCATTTTGATGATACTATTTTCCATCTCTGTTTTATTCAGGCTGACATAGATGCTGTTCAGAGCTGTTCGTTTTGCATCAGCAAAGATGCCTTTACCCTGTAGCCATCACTGCTGCATGCATCATTAGTATAGCATGTAGTGATTTTAATCTTATTTCTAAACTGCCTTCACCTCGTGCCATTATTTTAATTTAGGACCAACTGTTCAGCCATATGGAGCAGTTTGTCATTCAACATCTGTATGCTCTTGCAAAATATGAATTTGTCTGTGTGCTTTATGCCTTCAAATGTGCTATATTTCATATGGAAAAGACAAATCTTTTCATTTTATTAATGTTGTCATTGACTGAATCTCCCATTTATTTTTTCCCTTGAAGAGCTTAATGTTGGATTGGAATTCTTTTAAAAGTCGTAATGTAAGGAAATGGATACCTATATTTTATAAGTTAGCCTCACTTAAGCCCACAGATAAACACAAGGGCATCTTGCTGATCATTTATTTTTGTGTTTCACAAATTATTTATCTTCCACCTAATTTCTTCAATCCTCAAAGCACCAGAAATCCAAAAAAGCATCACAAGTAGAACTGGCACTAATTTATCTCATTCCAGTCTGATTTCTTGCCTATCTGATCTGTGCTTTCTTAAAATTATTAAGTGAGTGTTTTGCTAAAAGTACAGTCATTGTCTCCCCATCTGTATAGCCTTCTAAACAAACTATTCCATACTCCATGGCCATAAAGGAGGGGGTGCCTAGGAAACCTTGTTTGTACACAGTGATCCCACCCTC
The DNA here is from genome assembly GCF_001698545.2 of Rhinopithecus bieti. NCBI lineage: Eukaryota > Metazoa > Chordata > Mammalia > Primates > Cercopithecidae > Rhinopithecus > Rhinopithecus bieti. The sequence goes on along the minus strand of NW_016804545.1, from coordinate 663,712 downwards.
CTTCAAAATACCATTGGACTAGAGATGAATCTGAATCTAAGAAGAGATAATGGGGTTCTCTTCTAGGCTTTTGCTGCTGGCATCTGGAAAAACTAAATTGTGAGGCAGTGCTGGATGTGGTTAAGAGGGTAGGTCTGGATACAATGAGTTGGGTAATCTTGGGCAAGTTGCTTATCTGCTTTGTGCCTAAGTTTTCTCATCTATAAAATGGGGATCCAAAATGTTTTCACAACCAAAAAAATTTTCATAACCACTAAGCAGCAAAACCTAACCCACCTGAATTCATTTGGTGACAATGACCTGACAAGAAGTTATATATTGATTTTGTCTATCTCTTGGTTTGAATATTTACATTTTTTTCCTGCAGAAATAATAATATATATGATTATGGAATCTAGGCTTGAGATTTTTGGAAAGGGACTATGGACCAATAGTATCTACCTCATGCTTTTGTTTTGAGGATTAAATGAGTTAATATATGTTAAAGTGCTTAAAACAGCGCTTGGCACATGGTAAGTTCTCTCAATGATTTTTACCTTGTCTGCATAGGTGTTACTTTCTTGCAAGGAATGACTCACTAAGACAGGAACCTAACTAAATGATAGACCTTGTCTTAAGCCTTGGGGATCTGGTAATTTTATTACCAAGTTGGGCACAATTTCCTCCCTTTATATGTATAACACTCTCCATTAATTAAACAGGAAATCAAAATAAAATAGGATGATTGCTAATAAAGGAAGAACTGGGCATTAAGATATCAAACAATAGTTCAGTGACAGGTAAAGTTTCCCTTAGCAGTGGCATTTGAAGTGAAACGTAGAAGTTTATCAGATGAAGAGATAGGAGAAGACTGTTTCAGGCAGAGGAAAGAGCTTATGTGAAGACTCAGAGGAGAGTTGAAGGATTTGGGTTCCTGTTCCCTCAGTTTGTGTTGTTCAATGTCCTGCAAATTATAGGGGTGGGTCTTCCAGGACCAAAGCTTGCCTTCTTGGAGAGGCTCCTTGAAAACTGAAAGCAAAGAGAAGCAAAGAGGAATGTGTGTTCCCAGTGTTTGCTCTGGACAGGAAGGAGAATGTGCCTAGTTTGCCCAGACCATGCCAGTCTCACCAATCTGGGAAATTGTTTCTTAGATGGGGTGCCTGATGGGGTACCATGATGCCTGCAGATTTTTCCACCTCCATATTGAAGAAAACATTAGGAATGAAGCCGAAGCTTTCCCCATCCCTAACTCCCTGGTTCCATTCTGAAGTTGCTGCTTTTAGTCATGTATGGGCTAGAATATGGTACTGTCATGCTATTAAAATTCCCTCTAAATTAAGAAGAAAATATATGCAGAGTAGTGGTCAAAAGAATCTACTCTAAGTAATGTACCTAGCACAGTGTTTGGCATAGAGCAGGCAGATGATACATGTTAGTTGCCCTTGAAGTATATTTAAAAAGAAATGAATGAATACTCCATGATCTCAAATCCTTTATCATTTTAAAGTTGAATAATCATTTTATAATATAATGTGAATACTGATGAACTTAAGGTAATGTTAAAATTGTCAGTATCAATAACTCTTTTCAATTTCAGTTATTTTATATAACTCATATTTATCCTTGAGACTAATATATGGGTTATCTTGGCTACTTTTTTATAGTTTCCTTTCTGCATTATGACTTTTGGCCTATTATTACTTACTAATACATTGACAGAAAGGAGAAAGGAAAATTCAGAAGAAAGATGATTTAAATTTCTCATTTACAGCTATTATTGATTCTTATATCACATTCGTCATGAGCACTGCTTTCTACACTAAAAAATATAAAGAGTTAAACTAACAGCTTAAATTAAAATTGTAAAAACTAAAAGGCAGGAATTAATGCCTTGATACTCACATTTCAGTATTATTGTGAAAGGTTTTAAGATATTCCTCTTTATAATGAAGCATTTGTTATCTGTAATAATGAGCTTTTCCATGAGTTTTTCACACACAACTTTATTACAGATTGCATTTTCCCTCCTCATCCTCTGCCCCTTCCCCTAGGACACACCCTGACCTACAGTAGGATTTGTATTACTGCCCCCATCACAGTGCAGGAAGCTGGAACAGGAAGGGAAGGAATGCTGCTGCTCACGCATTTCCCTGTGAGAAGCTGTAGTTCCTATTCTTCTATAAATATCACCTTGAAAACTTTTTACTACATTTATTTTTAAACAAATGTTTATTCTAAATTTGCCTTGATCAGAGATAACTAACATCATTTCTTTAAATATTGCTGTTTTAAAGAGAAACAAATCATTCTTTCATCTGCTTCCAATTCTTCATGTTTGTATCTATTGAGAAAATGTCTTTATTTAGTCTTTATGTTTGAAAGTCTTTTCCCTTTTCATCTTTCACTTTCATTTTATAGGCAGTTGCCATAATTATAGCTAGATAAAAGTGAAAAATCCACTTTGATGAATGGAGATCAGAATATTAGTAATTGATATTTCATTTTTCTTTGTTTTGTTTTGTTTACAAAAGAATTTTATTGGAAATACCTACATTGCATAAGTATCAAGTATATGTGAATTAGACAAAAGAGTTCTTTGGGGTTTACACATTTTTTAGGACCTCTAGGATTTCAGTGGTCCAGATTAATCATAGTCCTTATTTCACGATACTCTTTCACGATTGGTTTGTGCATGGCCTGCTTTTATTTAGTGTTATTTAGTGTTTTTAAGTTTACTGTTCCACCTGTGAACCCAACACCCAAATCAAAAGCTAGATTCTTGGAAATAACGTATATAACCAAATGATTCCCTTCCATCCCCCTGGCTCCCCATTTCCCGGGTAGCTATATTCTTGAACTCAGTGTTCACTCTCCTCCCCTTCCCTTCCCTTCCCTTCCCCTTCCTTCCCTTCCCTTCCCTGTCCCTTCCCTTCCCTCCCTCCCGGTCCCTCTTTCCCCTCCCCTTCCCCTCTCTTTCTTCCTTCTCCTTCTCTCTTCTCTTCTCTGGAGCTTTCTTTCTTCAATTACACTATATAATCGTATATATATATAATATATATATCTATATATATAATGTTTATGTGTATTCCCCATGTGTTTTTAAAACTTAATTGTTTTTACTTCTATTACAAGGGTATCATGGCCAGGGGTGATGGCGCATACCTTTAATCCCAGCATGTTGGGCAACCTTGGTGGGCAGATCACTTGAGCTCAGGAGTTCAAGACCAACCTGGGCAATGTGGTGAAACCCTTTCTCTACAAAATTACAAAAATTAGCCGGGCATGGTGGTGTGGGCCTGTTGTCCCACCTCCTCAGGAGGCTGAGATGGGAGGATAGCTTGATCCTAAGAGGTTGAGGCTACAGTGAGCTGAGATCGTGCCCCTGAAACCCAACCTGGGTGACAGAGCAAGACCTTGCCTCAAAAAAAAGGAGGTGGTATCATGCTATATATAGTCTCTAGTACATTTTTTTACCTTACCATTTATTATGCAGATAGAAGTTCTGTCTTGTGTGTCATATTTGATTCATTTTGACTACTGTATTAATACTGTGTAATAGTCCAGAGGGGATGAGTATCCACTGTTTATTTATTCACTCTCTTATTGTTGAAGAGTTTGATTGTTTCTAGGTGTTTACAATTGTTAACAGCTGCTATGAACGTTCTTGTACATGCCACCTCCTATTTTTACCTATGAGAGATTATTTCAGAAATAAAACTGCTGAGCCATAGGGATATTAATTTTCAACTTTAGGAGATAATGCCAGACTGTTTTCCAATTTGTGCACCGATCTGTACTCACACTAACAATGTCTAAGAGACTCGGTAGATTCCATATCCTCTCTAGCACTTGATATCATCAGACTTTTAATTTTTGTCAACTACGTGGATATCGTATTATAACTTTAATTTTTGTTCTTTATGATTATTGGGCATATTTATTTCCTCTTTTCTGAAATGCCTGTTTGTAACGTTTTGTCCTTTTTTTCTATTAAAAAGTTTGGTAAACATTCTTTATATATTCCTGATACTAATCTTTTTTTGGATATATATGTTTTGAATATATTTTTGCAGTTTGTAAGTTTGTCTTTTATTTTCTTTAAGGTATATTTAATGACCAGAAGTTCTTAATTTTTATATAATCAAAATCTATTAATCTTTTATGGTCCATATGTTTTGTGACTTAAGTAGTATTTTTCTAGCCCATGGTTCAATAAATACTCTCCTATACTTTCCACTGAGATATAGAATAGTTTATTTTTATTAACGTGTAAGACCTTAGCCCCTCTAGAGTTGATTCTTTTTAATGAGGGATTCAGCTTTATCTTTTCTTCATCTAATCCATAAAGATTATAATTTCAAAATCTCTATCCACTGATCTGAGTTATTGCCTCTGTCATATACCGAAGTTTCATAAATGCATGGGCCTATTTCTAGACTTTTTGTTCTATGCTATTGTTCAGTGTGTGTGTGTGTGTGTGTGTGTGTTCCTCTTTGAATTTTATTTTTATTTATTTTACTTTTCATCATGGCTTACTGCATCCTTGACCACTTGAGCTCAAGCAGTCTTCCCATCTTATTCCCCCCAGGTAGCTGGGACTGCAGATGTGGGTCATAATGCCAGACTAATATTTTAAAAAGTTTTGTAGAGACAGGTTCTCACTATATTGCCCAGGCTGGTCTGGAACTCCTGGGCTCAAGCTACATCTTTGAATTTTAGACACAGATATACATTCCTAGATCATAAGTACTTTGGTTTTTCTACTAGGTTTTGGACATAGTGAAAACAAGCATTCGTACAGTTCTTCCACGCATCTGGAAGGTGCCTGATGTTGAAGAAGTAAATTTATATCGGATTTTCAACCGGGTTTTTAATCGCTTACTCTGGAGTCATGGCCAAGGGCTGTGGAACTGTTTCTGTGATTCAGGGTAAGTTCTCAGTCATCTTTTATTATCATCATTTTTAATATTTTACTATTTAGTTATAGAGGTAGCCTAATAAAATGCTTGAATGATCTTTTAAAAAATGGATGTCTTTTACTACATGTAATGTTTAGTACTCAACTATAATTTATATCAATTAAGGTGATTTAGATAAGATGATGAATATGAACACACCACCACCTAATTAATTTGAATTCAGTGGAGAGAAGGTAGTCCTAACTAAAGAAAATACAAACCAATATCCTTGAAGTTCTTCTGCAGTCACCTTCTAAAATTATGGCTACACTTCTCCTCCTCCCCAGAATCCCAGTGCTGCTAAAGCTGCTGTGACTCATTGTCATTTTAGCCTCAAGATATCTAAAACCAAACATTCCATGTCCTTTTATTCCGAAATGGCTTCCTTTCTTGGCTTCCCTTAATCCTGTTGTTATTCTCTCAGTCATACAAGTTGGATATCACAGGGGCACCTGCATCTTCCTTTTCCCTCACTGTCTTTATTTAATCATTTGCTAAATCCTATAGTTTTTCTGTCACATTCCCACATGGCTAAACTAGCTTGTTTCCATTCATTCTTTCAACAATCATCAAGTACTTACTTTTGTGCTAATATTTTTAGAGGTGCAGTGTTGAATCTGACACAGATAATAACTAACCATACTACTTATTGTGTGAGATGCATTGTTCTAATCACTTTACATGTGTTAAGTGATTTAATCCTCATAACATCAATTTGAGTCAGGTTTTATATTATCTCTGTTTTATAGATAAGGAATCTGAGGCACAGATAGGTGCTAAGGACCTAGTGGAACTGGGATTTGAACTCATTTAGCCTTGACCCCAGAGTTCATGCTCTTAATCTATAAACTCTGATGTCTCTAGCAGATAAAGTATGATATATACAAAGCGAATCGTTTGATATGGTTTGTCTGTGTCCCCACCCAAATCTCAGTTTGAATAGTAGTTCCCATAATCCCCATGTGTCATGGGAGGGACCTGGTGGGATTTAATTGAATCATGGGGTGGTTACCCCCATCCTGTTGTTCTCTTGATAGTGAGTGAATTCTCATGGATCTGATGATTTTATAAGGGGCTTTTCCCCCTTTTACTTGGCACTTCTCCTTGTTGCCACCATGTGAAGAAGGACATGTTTGCTTCCCCTTCTGCCATGATTGTAAGTTTCTTGAGGCTTTCCCAGCCATGCTGAACTATGAGTCAATTAAACCTCTTTCCTTTGTAAATTACTCAGTCTTGGATATGTCTTTTTTAACAGTGTGAGAATGGACTAAATCATCATTATAAAAGAGATACAGATAAAGTATGACAGGATTTTAGACAAAATGAGCCTGTTTTTGGTAAGACAGCTAAGTGAAATGAATGGATTTCTAGGCATTTTTGTTTCCAGTTTTTTGTTTCTCATATCCATCTTACTGTCAGAATCATATCCTAAAATCTGTAGTGATTTTTAATTTTAATTTAATTTAAGTTATAAATTATAACATTATAATTTAAGTTTAAACTTCTTATCTACAAATACAAGGCTATCTAATATGCTGTTTTCTTATTTCCCCAGTCTTCCTTCTCATTACTCTCCTATTTGAATTCTGCTCCAGAAAAAACAAACTCATTTTTTCAGATTTCTTAAAAATTCGTCTTTTTCTTCCTCTGAACTGTTGATGTCATTTAATATCTGATTGGATGGCTTTCTACAACCGCAACCTTCTGGTACCTTCTGTATTATTTGAATCGAATGTAAAGCCCCACACTATACCTGCCTCTTCTGTAAAACCTTAACAGACTGTTCTATTCTGAAATGATCTCAGAATATTCTCCATTTAAATATTCTAGTCATGTGATACAGAATCATTCATATCATTTGGAGACTCGGTCTTTCTACCATTTTTGTTTCTTAGCTGCCATTCACCAACAGGGAGAATTAATAAGGCACTCTGGGTGTGATGAAATCTGAGAATAATTCGGGCTATTATTTCTACAGAGACTTAAGTGAAACATTTGAACTCCACAGCCCCTTAGTTGATAGCTCTCTGTAAAAGTTCTCCCAATCTGAACTTAAAATGGAAATGTTTTTTTCTGTTGGTTGATCCATTGGCTTGATGCTATATATGAATCCCAGCTACTCTCTACCATGGAGAGTAATGAGAAAATCTGTTAGTGAAATCAATGCTGTGGCTCTGAGTCCATAGATAATCTCCAACACCAGACTCTACAGATACCCATGAAGTGGTGCTTCCTTGCTTCCAGGGCTCCTCTTTCCTGAACTATTTTGCTAACATACTTTAACTTGATTCAGAATCCTTTTCTCCTATCCTTGGCACAATACTGCCTGCCAGTTTCTCTGGTGGTGTCTATTAGTAGTAGTAATCATAGGGATAGTAAGTAGTATTTATTGAAGGCTTACTAAATATCTGACATTGTTTTACATATTAAATATTTGTATAATCTCCACAAAAAGTATTTTGAGTAAACTATTACCGTCATTTACAGATGAGGAATTGAAGTATAAACATAGTAACTGTATGAACCTGTATTTAAATCCAGGTAGTCTGAGTCAAAAGCCCAAGCTCTTAACTCTATGCTTCACTGACATTCCCCAAAGCAGATTTGCCAATGGTTGCCAAGCTTGTTTTACTGCAAGTCCATAGCATTAGCCAAATCCCTAGCCTACTATGCCTGTGCAGGTGAGGCAGGAGTAGTTTTGAGACCAATTTGACTCCACTCTCATCTACTTCTTTCAATTTAGTAGTTTAAAGAGGTGAGTTTAATATCGGATTTTATTTTGCATTAATGAGTTTTTTAGGCTTCCTCAATTTAGTGAAGTCACATAGTACTGTGTGTGTTTGATTCTCAGTTTGGACCCAGAGTAGTTCTTCTTTATCCTTTGAATCATGCCTTCTCAGTGTATACTCCTTTAACCTTTGGTCCGAAGGCCTAACAGTCATGGTGAAAATCTACTCTTCTCAGTTTTTAAGGAATGATTTTAATATAAAGTGCAACTTTCTTTCGCAGTTAGGTGTAAAATCTTAGAAAAATATAATCCAAGTCTTTGATTATATCCAAGAATCCAAGGCCTTGATTGTTGCCTTTGCCTGTCAACATCCCCAACAATAAAACAAAGTAAGTAAACCATCCCTGTCTACCTCCAGAAACACCAGAGTAATGTAGATCTTTGTGGTAGGTTTCCCTAGAGTTGGCCATGGGGTTTTACTGATGTATCAAACAGAAAACACCCTTCTTCCTCTCTTTTCCTCTACCAGGCTGCTGATGCCCATGCCCAGTAACCCTTTGATCACATGCAGCCTTGTGGGAGTGTTATGATGCCCACATTTGGAATATGTTTACTTTAGGGAAATAGCTCTTGGAATTTCCATAAATAAAATTATCTGCCATGTTTTACTGGGATAGAGGAATTCTGAGGTTCCATGGGACTCAAACTTAGGCCTGAGAGCTGGGGAATGGTGGCTATGGGAAGTGGCATTTCAGATGAGTTAAAGGAAGAGTAGGGGTCTGTGGGGGTAAAGCCAAGAGAGGAGCCAGGGTAATATGGGAGAAGGAATGCATGGTTTGGGAAAGCCCCATCTCCACTCAAAATCCTAATATGTAAACCCCAAAGAAGAGAATCTGGCTTGGATTCCCTAGCCAAAAGTATTTTCCTGTGGGGGTTTGTCATGTAAAAGCCTTTCTTTTAGAATCTTAGGGCAAGAAGAAACTTTAGGGAATATTCTAAGGCAGTAGTCTATTTCTAGGCTGAATTATGCCTACTCGAAAAGTTATGCATAATATATAGACTACTTAAAAAGATGTGAATCTCCCTGTTCTTATATCATGTTCATATGGATGTGTTGTTGTTATACTTTTTAGGTCATTAATCTTTCTGTTGGTGATTACTGTATTGGTATATATAAACTTCAGCAGCCTGAAAGAGGAAAAGAGAGGGACAAGGGTGTTTTCTGTTTGATGCATCAGTAAAACCCCTGGGCCAATTCTAGGGACACCCACCACAACTTTTCCTTTCTCCTTTCTGCTACTTAACTATGGGCTATTCAGTCAGGACTTGTACCAGTGGTGAAAGGAATGAATCAGTTTCACTCTTTAGATAACTGCTTTATGAAATGTTTTGATGAGAAAGTGGGTGAAAATTATTAGATTACTGAATAATGTGAGGATTTCTAAGTTTCTGGATTGCATGAATAACTTTCCTTTGTTGCCAGAAATATTCTATATCTTACTGTTATATTACTAAAAAAGTCATTTAAAGTGATTTCCTTTTATATTGCTGTGAAGATTAGGGAGAGCCAGAAAGAACCTTTTAATCATTTAATTTTTCTTTTTGAATTCATGGATTTTGATGACCCTGTTTCCTTGGAATTTAGATTCAAAAAGCAGGTAGAAGAGACCTAGGGTACTTTGATAAAAGCACTGGTATTTTAACTATTTTACCTCCTTTCACCTTTTGAAAACTTTGTGTTGCTAGTGTTGAAAGCTGAAATACTGTAGTCGTATAGAGGCATTTCACATCTACTCAGCTATGCCAGGTGGCAGGTAGGAATAGGGGATACAGTTCTATACTCAGGTTTCCTTTGTGTAGAGGGGCCACCACTACCCTAGGGCCAAATGAAGCAGGTTGCTTTCATTTTCTTGAGCATTTTGGTATGCTGACACCTAAATATGGATTAATACATAGAGTAGAATGTAGTCTTGGCTAGTAGTGGTAAATATATACACTGGAAATCAATATGTATAGGACCTTGATTCATATATTTATTTTAAATATTTAAGGGAGAATGAGAGAATGAGAAGCCAAAGCTGGTCGTATTATAATTTACATATTATTCAAGAAGTTACATCAGATTAGAGTGTTACAGAAGAAGCCCTTTCAGCTTTCTTCCATTTAATTTGTTCTTTCCCTACCTCTAAAGAAAAATTACCATAATATGAGTGACCTGATAGTTTATCTGATCAAATAGCTCCACAGTATCAATAAATAAATATATCCAAGTTGACAGTAGATGGTGGTGATGGAGGTAGACTTTTATAGACATACCCAAAATCCCAGCAGAAAGAAAAGTGCTAGACACACATTCAAAACATAGGATTTTTTTTATGTATTCACATTTATATGAAATTTTATAGGGTCTGCTAAATCAAAGTATACTAATTATAAACATATTCCCTAATTAATTTATTTTCCAGCATTTTAAATCAAATTAGGTAAGTAGATTTTATATCTCTATCTACATATATAAATCTTGATAAACACGTGTCATATCTAGTTTTCTTCCATCTAGCAATAATTTAAATTTTGTTTTACAGTTAATTTAACCATCAAATTACTATTTCTTAAATAAAATAACTTTCATTCCTTTGCCAATTAAAAAACCCCAGTATTTTAAAAGCCTATTATATTTAGTCCTGAACATTTCAGAACACTGAAGAAAATTTGTTTCTTTCAATTAATTCATTTCAGTATTACTCCCTTTAAGAAAACCTGTCATTCATTGATGACATGCTGATTATTTGGGACCACATTTCTCTGAAAAAATAAACAGTAGCTTTTCTAGTAAAAAATACATTTCTGTTTCTAAGGCATTTTTAAACAAATTCCAGATATATCAAATATCCACAGAAGGTTGAAAGTGGAGTCTTTGTGTTTCCCATTGGGAAGTTTACTTCCAGGAAAATATTGTGCTGAATACTTTTTCCTTTCTGAAAGTCTGTGCTTTTCTCTCTGAGGGTTATGTGAATTGGTTTATGTAAAATGAGATATGAATCATTACCAAGTCTCAAACCAAAATTTCCCCTGGAGGCTTGAAGAGTTTCAAGGAATATAGTCTGAGGAATAAATCTCTCTCTATCTCCTCTCTCTCTCTCTCTCTCTATCCTCTCTTCTCTCTCTGTCTCTCTGTCTGTCTCTCTCTCCGTAGTGGTGGAGTAGTGAGGTGTTTCCTGATATAAACCATGATACTGTGATGGTAAACTTAGGAATTGTTAACACACACACACCCCCACACAAAACTGAAGTTTACCAAGGAAGTACGCACCATTACCTGCTTTGGAATAAGCTGAGTTCAGTGAAGGAGAAGGCATACTGCTTCTGGGATGGCAGTAGGGCAGTACTTGTTAAGATAGCATTACTTCTAGCACATGGAACCTGTGCTCTAGGAATATCATGGATATAGTTATATCTAAAAGTATTTTGAAAGGGATGGTCACAATCAAGTATTAACCTAAATTCTCTTAGTGAAGAGAGGTTAACAATTGATTTAGCAACTTTTTAATCATTTCAAGGGATCATTCTTAATGTTAAGGTAAATACAGATTCTGAAAAGGCCTAAATGTCAAGAATACTTAATTTTTGAGAAATTAGCTCAGTATTTTACAAATACCTTAATATAGAGTAACTCCATTTTTTAAGAGGTGTTGGAAAACTATCCTATTAGCCATCCAGAGTTGGCAGCTTTAAAAGCTTTAAGGACAAATAGTGCTGGGCATGGTGGCACATGTCTGTAGTCCCAGCTACTTCAAGGCTAAAACGAGGAGGATCACTGGAGGCCAGGAGTTCAAGGCTGTAGTGCATCATGATTGTGCCTGTGAATAACCACTGTACTCCAGTCTGGGCAACATAGTGAGACACACTCTCACACACACACACCCACACGTACAAACACACACATACAAATAGTATATGTGTTTGATGTTGTGTTTCTTTAATACAAAGATAAATTTCCTAATTTGTTTTTATTAACTATCTTTAAACCATTCATAGTTATTGCAAATGTATGAGGCCATTTCTATTTCCCTTATTGGCTTGTTGCTAGGGAAGTGATATAGCTGGTTGTCATTTTTAACAGCCAACATGAGATCATGTCTGTTTCCATGCCAACAGATCCTCTTGGGAGAGTATATTCAATAAAAGCCCAGAGGTGGTGACTCCTTTGCAGCTCCAGTGTTGCCAGCGCCTGGTGGAGCTTTGTAAACAGTGCCTGCTAGTGGTTTACAAATATGCAGCTGACAAAAGAGGATCGCTTTCAGGCATTGGTCCTGACTGGGGTAATTCCAGGTACTTGTTCACATTCTCTAACCCTTGAGAGTTTTATATAAAGTAATGTTAAATCAGAGTTTGAAATTAACAGTGTTTTTTTCTTTATGTGACTAGAGAAAAAGCTAAAGACTGAAGTTCATACATGCTATTATCTGCAAAAAATTTTTAATTAGTACAGTATTTACCTTTAAGGGACTGAACAAGGACAGCAATCACGAACCTAAAGGTGATAAAACATACTTGGAAATGAAGTTATTTGACTTATATACCTTCACTTTCAAAAGTCCAGAGCAAGAGCATCCAAAAATGTGGTAATATATTTAACTTTTGTTCTCTAATAGAGAGATTTCAACATTTATCCTTGAGCCTACTACAGTTGGGAAGATACCTTTGGTTTCATTTTTATTGTTCAGTTTGCCTCTGCTATTCCCTTCATTACCAAATATGTAGCAGGTAAAGTTTTGTCAAGTTCTATTTGAAAAATGAGTTTCATAAACATTCAGTTAAAATAGTTGTCCAAAAAACATGAAAAGCAGTATTGTTTTAAGCTGCAAAACACACAGAGTAAAGAAAGTACCTTTTAGCATTTCTCAAGACAATTGTAGTTCTCATTAGAAATAAAGATGAATATATAACTTTAGTTTTAGTATTAGTATTTGTAAGTTGTAGTACTATGCAGGATAGAAGAAATTAAGCCATGACTTTGAAAAACTAAGTAATAGTCAAAAAGTCAGTGAATAGTTGAATAAACAATGAGGAAAATGGAACTCCTATAGCTTGGATTTTCTTTTCTTGAAAACACCTAGAAATTGATCTATTTAAAAAATCTCAGGGAATATAATAAAACTAACTTTATTACAAATGTTTCCTGTATCAGCATAGTGGCTCAGAATGTTTTTAATAGAAAGTATTAAGAGAAATATTTTACATTTTTGTTTGTCTTGGATTCTGTCATTGTAGTGTTGCAGGACATTTAACCTCTTTTAACTCTTCTATAAATAGAAGCTGGTTGATCACAATAATAGCAGTGGTAAAGGTAACCATTAATATTTAAAAAATTTAAATATCAAAGTCATATTCTACAGTTTTAGTGGTTTGAAGCAAGCTATTGAAATAAAACTTTTAATACTTTCATTAATACTTTTATATGATTTAAAAGAATGATAACCATTTTCTGGACATCATACCATATAAATGAAGAGCCTTCTTGTTAAGGGGTGATACTCTGGGAGCATGGTCAGGAAAATCTTAAATTTCAGTCTAAGAAGGAATTCATTGAGACTCTTTAATGTAATTCCCACAATCCTAGATTTCATAAACTAATTTCTGTTGACGGACCTCGTAGCTTTTGTGGGTACACAAAGTAGGATTAGTCTTCTTGGTTACATTGGAGGAAAAAGGTATGCTTTACAGGTGCTTCAGACTTTTTTATTTTCTTCTCCTGCTGGTGATCAAAAGAGATTATTTCCGACCATGGAATCTTGACTTCTGGACTTCTGATAAATGCTCAGGATGACCCACTATTGTGATTATAATCATTTTGAGATGTCAGTAAATATATTTTCATTCCTGTCCAAGCTCAGAACCATATGATAGAAAAAATACCAGAGTCAGACATATGGTCATCATCTGTTGCTTTGTTACTCTATAGCACTATTGCTGTTAAAAATTACATTAGGGGACATGGTGTAGATGTGAGCCAAGTGAGTTTTCTAATACTGAATTTTGGAATTCAACTTATCTACCCAGTCAAAGGCAGAGCAGAATCAACACAAACCTTCCACTGTCACTAGCCCATAAAGTCTAGTTCTCTCCTGCATTGGCAGCAGAGCAAGAAAAGTTGCATCCTCTCTGCAGAAAGGCAGAGCCAGAAAGACAAAGAGGCTGAGCCAAGCATTCCTGTTTCCTTCTTTTAAATCCACAAATCAGATAATTTGGTTCTGGTAAGAGACCAGGAAGTTCACAGTAGTGGAAATTCTTCTACATTGGAACACAAAGAGTAAAGAGAAGTAAACATTTCTCCCTAATGTCTAGCTATTAAAACCGAAGTCAGTGACACATTAATTTAACAACATGTAAAAAGTGGCCATATTTCTTTTCCTCATAGGTAAGAAATGGACTCTTTAGCATTTTACTTAAATGTAGAAGTCATTTAATATCTATTAATAGATTGACACATTTTATTTATGAAGTATACTTGGTAATATAAACATGAATTTATGTTTATAATGTTGATAAATAAATGTAAATGTACCTAATATAAATAACTTATGAAGGTATACCTAAATAATTTATGAGGAGATTCATCTTTGGTTAATTTATTTATAAAATTAAAACAGATAGAAAATAGAGCCAACAGCAGACAGGTTTAGGGACCAGGTTTATCTTTACCAAAGATCTACAGGATATTTCTTAAGAGGATTTAAAGAGTATGTGGCATCTATTACATGGAAGAGAGTGGCCTTCAACTTTGCAATCTCAGAAAAAAATAATAATGTGCATACCAAAGGAAGAGACATTTCTGGGTTTCTACCTTTCATATACTGAGCTTTCATATAAGCTTATTTCACAAAGGGTTCCATAGCTAAAAAAAAAAAAATTTAAAAACCACCAAGTTAGCACTTCTGCTTTTGGTAATACAACATTAAATATTTGGATAAATCCTGCCTCTGATGATAACTAGAAACGCTGTACAAAATATCACATTTGCTCGAAAGTACTTGCTAACCCAGTACCTGTTAGTGAGTATTTGTTAGCGCTGAGCAGTGCTTTTGACAGTTGTCTGGGCCTAGGGGATAAAATAGGAGTTCAGGGCCTGCCAAAGGTGGTAGCTGTTGTCAACACTCTAGATTCCTAGGAGTAACAATGCTTGAGAAGGTTTGCAAAGCAAACGTTGACAGAAACAAAAAGGAAATAAATTTACAACCATAGAGGAAGATTTAATAATCATTTCTCAGAAAAAAAACTCAGTAAAGATATAAAATTTTTAACAATAAAATTAACAGACATAACTGTCATATATAGAAGTAAATGTATTAACTTCAGAATTCAGTACACCAGGCACAATGGGAAATTTTACCAAATCAACCATATAGTGGAATTAAAAAAAGAAAAAAAATTCACAGAATTTGAGATGATTGAAATTATACAGAGGACTTTTCTGATCTTTAAGCTGGAAAACAATAGAAAATATAAACAGCAACGTCTATGCTTTGGAAAGTCAAAAAATATACTTTTTTTTTTTTTTTTGAGACAGAGTCTTACTCTCCCAGGCTGCAGTGCAGTGGTGTGATCTTGGCTCACTACAAGCTCCGCCTCCCAGGTTCATGCCATTCTCCTGCCTCAGCCTCCCAAGTAGCTGGGACTGCAGGTGCCCATCACCATGCCCGGCTAATTTTTTTGTGTTTTTGGTAGAGACGGGATTTCACTGTGTTAGCCAGGATGGTCTCGATCTCCTGACCTCATGATCCACCCATCTCCACCTCCCAAAGTGCTGGGATTACAGGTGTGAGCCACCACACCCGGGTGAAAAAATAGACTTTTAAATAACCCACGAATCAAATAAGAGATTATAATGGACATAAGAAAATATTTTGAACTGAGCGATAACAAAAATATTAGAAATAAAACTTGTGGAATATGGCTAAATCAGTAATATAGGGATATTTATAGATTTAAATGGATATATTAGGAAAAAGAAAAGGCATTAGGTTTGAAAGAAAGAACTTCAGTAAATGGATATGATTGTATTCATACAAATGTAAATAAATCTATGATAAATTATAAAGTGAATTTAACAATTTTGATGAAATCATATAAATCAAAGTCAATATAAGAAAATCAATTGCACTTTTCTTTATCAACAACAAATATCTGAGATATAAAATTTTAAATATTTTTTCAAAAGCATGAAAGAATATCTTTACGTAGGAATAAATCTAGCAAGAAATGTATGTGACCTTTATGCAGGAAAATGTAAAAAATAGAAAAGTATGTCTTAGTCATCACTGCACTCAATGTTATCGATATGTCAGTTTTTCTCGAATAATTTCATACATCTGTAAATTCAATATAATTCTACTATAAATCTCAACGAATTTTTATTTTTTATTTTTGGTGGGGAGAAGAATTTGACCAAAGTTTGTTCTGTCACTATACAGAAAAGCAAAGGACCAAGAATAAGTAAGACAGTCTTGAAATAGAGCAATGTAACATCATAGGATTTAGTAACTAGTGTCTCAAGACTTACAATAAAGCTAAAGTAATTTAAGATAGTATAATATTGGCAAAAGGATAGACAAATAGACCATTGGAACCATTCAGAAAAACCATAAACCAACCCAGGCCTACCTGGAGACTTGATTTATGACAAAAGTGGTGTACACCTAATTTATGACAGAGGAAAAGGAAGTTTGTTTAAACAATGGTTCTAGGACAATTGTATTTCCAAATAATAAAAAAGAAACTTAACTTTACCTACACCGTAAACGAAAACCATTTCCAGATGAAATTAGTTTGTAGATGTGAAAGGTAAAACTGCATAAAGATTTCAGAAGATACTACAGGGGAATATTTTCATGACCTTGAGGTATGCAAAGATTAATAGAACCAAAAAATTTCATAGTAAGTGAAAAGATTATATTAAAATTAAAAACATATGTTCATCAGAACGCCCCATTAAGAGGTGGAAAAGCAAGCCACAGGATGGAAGTAAGTGTTTGCAACCAATATAATCTATAAAAAGTTCTTACACGATTATATAGAAACTCCTACAAATTTCTAAGAAAAAAGCAGACCACACAATAGAAAAATGGAGAAGATAATTGAAAAACAAGGACCAATAAACATTTGAAAAAGTGTTTAAGCCAATTAATAATCAGGGAAATGCAAAATCTCAAAATCACTGCATATCCATCACAAGTGTTGATGAGAACATATAGTAATAGGAACTCTCTTACCCTGCTTATAAAGTGAAAGTTGGTACCTTTTACAAACAGTTTCTCATTACATCTAAAGCCTACCCTTTTTACAGCTACTCTCCCTGTAAATTCTCATCAGAGATGTGTGCACACGTGCACAAGACCCTTATGAGAATGATTATAGTAGCATTTACTCATAATAGCTAAAAATTGGAAACAACCCAAATGTCCATGAAAGAATGGGCACATTTTTTTCTAATACTCATACGATGGAATATTATACAACATTGAAAATGAACAAACTGCACCTACACATATAGCAACATGGGTTAGTTTCAAACATAAAATTAAGCAAAATAAGCCAGATACAAAGGAATATATATTGTGTCCATTTATTGAAAAATCAAAAACAGGCAAAATTATATGATGGTGTTTAAGGAATGTATAATTGGGTAGTAAACAAGGAAGTAATTACCATAAAGGTCAAAATAGTGGTTAAGTTTATGAGGAGTGAGGGTACTATAATACAGGGCTCTGGGATGCTAGGAATGTTCAGTTACTTAACATGGGCGGTAATGACACAAGTAATCACTTTATAATACTCATTAAACTGAACATTTATGTTTTATGTACTTTTTAAAATACCTTATACTTTATAATTTAAAAGTTTAAAAAAAGACTAGTTAAATATATGGTATTATTTATGCCCTTAGGTTAAGATAGTTGGATATCTCTATCTAAGAACAGAGATATTCTTGTTTTTGAGGCCAGTGTTCATAATATATAAATTATAAATACTATTTCATTCATGTACACTATTTCATTGGCTCCGTACTCTGTGAGCCATGTATGGCAGAAACTATTGGAATTTTGTACAGCTGAGAAAAGTGAGGTTTATCTAAATCCATATTGGATTTAGATGTGGCAAAGGTAGAATTTGAAACTGGGGCTTTCCCCCCAAAAAACTTGAAGTTAAAACCACAGGATAATGCACATCCACTAGAATTGCTATTATCAAAAAAGTAAAAACTAATAATTAGTGTTGGCAAGGATGTGGATGTGGAGAACTTGGATTTCTCTTGCATTGCTGGTAAAAATGTAAAACTGTGTGGCAGTTTTAGAAAGCAGTTTGAGAGTTTCTAAAAAAATAAATATAGAATTACCATATGACCCAGCAATTCTACTCTGAGGTATTTACTCACAAGAATGAAAAACAAAGAAATAGATACTTGTATACCAATGTTCACAGAAGCATTATTTATAAGACAATAGCCAAGAGATGGAAACAACCCGCGCCCATCAACAGCTGAAGAGATAAAATATAGTGTACACATATAATAGAGTATTATTCAGCCACAGTAGGGACTGAAATTCTGATACAGGCTACAATATAGATGACCTTTGAAAACATGCTAAGTTACACAGCCAGACACAAATGGACAAATCTTGTGATTCCATTTATATGAGGCATGTATAATACGCAGACTCATAGAGACAGAAAGTAGAATAGATGTTACTAGGGGTAGGAAGGAAGGCAAAATGGGGCGTTAGTACTTCAAGGGTAAGGAGTTTCTGTTTGAGGTGATGAAAAGTTCTGAAATGAATGGTGATGGTTACACACATTGTGAATGTACTTAATGCACTAAATCATACAATTAAAAATGGTAAGAAAAACACTATTTAATAGTACATTTCATGTTATATATTTCACTATAATATAAATATTTTAAAAAGACAGGACAAATATTCTGATGGACTTTATTTACCCTTTATTTACCCTGGTTTTCCAAACCAGGTCCTAAAATTATTCTGGGGAAATCAGGGGTCCTGGTCTTAACTCCAGGAAGAGGAAAAGGAGGTGGGTGTAGCTTATGTTTTCAAGGTTAATTTCTACCAGTCTTGATATGCTTCATGTTCCAGAGATCCTCCCGGTCAGCAATAAATTGGTATATAAAAGACAAACTAATTCTACATCAATCAGGAATTACATAAATGCAAGCTCTATGTTTGTATTTAATATAATGGTTATGTAAAGATGTGCACACCTGCCTTAGGGATGAGGAGGATGAGGAGTGAGGCTATGAAACAAATAGGGTAGTTTGAGGTATTTCTCCTTGGCATGAATTAGCAATGAGTTAGCCATTTTCATATGTAAAGAATAAGCTAGAAAAATAGGTAAGCTCTAAACTTTTCCCATTTTTTAGTGCCTTACACAAATTCTTTAATCCGTAAACCCACTTCCTTGAGATAGTCTTCTGCTTTAAAAAATCAAATTATTTATCTTCATTGCAAGGAACATTTCAAAAACAATCTTCGATGTTCAGCTAGTGTTGGATTTCCCAAGACATATTAATGGAGATATTAAGGCAAATAATCCATTGTATTTCCCTGCAACACTTTAAAATATCCCACAGCACTTGCATTAGGGAAGAAAAGTGTTTCTTCCAATGTAATTTTATATGCTTTTTTAAGTTCATGCCGAACTTCTTTTCAAGTCTGAATAAAAGTTTCATCTTTTCTTCTTCTATGAAAAGTTTAGGTTTGCAGCATATATAGTATCTTTTTATTTTCTAGATTATTTTATACTTCACATTTCTGAAAAAATGAGTATAATAATTGTACCCATTAGTTTTAAAACTGAAATTAGTATACAATGATAATTATGTAGAATTGTCATGACAATATAGTATGGTTGCTAGGAGCTCTGCTGCTGGAGCTAGCCTGTATGGATTTGAATCCTAGCCCTGGCACTTTCTAGGTAGGAGACCCTGAGCAAGGCATTTGACCCCTGTATGCGTCAGGAAGTTTATCTGTAAAATGGAGCTAACAGTAATGTCTACCATATAGAATTGTTATGAGAACTAAATGAGTTGATATCTGTAAAGCAATTAGAATAGTGCTGGGCACATAGAAAATACTATTTAAATATTTGTTCAGTAAAAGAGTGTAAGTTGTGATCCTGGACTTTGTGCTTTTATTTTTTCATGTGCAAAATAGTGATCTTTATCTCAAAAGAATATGTAAATGTTACTGAAATGTCAATAGTAACTGTTACTTGGAAATTCTTTGGAAGAAAGTTGGTAGACATTACTGTTTACCGTGTAATTATCAGTACAATCAGAATGTATCTTCAATAGAAGGTAGAATAACTCTCAACTACTATGAAATAGTGGATTTTGATCAAACACCTTGTTTTCTTTTGCAACTTTGCCCTAGATAGGAAGGATAGCCTTTTCATGGCAGAAGATACTGGATCAGTCATCATGACCCCACCAATTGTTGACATAGTAATTAATCCATATAAATTACCCGAGTGATCATAAGAAAGTAATTTATATAATCTGTGATGTGAGAAATCATTTATTTCATTATTCATCACCTGTTATCCAATTTTGATTTAATTTGGTTTGTTTTATGTTATTTTACTGCTCTATTAACTTAATGATTTGAGTAATTATTTATAGTTTGTGATATTAGGTAATAGGTTTAGAAGATATTATTAGATAATTCATGACAAAATGATGTTTATGGATATTATAGAAAGTTCTGCTATTTTAATCTTAATGCTGCATATAGTTTCATTATAATACATTTCTTTCTACATAATTCATTTAACACAACTATAAATACAATTTTCCATTGACATAGAATTATCATAGTTATCAATATTATTTAACATAGAATAGACAGCTAATTGTGCCCTCTGTCCTCCGTTTATCATGTATCTGTGGGAGTATGATACTATCCCTGGAGAATTCTAATGTCAAGTGAAGAAAATAAATGATTTGATACCGTCCCACTGTTTATTTCCCACGACTAATTACAAATCTCTGTATATTGCTGCTTCTGCTGTTAGACATTCCTCATAAGTATCTTTATCCTGATTTTATAGCATTTCCTTCTCATCATTACTAGGACTTATATTTTGAATAGCATTGTTTGCATTTGTTTATATGGATTTCCTTGGCCATTTCTCTCTGGACATATAGATTGGACTGGCCTAATGCTAGTCAAGATTTTTCACAGGAAAACAGGTTCTACAGGTGCACAATCTCTTACTTGCAATATTTAATTTCCAAAACTTTGAAAACTCGAAAACGAAACATAACTTATTTGAGACCATCCTGGCTAACATGGTGAAACCCGTCTCTATTTAAAATACAAAGAAAAAAATTAGTCGGGTGTGGTGGCACATGCCTGTAATCCCAGCTACTTGGGAGGCTGAGGCAGGAGAATCGCGTGAATCCAGAGGCAGAGGTTGCAGTGAGCCGAGATCACGCCATTGCACTCCAGCCTGGGTGACAGAACCAGACTCCATCTCAAAAAAAAAAAGTAACCCCTCTGCTGCCAAATCTGACCTGAATTGACATGAAGTTATTTGTAGTCTTTATCTGATTTATTGTGAATATTAATACATTTTACTACAGAAATGTAATGGTTTGTTTACAAGATGCTGCTCCAAGGCTCTGATGGAGGTGTTATATAGTAATATAAATATTACTATATAATATAATATATATAAATCACCATATTATCTTTCTAAAATCTGAAAAAAATCACATATTTTGAAATACATTTGGCTGCAAGGGTTACATGCAACCTGTAATCATGATTTTTTTTTTTTTTTTTTTGAGACGAAGTCTCATTCTTGTCCCCCAGGCTGGAGTGCAATGGCACGACCTCAGCTCACCGCAACCTCTACCCCCAGGTTCAAGCGATTCCCTGGCCTCAGCCTCCCAAGTAGCTGGGATTACCGGCATCTGCCACCATGCCTGGCTAATTTTGTATTTTTAGTAGAGATGGGGTTTCTCCATGTTGGTCAGGCTGGTCTTGAACTCCCAACCCCAGATGATCCGCCTGTCTCAGCCTCCCAATGTGCTGGGATTACAGGTGTGAGCCACTGCGTCCAACTGATAGTTTTTGATATTCTGTAATCATGAGCACTCTATGGTCAAAGAATATAAAATTTATATTCTAATTAGGAATGTTAATCTTTAACGTTTTCTATTAGGTTACCTATAGTAATAATACATCAATGATCTATGATTAAATTACAATCAGTGGCTCTGCCTCCCTTGAAACAAACAATTATTGTTAATGTGGCTAGTCAAATTCTCAAATCACATGTTTTAAAAAAATATTTGGCTCCACATATTACTTACAAGGACTGATGATGAATTCTAAATTAACATTAGCCACATAAACAGTTTCACAGCATTTGAGTACAATGGCTCTTTATTGGATGTCTTGAGATGCTAACATCATATATTGCATCTATATTTAGCTCTTCTCTCCTCCTTTCCTACAGTCTGGGGGAGGAAATCTTTTTATATGAATTGCATTTTTGTTACAGTAACATTTCTCATATAGAATACGTAAATTGCTAACCACATAACCCTTTAATGAGTTAGTTATAATTTGCTTGTAAAATCTAATTCGTTAACTATCGTTTTTAGGTATTTACTACCAGGGAGTACCCAATTCTTCTTGAGAACACCAACCTACAACTTGAAGTACAATTCACCTGGAATGACTCGCTCCAATGTTTTGTTTACATCCAGATATGGCCATTTGTGAAACAGAAAGGAAGATCGCCATTGGTTATACGTAACAGCAATTCATTTTTTCCCCTGAAGTTGAACATGCAAAGAACATGACCATTAAGTGCTGTTTTATGTATATAAGACATATATATGTGTGAAAATATATGCACATATGCACCCAAATAACATATATTTATTATATTAAATAATATATGAAAGAAGAATTAGCAGAAAATGGAATATAAGACTTAACCTTTCTGGAAATGTAATAAACCATGTTAAAATTGTTTACACAAATATGTGAATGTCTAGAACTTGCTAGGTTTGTAATTAATTCCTTCCTACTAGAAATGTTATTTTTGCTGCAGAGTATATAAAACAAATTGATCTTGAAGATCCAATTACAGTGTTAAATTATTTTCTAGATAACATGCCTTTTGACCTGAAAAAGGGTTTAGTCTAATACCTTAAAAATTCTCATATATAGTAGCCATTTTAAATGAAACAAAAGATTTAGAAGCCTGGTGTTGCTTGATGATAAGATTAAGAAATTTAAAACGGGTTTATCATTAATATAGCACACTAAAGTACTGGAAAAGTCATAACCTGATTCTCTAACCTTTTTATTCCTCTATGTGGAAATTTAGCTACTTGTAATAATGTACATTTTCAGTAAGGATCTGGTGAGATCATATTATGATCTAAAATGGAAGATAGGCCGGGCAGGGTGGCTCATGCCTGCAATCCCAGCACTTTGGGAGGCCGAGTTGGGTGGATCACCTGAGGTCAGGAGTTTGAGACTAGCCTGGCCAACATGGCGAAACCCCATCTCTACTAAAAATACAAAAATTAGCTGGGCGTGGTGGTAAGCGCCTGTGATCCTACCTACATGGGAGGCTGAGACAGGAGAATCACCTGAACCCAGGAGGTGGAGGTTGCAGTGAGCTGAGATTGTGCCATTGCACTCCAGCCTGGGTAACAAGAGTGAAACTCTGTCTCAAAAACATAAATAAATAAATAAAAAGAAGATAAAATAAATAAATAAAATGGAAGACAATCCAATGGGTTAAAAATAAAATGTAAACTAGCTTTCATTTTTACTTTTCATAGAGAATCACATAAAGGAACAGAAAATGATGGTAACAAAATCTTTCTATATGGCTTTTATGTCTTACACCACTCATTTTTATTTGGAAAGTATGACTTTGATGGGTTTAACATGGTTAAATACAATTTCTCCTGTTTCGCAGAAGTAGAAGAGCTGACACATTTCACTCATTTTAGTGTTATAGGATAATGAGACAAACTTATTTTTATAAATCTCTCAAGGTTGAAACCAACTTATATCGCAAAGTCTAATACAGTAGTTTCTCATTGCACCACAGAAAACAGTTAAAGGACTTTGAATAGAGGATTTCAATGACCACATATTACAAGTCATCAGTGTACCCTTTAGGGTTTTTAAAAAATCAAAACAGAGAATGAAGTGTTCTTGTCCAAAGATGTTATGCATAAATTTCATAGCAGTTTACTTCCTTTTCTTGAATACAGTTTTTAAAACCAAGAATGAGCTTTCAGATTTCCATAAAAATATAAGCCGTACTACTTTGACAATGAAATCATCAGTGCAGCCATCACTTCTTAGAATGTATTTAAACTTCTTCCCCCAACAGTTTTATTTTCTCCCAGCTGCTAATTATTTTTGAAATTCATGAATGTTTTACCTCCTTTTACTATTCTAAAAGTTATTTCAAGAAGTGGCCCCAAAGCAGGAGAACTGAGAGGGGCAAATTGGCCTGGTTTAATTCACAGCCTGAATGATTGGCAACCTAAAGTTATAAGTTAGATGTATTTTGCTTTTCAAGCCATCTTCTGAGTCTTTTTTAGGCTGAAATAATTTGTTTGTTTCCTAAATTATTGCTAGCTACTTGATTCTTTATGACTACCTAACATCCATATTTGGTAGATACTTTTCCTCTCTGCATGCATCCCAAAGAAGAATTTGCTGTTGTGGAAGAAGAGGGAAATTACAGTGACTACACTGTTTATGACTCCATTTTGTGAATTCTTAAATATGTTATGGATTTTTTTAGAAAAAATAATGCAAAAATTGGGATATTACCAAATGATCCATAAGAATGATCAACAAGTAATAAGTCTTTTCATGGAGTTCATTTTTCTTTTAAATTCATTTGACCACAAAAAAATATATATATAACTTTAAGTGTCTGATATATGATAACAGCCTAGTTTGTTGGCCACTCATTTGCATTATCTTAAATCACAAATAATTACTTAATTTGCTGGAGTGTGTGCTTTGCAATTTTGTACCAGAGCAAAATTTTATTTAAAACAAAAAATGAGAATGTCCATCACTAGGAGAAATACTCTTCCCAGAAAACACACACACACATACACACACAATTTAAAAACTGAGTAAATTTAAATGTGTGAAAGTACCCCAGAAACTGATTTCAACAAATAAATTTCATTTCTCTAGCTACTTATGTCTGGCCTTATTTTGAGCATTACAATTTTATTGCCTTCATTTGCCTATTTAGACTGATGTATTTTGATATGATGAAGTTGTGAATAAAAGCCTTTTATTCATTATTTATGTATACTACCTGGTATGCTATGTACTGTGTCTGCTGTAGTGCTATTCCCTAATGAGCAACTAAGAAGAGAAGACACAACAATAAACCATGGAAGTCTCGAGAGGCCATGGGAATGATTTAGAGTTGTAAAATATTCCCCAGTTTTTATTATAAATTTTTATTCATAGGTTAAAACATATCAGCATAAGTGATAGTACAGGTGTGACTCCCTTTTCTAGGAGAGAAAATAGCTTTATCTGAAAACTCCAAAACTTTAATCTTATCAGAGGTTTTAATAGGGAAACTGGGTTTACTTACAATTAAAGCATATTTTCATTCTGTTACAGAAAAACATATCCCTGCTCATTCAGTAAATCTAAGATTGGAATGCTTTCTAGAACTGTGCAATATTTGAATAATTTCTAGAATTGTCTAAGAAACAACCTTTTTTATTTTAAATCATCAGCTACAAACGTAGTCTGAGACTGCAAATTAGTTTTCACTTGAATAATTCAGCATTGTAGATTAGTTACCATTTGCTCTATATAACCTATTGAAGGAACTACTGTTATTCATATTTTGATTAATTTTACTAGCAACAAATTTTTATTTTAGTAGCATTGCATTTACCTTAAATATGTAAAAATGAAGTTGTAACAGGATCAAATATGGAAATGGCAATGGTAACTGCCTAGAACATGGTTGAATGTTGTTGGTTATCGGTAAGATGCAAAGATCTATACAAATTTTATCATATGTCAAAATTATGTCTAAATACACAAACAGTTTCAACTATTTCTTCCTCCCTAAAACTAAAACTAAACCAAACCCAAATGAAGAAACCTAATAGTTACACCCAACTAGATAATTGTGGCTTCTAGACACGAATAAAAGATTTCATTTTAACTGTCTTTTAATTTGTAAAATATATGAGTATGGAATTTTGTATCTAACTTGAAATTTCAGATGTTTTAATAATTAATCCAAATACTTGATTCTTTAGCATGTCAAAGTACTAATAGTTTAAAAAATTTATTTAGATCTAAACATATACATTATGCGACTTTTTCAAAAGTATCAAAAAATTGATAGCTGCAGAAATGCCATTATTTGATTTTCTATAAAACATTGATTCATTCTTAAATGTATATTCTTTAAAAAATAGTGAATACCTCAAGAGTGACAGAAGACTCCTTTTCTTTTCTGTAATGCTAATTTAAACTTTGAATC
>NW_016804545.1:631733-633889 GCF_001698545.2 Rhinopithecus bieti | reverse complement strand
CCATTATTTGATTTTCTATAAAACATTGATTCATTCTTAAATGTATATTCTTTAAAAAATAGTGAATACCTCAAGAGTGACAGAAGACTCCTTTTCTTTTCTGTAATGCTAATTTAAACTTTGAATCTTAGTTTACATGGTCATAGGGGTTAAATAATAAAATGTATACCTGTACAATTAATTGTATTCTTACGACCTGATGATTTTTTGAAAATTTGCTTTTCTCTCAAGAAATTTAAGTTTTCAAGGGCCATATTAGTTATCTAAATATTTTGGTCTAATGTTGACTTATAAATAAATAAAAATTTAGAAATATACTCATGATGACAATTTTGTTGCTTACACTGCCTATTCTTTCTTTATTTCTTCTTTTTTAGTTCAAAGGTGAAATTTTGACCTTTGTATTAACAAAGCCTCAAGAAAAGAGAAATCCTGCCTTTTAAACATTGGTTTTCCTTGCATTTTATGGTGGTGTGGTTTTGCTTCAGCAATAATAAAACATAAAATATGTTGTTGCATAAAGTTCAGTTTGTCTGCTGAGATTATTTTTAAGAACCAGGTTGAAGTCTCTATGCCTAAAAAAACATTTATTGTCTGGATCCATATAAAGCAAGATACATGGCTGCAAATAAGTCTTGCAACCAAAATTGGTATATTAAAATTTACTGCACACTTGGAGATTGCTGCCATTTTTTGGTGCTTTTGGGGCCTCATCATAAAGGGATGTATTGTATATTGAGGAAAAATTACTCAAGTTACACATTCTACATTAACTGTGCTGTATTATCTACAACTATAATCAATGGACCAATAGTTCCTAAATTAGTAATAAGGCTTACCTTACAAAAGTAATGAGATAACACTGATATTTCTGTTTCAAAGGCTAACAGCAATTCTTGGGTCCTGAGCTAATCGTTTCATACAATAACTACTGTACATGCTACAACATCTGAATATTAATGGTTTTGCTGCAGATTCTGGGTATGAGGATTAGCTTGAAAGCCAGACATTTGCTAACATGAATCATGACTCAAATTATCCCCATGTGCTTTACTACCTGTATATGAATGCAAATGTTACAGAAAATATGCTTGAAATGTCAGTACCGTGTGCAATTAGCATTGCATTGTCATGCTTCAGCATGTGATATCTGTATGGTGAAGTTATTTCAATTACTCTGATATGTTACTATAATAAAAAAAGTTTAACCTAAGAAAGCTACAATATGTCATCAAATGCTTATTTCTGTTTCACACACACACACACACACACACACACACACACACACACAAATGGCTTTGTGTAATAGAAGATATTGCCTCCCAATTAAGGTTTCAGACTGATGAGATATATTTTTACAGTAATTTTTACTGTGTACAGACAGCAATCGCACTATGGGGATAACTTTACATGCTATTAAAGTCAAGTCAAGTCAACATAATTTGTATCAACTCCTCTCATAGTTAACTAGAAGGGCAATTGTTCTAAAACTTAGAAATGACGTTTTTATATCTAGCATCATGGATTATAGCAAAAATATTACTAATCTGATTAGAATTATGTCAGCATCTCAGCTCTGAAGTTCATTTTTTTCAGTAATTTATAATCTTGTCATTGTCAAAACTTAGAATACTAAGCCTCAAACATAAGCATATCATATTGCCATTTATGCCATTGTTCTTTAGGATAATTATGTATAACGTATCTAGAATAGTTTTCCTTTAAAAAAAGATGCACTTTGGATAAAAATTTAGGAAATCAGAATGTTAATGCATGTATGCCTTGCTTTTGGAACTGACAACCAAATGGTATAATGGTTGACTCTTAAACATGTATTTTAAAATTCATTATTTTATAAAGTTAAAATATTCTATAAAGGCTTTGAAAGTTGAATTTATTTCTTTCAATGACTGCTAAAGATGAAGCCAATGTGGGTAGTTTGCTATCTCCCTATTTTATCAAATAATTTTAATTATATATATAATTTCATCTTTAATTGAATGAAAATATTTTTTAAATTATAAAATAATCTTGGAATAATTTCAAGTGTTAGACTATATAGTACCTTAAAAACAAAATAAGCATTTGGTTCTTTTGTAGAGAATAACATAATCTTTAACTTGGAGAGAGTTATCTTTTAATGGTTATTCATCAGG
>NW_016804545.1:599486-631565 GCF_001698545.2 Rhinopithecus bieti | reverse complement strand
ATATAATTCATCTTTAATTGAATGAAAATATTTTTTAAATTATAAAATAATCTTGGAATAATTTCAAGTGTTAGACTATATAGTACCTTAAAACAAAATAAGCATTTGGTTCTTTTGTAGAGAATAACATAATCTTTAACTTGGAGAGAGTTATCTTTTAATGGTTATTCATCAGGTATGTATACAGGATAGTGACAACGATGCCCATCGCCATGGTCAGGCAAATTTGGAAACGGTATAAAAATTGGAAGGTGTTTCTCTACTTTCAGTACTTTCAAGAGTCTTTAGTACTCTCAGATGCATTGAGATTTTCCAGAAAGGGACAGGAACCTGCATCAGTTCCCAAACTAATTTCACCATGGTATCTTTTATTGCAGTGCATCTCCCAGGACTAGACTTCTATTGAGCACACTTTGGAAAACACCAAAATACACAAATTCATTCACTAATAAAGTAATCAAAGCATTTAATCATGTATTTATCAAATATAGACTGGTGGTATAAATATGAACCCTGACAAATCTGGTGCAAGAAATTTATTTGCACTTGTCACTTGAGAATTTGGTCATTTCCAGGGGAATATTTGAACCAGGGTTCAAGAGGGATGGCTTGAGGCTAGGAAGGATGGCCAGAGGTAAATAACCCTAATGATAAACATGCTTTATATTAGATATTTGCAACATAATCACGATATGCGAAGTAATGCAAAATGCTTGAGAATGTGGTCAGAATGTGATCCAAACCTTTATGAATAGATATTAATCATTTATTGGGTCATATATGATAAAAGTTCACCTTTAATAAGAATCTAAAGTCATCCATCAGCAGATGAAAACTTTGCATAATAACAGGATATATCTAGAAACACTTGCTGGCCATCTGAAAGTATCTTCTTACACAAAACAAAAAGGCCTGTTTGTGGCTGACTTACTTCCTTCAAAGCTGGAATTTATTCAGAGTTTGTCATATTTGTGAGAGACAGTATTTATCAAGTCAGATATTTTTTCTGTGTCTAAGTTTTCTTTAAGTAACATGTTAGGCCTTAAGAAATTTTTTACTCTATTCTGTGTGGTTCCATGTGAAATACTGCTAAATTAATCTTCTTTAAAAATACAATAAATGTACCACTATTTGGTATATTTAGGGAGTATATGCTGATGGCACTTAGTGACCTAAATTGCGCTAGTTTATACAGTTATCAAAAATACTAAGATTTTTTAGACTTAGTAGTGTTTTGACTATTTGCACAGCAATGTATTCTCATTGTTTTTGAAATGTTTTATTAAGGCAGTCTTCAATCTTTGATATTGTAAAGAAACATACAATGAGAATATGCAAATTCAAACTCTTGTCCTCTCTAAGAATGGGTGCAAACATACAAAAACCCTTTAAGTATTAACTAGACACTGCAGTGACAAAAATGATCAAGGATAATAAAAGTCTATATTAATAAATCTAGTCAAGTTCCATCCTGTTACAACTATGCTGCTGTTAGTGTTAGAATAACTTGTAAAAGGTCAAGAAACAATCATTTTTTAAAACTTACAGCATGCTTTTAGCAGTAAAAACATTACCCGTGTGTTCATAATATATTGGATTTAGAGGAAACGTATATGACACAGTGTATGTGAAAAATCTAGGTATATAAACCTTAATATAATCTAAGAAAATAGCATTTCAGCATATTGCCTCATTTTCATTAAAACGATGAAAATGTGAATTCAGAAAACCACTTAGTCCTTAGGCTAAAAATAGGTAGATCATCAAAACCTAATATCATTTTAGTCCAAATTGGTATTTGTTCAGTAAATGTTCTACATCATAATGTGAGAAGTACAAAGGGAAACTCAAGTCTGGGGAAGAAATTGAGGGGATTTTTAAAAAGAAGCAAAGGTAGCTAATTCCATTGTGTTTGACTCTTCCCAAACTGAAGTCAGACTTGTCCTGAAACAATAAGTAGATACCTCAGAAATTAGCTTGATTTCATATTTTAGCCTCGGGTTTTTCAGTCAAATAATACTTCTATTTGCTTTTAGAATTGTTGTTTTTTCCTGATCATTTCTCAGTTTCTAAATTTCATCTCATTCAGCTTCACCTTTTCTCAGTGAAGCACAGCCACGTTACTCTCATTCTAAAGGTGCTGGGTAAATCTTGTCTATTTTTTGGTTGTTTTAATGAAAACATTTTCTTATATTTGTAAGAAAGAGCAAAGGCAGATTGCACTTCTACATTATTATTTACATTTTTGGAATAATTTTTTTTCTTAGAAAATTGGCCCACAGTCAGTGTCCTGTTTTTCTGAGCAGTAGGTAAATAATGACAACTTCTGTAAGTTCTGTGGCTACTCAGAATCTCTTGAGAATTATATGTTCTGGTAAACTGCAAGAGGGCCACTCAGGACCTGAAATGTTCTAAGAAACATTGATCCTGCTTCTTCCTACCGGTGCTAGAAATTTCCACGCAGTTTGCAGATCCAACCTATGTACTTGTTAGATGGGTGATTACAAATTTCTTAAGGGCTGTGTAGCACCGTCACACTTTGCCAAGTAACCTCCAAGCTTTGGGAAAATGAAACGAAGCTCCTTACAAACCCTGGTTTCTCCTTTCCTCGCTTCTTTAGCTTCCTACCTATCCTCTACTTTATTGTCTCTTTTTCATATGTAATAGAACATACACTGCAACAGGAAGCTGAAGATGTGGGTTCCCATCATAGTTCCATCCTGGTTCTTCTATCGACTAGCTGAGTGGAATAGGGTGGCCAACTTTGTCTATCTGAGAGTTTTGTTGTGAGGAAAATAACAAGCACTAGTCTTTGGAGTAAAGTGTAACTTCCTCATTGCATATTAAAAAAAAAACCCAACTCAGAAAGATTCTATCTACTTTGTGATTCTAAGTCTGGGGGGAGGTTAGCGTTGAGTTTCAGGTTCTGTAAGAATGGGACTAAGGAAACTCATTACCAGGTGGTAATCATCTTCATCTATTCAATAACACCGTTTGGTATACACACTGAATTGTGGCACTGGAGAGTCACGTACAACTGAAGTAACTCACCAGTTCCTAGAGGCAGGTGGGCACGTGGGGAGAGAGAGGCAGCGGCGCCTTCCAGGCGCTCTGCCTCATACGGAGGCGGCGTGGGCCAGGGCTGTCAGGACATCCAGGCCCACGTGCCAGACTCCGGCTCACCAGCCCGAGGGCAGAGCGGGAAGCTCCGCCCCTCGCCGAACCCCGGCCAGTGCGTAGTTCCCGTGCCCGGGGAGTTGGCGGCGGGGCCCAGCTGAGGTATAAGTTCCACAGCTTCACCCCTGTCGGTGTGAAATCGGCGTGAAAGATGACATAAAACAGGCTTCCCGAGTAGAACCTGCCACCCCAGGCTGGTGGGGACGCGGCACCAGGGGGGGCCGGGGGAAGCCGCTCGGACAGTGGTCCTTGGGTCAGCGCCTTTCTCGGTGCCCTTGGGCCAGGCCGGCGCGGCCCGGGACGCCCCGGAGGACCTGGGGAAGAACTGCCCAGGCCAGCCTTTGGCTGTCCCAGGCAGCGGCTGGAACCCGAGTGGGCCCTGGCGGGATCTAGGACAGGGAGGGTCTGCGGCGGAGCCAGGAGGCCTGAGAGGTCCCGAGGTGGGTAGAGAAGGGCCGCGAGGGGGCGATGAGACGGCAAGTGGCCGGGCCTAGGAATGGCACGTGTCAGGAGAGCAGTCAGGACACCGTTGCTCAGAGTCCAGGCCTGTTAGGACCAGAGCCTACCCCGGGTGGCATGGTGATGATCCAGATTCAGGAGACGTGTCTGAGAAAGGATCGTTCAGACTTTGTGACCTATTTTACATGAGGAATAAAGGATAGAGGTCAGGAAAGTTGTCTAAACATTTTTTTTCATTGTTGGTAAAAAGTCCATTTAGTGTAAAACAGGCAATTATCTGTGCGTTTAATATGCAGGCTAAGGTTGTTTCTTTCAGGCTTTCTTTCGTTGTGGCAAATAATTTCTATTTAACAAATACATGTTGAGTGCCAGCTGTGTGTCAATTGCTATGCTAGATAACAGAGAAACAAATTATTAATAACATCCTCACTTTCCATGAGTTCAAATTCTAGTACAGGAAAAAGTCATCTAAATCATTCTAATGAAATGTCATAAGGCTAAATAACAAAGGTATATGTAAGGAATTCTATCAAATGTTCTATTAACTATTAGCATGGAACAATTAAGAGACCACCTCTGGTTTCCAGATGGAATGGCCCTTATGGACATCAGGTACAATGGGTCACTTGCTTAACAGAAGGCAGAATTGCATATCTAATATTTTAGGTTATAAATAAGGGCATATAGTAGAAAGAGGCAAAAGAAAAAAAAAAAAAAGACAATCTACCTCGAAAACCCAACTAAAACCTCTCTCTTTAGAAACTGTAGGACTCCTGGATTTTCTACAGTTTTATGTTTTATCCAGATGAGAGGTGTGTAATGTAGTTGCTAAGAGGCTGGACTCAGGAGCTAAACTGCCAGAGTTTACATCCCAGCTGCACCACTTACTAATGGGTTGACTTTGTGTAAGTTGCTTAATACCTTGTTTCTCATTTTGCTTATACGTGAAATGGGGATGATAATTATAGTCCCCATAAGATTGTTATGAAGATTTTTGCATTTCTAAAGTTAAGAGATGAAGTCTCATTTTCATTCCCTATGATAGAGCCTTCAGGATGACTGTATCCAGAGGTCAGATTTTTATTTTATTAAATAAATACCTCATTGATTTAGTACAGCTTTTTTTAAGTTATTTTTTATCTGGTTTTACAGCAGATTCTGATTGCATGTTATATTTAAAACTGATTCTCATACATCTTCAGCTTAATGATTTGTAACATTGAAAATTGCATTTCCATTGATTGTTCTTTGCAGCATGATTGTTCTTTCTATGTTACTGATATGATGATCTTTCTGTCCTTCTGCCAATAATTGGAAACAATTTTACATCATGAGCTATCTTTTTATTCTGAGGCTTTAGTGTTTGTGTAAACAAATAACTCTTGCTGTTCAATGATTATATTTTCTTTAACATCTTTTCGCCTAAAACATGCTTTTGTTATTGGCTTTCATTATAAGGAAATACATGAAAAGATGAATTTAAAAGGCTCTGTTTCTGCCCTCCATGGCTGGTACTGTTTATCAGTTGCTCAGCGGTACTGTCACTGCTGGTGACATTGTTGGGGCTATTTAGCTGAACTATCGCTCAATTAGTCTCTTTCCATTATTTATATGTAACCATTAATTAATTAATATTATATTCTCTTCAACAGAATAGTCACCTTGAAGTATAATGTCTTCAAGTGGATCCTGGGGGCATAGGCAGAACTGGAGTAATAATCAAACCTTCCCTTGATAATCCTCCCCACACAGTATGCTGTACCTAATGCAAACGCAAGCTACCAGACCGTGCATTATGAGTTCATTTCCATGCTATTGACATATGTGAGCTGCAGAAGTCTGTGATGCTTCAGAAGTTAAACTCTCATGTTTTCTAGATAGGAGGTCCTTCTCTAAGATTTTAAATGCCATAACAGTTGTTTTCTGAAGTTGTCTCTCTGAACTTATGGGTAAATCTCCCAAGTGAAAGGAAGACCCTAAAACGTTCCCACGTCTTGCCTTCTTCTAAAGGTGAGGGTAACCCAGTGAGCACACGAGGGGCTTGGCTTATGAAGCATCATTTTCAAGTCTTTGCCAAATTTTTGCTTCCATCTTTGAGATCTTCATTCATGCTATTGAACATCTATGTTACCAGTCTCATATTTAAAATACAGCAGCATACAAAACATTTTTTTCACTTGGTTGAGTGTAGTATTTTGATAAGTGAACAATTTCCCAAAGGTTACTCAGCTGTTTTTGGCTACTGTAGAGAACTGGTTAGAAATACAACTGCTGTGCCACTCTCTGAAAAGACTCTTGATTTGGAAGAGAGGAAGTAGTCATTGTGAATAATTTCTTTTCTGACCATAAAATGCTATATATTGTTTGACTTATAAGTATATTAAAAGGAGGGACTTCCTCTGAGAAGTCCTTTATTTGGCATTTATATCCATTACAATTAAGAAACATTTTAAATTGTCATTAGCCAAAGGGAGAAAGATTTCCTTTTTGGCGTGTTCTTTGGCATTTCTAGTGGTATGCTGGTAAATAACAAGCAGTCCTTCAAAAAATAAAAAAATGAAACAAGTACAAAAAGAAAGACAAAACCCTTACTTACAATGACTGAAAATTTCTGTAGTGTAAAAACTCCCACCATGATAGATTTCAACTGTCAAAATTATGCCACTGAGCATGGAGTTGGGAAGATATGTGCAGTCAGCTCTCACAAACTGGTACCAGCCGGCTCCAGCATGCCACTGGTTCTCATCTTAAAATCCATTATCACAAAAAAATTTTTTTCTGTTACATGTGTGGACTTCTACCACCACTTATGTTTATCCAGTAACTTTAAAAAAACTGAATCATAGTTTGTTTCTGCAAATATATAAATGGATGGAGCACTCAGGAGACTCTACCAATATTTTCATCTTCTTTCAGTGAATCAGGTTTTCAAAGCTGAATTCTTACAGAGTTAGTACCCTCTTGCTCTCATTTTGTTTGGTACTTTGTTTATTATAAGATGAAATCTCCTGGGAGTCCATAAATGAAAACATTTCAGTGTGTGCTCCAACCGGCTTTTAATGCACGTCAATTTAGAAACTTGGAATTATTTAAAATAGTTATAGCTGTTCTAAGGTTAGCAATTAGCACTTTAATTTGTGCAAATGGCATTGAAAATACTGTATCAAAACAAACTGGTTCTCTTAACCTGAAAGCCTTTTAAAACGTTTTAAAAAATTAGTGGTAAACAATTTGAACAGTACTGCTTTTCCACCAAGAGAGAGCAACATAAGCACACGTAACAAAATATATTGAAGTGGCCATTTTACATTGTAAGCAGTAGGGTCATGTACATGTGTTACTTAGGAATCTGTTACTTCACCTGCTTCTGAACTTGATGGATGAAGCACAGTGATTAGTTAGGGTTATGGCAGTTGATGATGCATTCTATAGAGATCATCTTTTTGTCTTTAGATATTTTCTATGCACAATATGTTACTTCATTATGATTTCACTTATGATTCACATTTATGAATGTCTAAAAATTGACATTGCTTTTCCTGTCAGAAATGGCTTTCAACAGGATACCTTTTCTGCATCTGCACTAATAAGGTTAGGAAAAATTGCAATAGTTTTAAATGTGTAAATGGTGGATTTTAAATTTTCTTTTAAGACAGTACATATCCAAGTTTAAGAGAACTGGTATGTCTGGAAGTTTTCTTTAATATTTTACTACTGTTACATGTAATGGCAATTGTTTGAATATAAACAACTGACATTTGACCATAAAATGGAAGCCTGAAGATTTCATCACTAAATTGTTAACTTTCAAAGATTAACCTTAATTAGAAACTTTGCTGTATTTTGTGGCTTAAAGTCCTGGCTTAATTATTTTAGGGACACTGTTTCCACTCACAGTTTTCATACTTCAGTAAAACAAAGTGTCCTTAGGTTGCGGTAACTAAATATTAAACTTATATTGCTTCCATATAACAGCAGGAGTACCTGCAAAACATATCAGTTAAAACTCGATAAGGTTAAGTCTTAAAAATAACTGTAACAAATGATTTATTATACTTATTAAACTCATGATTTACAGATCTTCAGATACTTTTCAGCCTCGGGAGTGGGAGGCATTTACCAGGGTAGGTGAAGAAAAAGAAAAAAAAAAAGGTAATGGCTACAAATAAATGCAACAGTTCTGTGCTTTCAGGAAACTTATTTTTATGTGATTGTAAATTAAGAAAATTCAGAAAAAATAAAATGCACATAAATGATTTATTGTGAAAATATTTATTTTTAGAAGTCTTTATAGGCAAGAGCTTGTGGTTTTAAAAAATTCTGTATAAATATCTGTATGATTTCTATAGCTTGCTGTTCAGAATGTTGACAGGTATGTGTTAGCAATGTCAATGCCAAAAGAAGGCATTTGCCTTGTGAACCCTTGTGGTGTGGTACTACTCTTATCTTTTTGTACCTAGGCTTGAAAACGTAGTAATTATTTCTAGATCCTTGGTCCAATTTTATATGTAACATTGTTATCTCAGACTGTAACAAGTTTTATGTATTCAGTGAGCCACCTTTTTTTTTCATAAAAAAGCATATTCTTAGATCATTTGTATATATGTATAAGTATATATTTCTGTCTCTATCTTATCTATCTATCTATCATCTATCTATCTCTCCTATATAAGAAGTCAATTGTAATTGCCTATATAAAATGACAAAATCATATTTTAAAATGGTAACTTAAGAATGATTCTACACATTTAAAAATATTTCACTTCAGAGTTCCCTTACACAGAGAGCACCCCTAGTAATTTAAAATAGAAATTAAATGAATGAAATCTTAACTTTAAAGAACTATAAATCCATAAATTTGTTAAACAGGTACATACTGAGCACATACTATGTGCCAGGCACTTCTGTAAGTACTAGCAGTTTAGTGGCAAATAGACCTTTGCCAGTGGAAGAACATTCCACGGAAGCTCAAGGGTCCTGGAGTGACACAAGATGGTATGTTTAAGGAACAGAAATTGGCCATTATGACAGCTGCATGAGGAGTCAGGGAGGGTGGTACAGAGAGGCTGGAAAAGAAGGAGCTATTTACATGGGGCGTTTTAGGCCATGGTGTAGAGTCTAGATGTTAAGTTCAGTGGGAAGCCACTGGAAGGTTTTCGGCAGAGGAGAGATGTGATCTGCTACACCCTTTGAAGAAAATAATTCTTACTTCTGTATGGAAAATAGATTGTAGGGTGGCAAGTGTGAATATAAGGTCAGTTTGCTGGCCACTAAAGTTGTCTAAGTAAGAGATGATGGTATTAGGGTTAGAGAGGGAAAGAGGAGATGAAGAAAACTGGAGAGGTTTGAAACATATTTTGTAGGGTACATACATATCAGCAATTGAGACTTGCTGCTGTTGGGAGTCAATAAAGGGAAAGACTAGAGGATGTGCTTAAATGTTTTGACTTGAGTGTCTGAGTTTGTGATGATATTTATTTACATGGGGAGGAACAGGCTTATGAGGGGAGGAGAATACAGAATTCAGTTGGGACACATTAAATTTGATATCTAAGTGAAGTTGTAGGGAAGGTAGCTGTGTATAAAGATAGCTACCATTGTCTTCTCCATTTTTAGGTAAGAGAACTGAGGCACAGAGAGGTTAAGCACCTAACTTAAGTGTTTATAGTCAGTGGATCACAGATTAGAATCCAGGAAGCCTGGATCCAGAGTTTACATTTTTAGCCACTCCTCTGCCATTTAGATATTCAAGGTTAGGGACATTTAAGACCATGATGTCAAAATGAGCTAATTTTGGGGGAAAAAAGGTAGAGAGAAGAAAGATGCACAGCCATGACTAGGTATTTCTGCGCTAGAGGTGGTGAAGGAGATGAGAAGGTAGTAGGGAGAGTGAAAAAGAACAGCCACTGAGGTCAGAGGAAAACTGGGGGTTTGTGGAGTCATAGGGACGAAGGGAGAAATTGTTTCAAGGAGTTGAAAGCTGTGTAGAAGTGGGGTAAGATAAGAGAGGTGGATTAGTCAACATGAGGCTGTATGTCACCTTCATAAAGGCAGTTTCAATGCAGAGAAGGAAGCCAGTTTAAATTAGATTGAACATACTGTGGGAAGCACAGGTACCAAACAAGGAAGTAAGCAAGCATCACACGCTGCTCTATGTGTATAACACAGACAGTAAATGACATCTGTTCTGAGGCAGTAATGTAGAGAACATGAATTCGGAGCCAGATAGACCTGTGTATTAATTCTGCTTTGAACACTGGTGCTGCCATCTTCAGCCTTTTACGTAACCTCTTTGAGCCGCTCTTTACTTATCCATAGCGTGTATTCCATATACCCCATGCAAACTCTCAGAAGAAGCTCTACTGTTTATCTCCTTGCTTTTCCTCTTGTGAAATACTATTCCTCTGACCTGAAATCTGTCAAAAGTCCCCACCTGCCACTACCGTCCCCGTTAAAAAGTGTCTCAGTCTTTTATGTTAAGGCTATATGATCCTGATTTCTAATGTTGCATTAAAACTTTCTTGTGATTATTCACGTTTTTCCCTCTTATGAAATTGTGCACTAATTAATCAAAACAAGGTTCCTGTCTTTCCATTTTGTGTCTCCAGACACCTATCAGATTGTCTAGCAAAGAGTATATATTGCCTAAGTTTCAACTGAACTAAATTACTCATGGCCCACTGTGAGAGTTGAGCCTGAAGTCAGTAAGGACTATTGTGGGGATTAACAGAGGGCAGGGGATGTTTGAGCTACACAGATGCTCTGGGTAGCAGTGCAAGTGGTGCAGCTGACTTTCAGTTTAAGCTCCAAATGCAGAAACGCGACCAAAAGATCTTCAAAACTTTCTCCGATCACATAACATAGAGAGAAGGCAGCCGTCAGAACAAAGGATCATAGGTCCCCACAGAGAGAACTCAGACATGTTGTGCAGGTTAGAGACAGGGAGCTGCAGCCATCTACAGCCGTGGATTCATAAACTTCATGAAGTAGATTGGAAAGAGGCAAAGGTTTCAGGAAAAATCAGTTGATAATATTCATCACTCAGTACTCTGAGCTAAGTGTGACAAAGGCTAAGGCTTAATAATAAAAAGCCCCAAAATAAGGATGAATAAAGTAAATAATCCGACTGATTTTAGAATAGTAGTGCTTTAGAAAATAGAGTGTGATTAATACATTTGTAAAACTTGATTTTTATTTTATACTGGGGAGTTAATTATATGGGAGTATGAAATAAAGTTAAATGGTGATTTAGCCAGGTTTGTTGACATATGATATTCTAGGTATCACAGAATTTTTCTTCTTGCTTATAATCTGTCCATTTTCTGATTTCTTTTAGGGGTATTTCCTATTTCTGTCTTCCTTCCTTCCTTCCTTCCTTCCTTCCTTCCTTCCTTCCTTCCTTCCTTCCTTCCTTCCTTCCTTCTTTTGTTTTTTGTTTGTTTGTTTTGTTTTTGAGACAGAGTCTCACTCTGTTGCCCAGGTTGGAGTGCAGTGGCGTGATTTCGGCTCAATGCAACCTCTGCCTCCCGGGCTTAAGCAATTCTCCTACCTCAGCCTCCAGAGTAGCTAGGATTATAGGTGCGCGCCACCACACCTGGCTAATTTTTTGTGTATTTTTAGTAGAGATGGGGTTTCACCGTGTTAGCCAGGATGGTCTCAATCTCCTGACCTCGTGATTTGCCCTCCTTGGCC
Organism: Rhinopithecus bieti; assembly: GCF_001698545.2. Lineage (NCBI taxonomy): Eukaryota > Metazoa > Chordata > Mammalia > Primates > Cercopithecidae > Rhinopithecus > Rhinopithecus bieti. Next base: position 620,237 of record NW_016804545.1, on the reverse strand, counting down.
TCCCGAAGTGCTGGGATTACAGGCGTGAGCCACCGCGCCCGGCCTTTGTATTTATCTGTTTCTTATTCCTCTTAAATTGTTTTTGCCTGGTCCACATACTATGAGCATAAAAGAAATCAAGCCAAATCCTAATGAAAATCATAATGAGACTTTTGATATCAATGAGTAAAAATGAGTGATGAATATAATTATCCTTCCATTATGTGGGAGTTTATGTATATGTATCTTATATATCTTACCTGGGAGTAGTTAGTTCAGGAGATTGAGAACTTGGTTTTTCTATCAAGTTCTACTGACATGTACATGGAAAAAAATTACATAAGGGCTAGTTAAGTAAATAATATGGAAAATTTAAAGTGCAAAATTTAAGATCAGAACACAAAATCTAACAACTCTAACAAATAAAATATATTCCCACTTAACTCTTTAAAGAAGAGAGAATGAAGGGAGGAAGTTTGAAGTAAAGGGAGGGAGATAATCAGAAAAAGAAAGACTTCTGGCATTCATATGGAGAGCTACAAAGAGAGGAAGAGAGAGTGGGATTTGCCCTCAAACACAGCAACACAGCGACACAGAGTATGAATACAAAGTTCAACATACACGCCCCATTTATCTAGATAAATTGAATAGAAAAAAAAAGAATAAGCCACCATATAAACACACTAAATAAAAGAGATTATGAACTCCCTAAAGGCAAGGATTGTTTCTCATCTTTGTATCTTCAACTCCTAGCACACCAAAGTAGATTTTGAGTGAATGTTTATTAAAATGTTGAAAATCAGAGAAAACAGTGCTTTATTGAGTAATACCTTGTAGGCGACAAAGGTACTTTGTGACTATAGGCGTGAATAGAGTATATAAACTATTTTTAGTCACTCCTCCAAGGACTGTAATAAATTAACTGAACATTGAAGGTTTTCTACCCATGCTGCCTCTTGATATGGAAAGCAATAGGAGGGAGGAGTTGCGACTTGGAATTGTTGAGGTCATCATTGAAAGGTTCTGAAATGGTCAATACAAACACATTTTAGGACTTTCTGGAAAATTTCTCTAAGACTGACTGAAATGCTTGCCTGTGAATATCTAGAGAAATGGAAAATGCACTATGGATGTTTTCTGTGACCCGGTAAATTTTAGGTATTTGATTTTGAAAATTCAGTGCTACCAAATTCGATATATAGGATCTCTAAATACTTGTGTTTATTGGACTTTGGTATTCCTCATAGCCATATCTCTTCCACATATTCTCCTAGGTTTACTTTTGATAAGGCAAGGAACCTATTTTACATAATTTAGTTTCTGGAAGAGAACAAAGTATTATTGTTATACTGCTTTTAATATATAACACTAAGGAAGAAATTGGTTTGATGCCCAGCTACCCTGGAAAGTCCATTTTCCCACATGTTCAAGTTGAAGAAAGGGTTAGGTGACTGGTATGATTAACTTGTATCTACTTGTAAGTAGAATGGAAACTTGCCTTGCCTTATTCTGCATTTTTCAAATTGCCAGGTTTTATTTCTATTGTTGTTGTCATGCTTGTCTTCTAGGTAAGTCTTGGGTTGTTTTATGGTGTGTTTAGACCTTATCCTAAGAAAACCAGTATATAATGGTAGTGTTCTGGCATGGGGGCTGCTAAAGGTATTGGGTGAGAGCAATCTATGTAGTGCAACACATGTGTAGGAGCTAGGGACTGGGGACTTCTCTTCCCACAGTAATACCACCATGCTAAGATCCCAGGGCATTGTGTTGGGAACTTTCACTGAGTCACTAAAGGGTCAGGGAGAAAGGGTGGATTGTTCACAAATGGTGATTCAATTGGAGCTTATACCAAGTGGTAAGTAGACTGCAGTAGATAGTAAGTTCTCCCCGATGGTGATGAAAAGTACAGCTGATGTAATTTCTCAGCACAAGTCATATGCAGTGGTTCATTGGCTGCTCTCAGAATGGACTTTGGACAATGAGATAATTCCCTGAGCCTCTCTGGTGCTTGATGGTGACATATGGCTTTTGCTCTGGCAAAGGCTGGGCAGTTTCTGGGTATACCATGTTTTCTCCCAGGCGTGGGTCCCCAGCAAGGGCCTCACTGACTTCTACCCTCATCACATTCTCCATTACTGTCTTCCCTCTTCCAGTCCTCTTAATCTTTATCTCTGCTGGAGTGCAGTAGCCTGGCTCTCTTTTGGGCTTTCTCATTAGTGTTTATGGCATAAACCTTATGCCCTGAGCTCCTTCAGTGCTCTGCCTTTTTATTCCTTGCTTAATTCTCCAAACCACACTTTTTAAATTAAAAAACAACAACAACAAAACAATTCTTTAATGCAAAATAACCTAGTTCTTGCAAGTAAAAGCTTTTGCTTTCACACTTTTGTCTCTGCTATCAGTTTTCATAAATCTCCTTTAAAACTCAGAACTGAGTACTGACTGTTTCTTTTTTCTTTCTTTTCACATCTATTTTAACAAGGCTGATCTTCTGAGACAGAGAAAAGGCCTTTCATTATTGAGTGTTGGGAAACTCATGAAGATTTTTTTTGTGGGGCTTATGGAGCCACCTGTGCTGGGAGAAGGGGCAGCAGTTAGACAAGCCCATCCTCCCATCATGTAGTGTCACACAGATGTACAGTTTCCATGGAGCAAGTGTTGGAAGTAACCAGGCTCCAGCCGCCTTGATGGGACTCTGTGTGTGTGTGTGTGTGTGTGTGTGTGTGTGTGTGTGTCTGCGTGCGCGCGCATGCGTGCATGTGCAAGTGAAAGAGAGAGAGGGAGAATTTGCGGATCACAGGAGGTTAACCAGAGAGTGCCCACATCAGGGAGTTAGGGGGCTGTGAAGTACCCACAAATAGTTAAATAGTTAAATGCAAAAAGTTAACATTTGGATTTACAGATGCCCTGTAAGAGGCCAAGAATAGTCAATAGAGAAATATAAGGAGCACTGTCTAAGTGAAAATATTTTGTCTCTTTCTCTAGAATCTTCTTCCCTTCTGGTCTGACTAGGAAAGCCAGAGGGAGATGGTAAAGGAGACAAAGAGAGAGTGAAAGAACAGACCATGCCCAGCTTCTCCACTGCAGGAGCTTGGAATCAGGTGGGGACTGAGTTTGTCTTAGGGAGAGGGGAGAAGCTTTGACTGAGATATGCAATTAGAATCTTAAAATTTACTAGAGTCTTTTACTACCTAGAAGTGACTCATAATTACTGAAATGAGACTGCTTTTTGTTGTTGTTGTTGTTGTTTAAAATGACTGGAAAGCGATGGGAGCTGCCTGAAATGTCATTAAGGTATAGGCAAGGGGAATCTGACATATTGAAAGGCAGTGGTAGGAGGGAAATACAGCTGCTTCCTGTTTGTACTCATTACGTTCAGCCCTTTCAATAAACTGGCTACACTTCTATTGATTCTTATGTAGTCATACAAGTGACTAACAGCTACCGACACTGCATCTCAATAGCATAGGAGCTAAAGGAAGAAGAATCATAGGTAGAGCTGGAAATATCCAGACTTCCTAGCCTATAGGACGGATGAATGAGCTGATCCATACATCTCTTGGGAACTGAGGGGCCGGTGAAATACCCACAAATAGACCCTGCACAAAAGTTAACATTTAGACCTGCAGATGGTGTGTACGAGGCCAGGAATAGTCAATAGAGAACTATAAGGAGCACTTTCTGTGTGAAAATATTTCATCTCTTTCTCTAGACACTCCTTTCCCACTCCTCTGACTCTAGGAAAGCCAGAGGGAGACGATAAAGGAGATATAGAGAGAGTGAATGAATAGACCATGGCTCTTCCATACCTAGAACTCAGAGGTCTTTTCTGCCTTGTTTTTTTCAAGTCCCAGGCTGAATTTGTCAATGTTCTTTTTTAAACCACTTTCTCATCCTGCGTTGTCTGATTTCTTTTGTCAAGATCATCCTCACCATCACCTGGGCTTGACCTTACCTTTGACACCTCTCTTAGTTATTCCATACACATTTAACAATCCCTATAAATTCTGCCTCTGCTATAGACTTCCAAACACTCCTAGTTGAAGCTTTCATAATTTTCATTTGAACTGTTCACAAATGTGATAAAGCACGCAGATCGACAAGAAATGCTTCTTGCTCTCTTGGCTCTTGTGGTTTAGAGAGGGATGGACCTCTAAGGCATTATATTTCAATGTGATTAGCATGATAGTGGAGATGTGTTCAAGGTGCTGTGGAAAACTGGTGAAGGGAATAGCTAAATGCTTAGCAGAATGGAGAAGATGCAACAGCGTATGGTCGTTTTAACTGATCATTTAAGGCTGAAATACAGAAAAATAAAAAACAAGAAGGAAAAAATCTGCCAGCAGGAAGCCATCAGACAGAGGGAACACCCTTTGCAAAGGGACCCAGAGGCAATGAGAACTCCCAGGACTTTCTTACAGCTGCAGCTAGAGTGAGGTGGGAAATCACAAGAGATGAGGCTACAGAGAGATATTCTAACATTTTAGATTATTTCTTTAGGATGGATTCCCAGGAATGAAATGCTAAATGTTATTAATATTTCTGCTGGAAGACAGGAGGAGCACAAAGCATTCTGACAGAGGCTGAATGGGTTTTAGGGAATGTTTAGAGAGTGTGCGTGTAAGTGTGCTTTTGTCCTGGGGAAATGGTAGGTTTTGCCCAGATTTTGACTAAACTAGTATACCACGTCCTTTGTTACGCAGTATGGAGCCATTAATGGCTTTGAAGTAGGGCAGTGAGGAAGTACATACATTTTATTATAGAAACATGATTCTAGCAGTAATGAGAAAGCAAGGCAGGAAGCTACTACAATAATCCAGGTGAGAGATAAGAAGGACCAGAGGTAGGGCACTGGGTATGAAATGAAGGGATAAATGAATGAGAGAGGATTGCAAGTAGCTGGATAATTATAGCTACATAGATTCAAAGGCTAGGGTAGAAGGGCTTTGAATCTATGAAGCCAAAACCAGAATCTCCAGGATTCAGGATCTCTTGGATTAGCCAGATTTGGGAACCATGGCATGAATTGGTCTGCTTTCGCCTTCTCCCCTCCTTCCTTTTACATCTACTTATGTATGACTTAGCTTAAGCATGTAGTAACTGTGAACTACTACTAGCTACTGTTAGAGCTCCCCTACCAGCTCCTTCTTTGCCCCTGTGCCTTTACCTGGAATATCTCATTTTCTCCTTTCCTGTTTGCCCAATCCCTATACAACCTTGGAGAAGCACCTTGGTTGAAATCTGTCCTGTAAAGCCTTCCCATATTCCCCCTCCTTTCTAATCTGACCCCCGCTTCTGTGAATGAGATGATAATCCTCTCAAGCACTGGCCCTTCCCTCAAGCTCCAGGGTAATTTACCTATAGTTCACTGTGGAACCATCACCCCATACATTGTAATGTAGTTATATGTGAATATACCTTATCTCTTTTATCAGGCTGTGAACTCCTTGGGAAAGAGATCGTGTCTAGCATATAGATGATGCTCAGTATAGAATAAATAAGTGAATATCGGTAATCATTTTTACCAACTCATGATTAAAAAAAGTATGAAAAATTGTTTTTCTCCATTTTCTTCAAGACACAACAACTTTAAAAGACACAAAACATAGCCATTAATTAAGTAATCCAGTTTGATCAGTATATTTAAACAACTGAGGCAATTTCTCCCTTTAATGTCTAAATATATCAGTGCTATTTGTTCCTTATTTTAATGGAGATTAATTCCCTTTCAAAGGAAAATGATAATCCCTTCATTGTAAGACTCACAAAAATAACTCCCATAATTCTGTTCTAAATAGAAGGGAGAATCTCAGCAAAAGAAATGATATCAGGTAACTGCACCCACGTTATTGTGAGTGTCAGAGCTCCTCTCCTGGGAGCACGTATTAGATAGCTTTGCTGTTTTCCAGTAGATGTCTTTATCTTTTGCCCTGTATACTAAGTCACTTGCTTAGAATTTACTGGAATGCTAAATTATTTCTAGCAAATTACAAGCAACATGGATGAATGGGCATGTAGTGTTTCATTTTTGCCTCATTATGCTTTAGATTTGGGATCTCCAGTTTTGTAAATGATAGCTGCGATATATCAGTCCATCTTTACACATGTTCATGCTTCAATGCATCCTGCTTCTCCTCCCATATGGAACAGTGTCAATCATGACGTACAACTGCTGTTAAGATACATCCTGTGTCTACAGAAAATAACTCATAAGTACTCGTTATGGAATAATGTATAAGATTGCAGGAAAACCCAAGAGAATTGGTTTGGGCCTTACACACACACACACACACACACACACACACACACACACACATACACGCACACATGCACACACCTTTGGCATGTTTTTAGGTAGGAGGAGATAGAAGGTATTCCCTCTTCTGAAGGCTCCAAGTACTCCTCATAGCTCCTGCCACTCCCTGGGTGACTGAAACATTTGTCACCATCTTCCTGAACCTCAGTTTCTCCATTTGTAGATAATTCTTAGAGTTGACAGCATTTTATGAGGAGCAACAAATAAAAATGCTTTCAAAGTGCTTTGCAAGCCTACAGTACTCTGTAAATGCTTAATGATAATAATATACAGTAGGGCATCTTCCCTTGAAAACAGCATGAGTGTTTCCTTCCATAATGACCTGACAGATGGGTTATGGGATCTAATCCCCTTAAACCCCCAAAGCTCTTTGATAGTGGATGTTGTAAAAGGCCAGATTAGAGCACATGCTGCTCTTTTATTGAGCCCTCTCTTTCAGTATCTATGCCATGTTCAATTGCTTCCTTCTCTAAGTACGTTACATGTTAACCTACTACCTGCAGGAACAATTAGGAGCAAAAATAGAGACTAAAGGACAGTGCACTCCAGTAGGAAAATTAGTTAATGCTTGTTGTCCCCAATGTTAAAAATCCACTTTGGCCTTCACATGCGGTTTTTGTAGAAGGTTCCTGCCCTCCTAAATCCTGACTATTAATCTCAAGCTGTGGGTATTTGTCGATGGTGAACGCAGGCTTTTTTTTTGTGAGATAGTCCTGCATGTGGTAAGAATGGAGCTTTAGTGATATTAATTCTAAACCAGTGAGGCTTAGGAAAATCACAGGCAGTTTAGGATATTTGTAGCACTTATGTAAGAGTTGGAGCTTTCAATCAGTTCAAAATGAGGAAAGGATGAGGAACAGTTATTCTACTGTAACTTTTACTCAGCCCTTGAACCTGGATTGGACCAAGAAGTTTTTTTATGTTTCCACTTTTTACTGTGCTTTTCTTTTGAGAATAACTATTAAAGTTATCAGTTTCTAAAACCTTTTGTGACAATCCCTTAACGCACATTCATCATCCTTCTCTAGTACAAAGTTTGCTTTCTGTGCATGCTTGAAGGAGTGTAAGTTGTTGTGCAATCACCCGTGGCATGTAATTTGTATAATCAAGGAAAAGAGAAAGGAAGAGCAGCTGCCAATAATAATTAGTTTCTTAACTGAATATATACCGCAATAAACATTTTAAGCACACCGTCTCTTTGAATTTGGGGTGTTTTAAAGAAACAGTGGTTGCTCAAGGGCCTCTCAGAAGAGCCCTTTTTTGTACACTGGATTCTCCCCCTCTCACCTTCTCAAAGCCATCACTTCCACATGTGTGCCCTCTTTTTCCTGCATCTTCATACGTTCCTTCTTTTCTGAATAATCCTCATGGAACAAAAATGCTTAAATATCTCATGACTTTATAAAAACTTGAGCCAATTTTGCGTCTGCATTTCCTTCATGCTCCATTTTTTGGAATATCTTTATAGCAGAACTTCCCCAAAGAGTTATCCCTACTTTCCAGTTTCATGTTTTAGCTTGTTCATGCTGCTAAAACAAAATACCATATACTGGGTAAATTGTAAAGAACTATTTTTGACAGTTCTGGAGGTGGAAGCCTAAAATCAATGCACCAGCAAGTTTGGTGTCTCATGAGGGCTGCTCTCTGCTTCCAAGATGGCACCTTGTTGCTGCATCCTTGGGAAGAGATGGAGGGAAAAAAACAAAAAGAGGCCTAGGCTGGTTGCCCCTAGCCCTTTTATAAGGCACTAATCCATTCATGACGAGGGGAAAGCCCTCATGACTTAATCATCTCACAAAAGTAACACATTTTAATACCATGACAATGGGGATTAGGTTTCTACATGAATTCTGGAGGGGACATATTCAAACCACAGCACTCCACTTTCTGCTTTCCCTTTTCCTATTCTCTATCTCCCTCTCTCCTCTGCCCCATCTTGGTCACTGGGGTTTGTATGCATGTATAAATATATGCAAAATATCTAAATATTTTGACAGGTGTTAAACACTGACCATGGATTCTCCTGGAATCTTTATTCAACTCAGTTTATTGTTTTGTAATTCGCAGCCACTATTCATTCCATAAATTGCCAGTGTACAATTCAATGAATGTGGACAATGGGAACACCCAAGTAACACAACTCACTCAAGGTTTAGAGAGTTCCCTTGTGCCCCTTTGTAGGCAATCTCCAACCCCATGGCAATTACTGTTCTGATTTTTAACACCTAGATTTGTTCTGCCTTTTTCTGGACTTTATATGAATGGAATAATAAACTATATGCGGATTTTGCTGAACATGTTTTAAGATTTATCCAGTTGTTGCTTATATCAATAATTCATTCTTTTTGTTATTGCTAAATAACAATCTATTGTATGATTATTCCACAGTTGCTTTTTTGTTTTTAATCTATTCTCCTGCTGATAGACATTCAGTTTTTTCCCTGTTTTGGCTATTATGAATAAGGCTACTATGAACGTTCTTGTTGGCATATGATTTTATTTATTTTGGGTAACTAGAAGAGGAATTTCTAGGTAACAGGATAGACACATGTTTGTAAGAAACCGCCAGTTTTCAAAAGTGGTTGTACCATTATTATACTCCTGCCAGCAGTGTATGAGTTATAGCTGCCGCACATTTTCATCAACATATGGTGGCAGTATTTTAGTTTGAGTCATTCCAGTGTGTGTGTGACATGGTACCACAGTCTAGCTTGAATATGCATTTCCATGATGAGCACTTTTCATGCATTTGTTGTCCATTTGTTTATCTTCTTGTATAAATTGTCTGTTCAAGTCTTTTACCCATTTAAATAAATGGGGTTGTCTTTTTATTATTGATTTTAGTAGTTCTTTTTGGATTCTGAATACAAATCCTTTGTTAGATGTATGTATTGCAATAGTTCTTGCAGTGTGTTGCTGCTTTTTCAAATGCTCAATGTGCATTTTGTTAAGAAGTCGTTAATATTGGTAGTGTCTATATTGTCAGTATATACTTTCATAGTTAGTGCTTTGTATCCTCTTTAAGAAAACTTTGCATACCACAAGCTGATGAAGATGCTCGTATTTTCTTCTCCGAGTTTTATAGGTTTAGCTCTTACATTTAGATCTGTAATCCATCTCAAATTAGCTTTTGTGTGAGTGAAATGAGGGCTGAAGTTCATTTATTTTTCCACAAGAATGTCTTGTTTCAGAACCATTTCTTGAAAAAATTTTCCTTTCCTCATTAAATTGTCTTACCACTGTGACAAAAAAACCCTAATACATACACCCTCAGGTGTTTTGTTTCATAAATTTTTTGGGCTTATCTTTAGAGTAATAACACAGGCATACAACTTAATTACTGTGGCTTTATGTTAAAGACTTGAAACCAAGTACCTGTAGTGTTATCTACGCAGCTCTGTTTTCTTCTTCACGTGTATGTGTATGGCTGTTTTGGACTGTTTTAGGATATTATTACATAAATGTTAGAATACACATGTCAATCTTTACAAAATTATGGGTTTTGATTGGGGTTGCATTGAATTTTCACAACCATTTGGATAAAATTAACACGTTAACATTGTGAACTCTTCTAATCTGTGAATATTTTTATCTCTATTTACTTAGGACTACTTTAATATTTCTCAGAAATGGTTTGACAGGTCTTGCGCTTCTTTTGTTAAATGTATTCCTAAGTATTATATATCTTTTGTACTTTTTAAATAGAAAACTTGTTTTATTTTCCAGTTGTTCACTGCTCGGAGATAAAAGTGTAATTGCTTTTATTACCTTGTATACGAATTCCACCTGTGGTAGATTCACCATCCTCCACATTTCTGCCTGAGATGAGAGCACCAGGAAGGCTTCCCTTACTTACATATTATGGCTTCTCAATTTCTGATGTTTAGTTCATTTGAGATCTTTGGTATTTTGATTCCTTTTAAAATATTATGATTTTTTAGTTTATCTGATCTGCCTTGTTTTAGTTGTTAGGATAAGAGTGATGGTCTCAGCCAGGTGTGGTGGCTCACGCCTGTAATCCCAGCACTTTGGGAGGCCGAGGCAGGTGGATCATGAGGTCAGGAGATCGAGACCATCCTGGCTAACACGATGAAACCCCGTCTCTACTAAAATACAAAAAATTAGCCGGGTGTGGTGGCAGGTGCCTGTAGTCCCAGCTACTCGGGAGGCTGAGGCAGGAGAATGGCGTGAACCTGGGAAGCAGAGCTTGCGGTGAGCTGAGATCATGCCACTGCTCTCCAGCCTGGGCAATAGAGCTAGACTCCATCTCAAAAAAAAAAAAAAAAGAGTGATGGTCTCTTGCATCTTTCTATAAGGACCATTCCAGAAGTGGAATAGCCCTTAACATAGTTTTAATGTCTGTAGGATCTGGAGTGATATCTCCTTTTACTAATTTGTGTTTTCTGTGTTGATTTTTTGATCAGTCTTTTATAAGTTTATCAGTTTTTAAATTCTTTTCAAACAAACATCTTTTGTGTTTGCTCATTTCCTCTGCTGTTTGTCTGTCATTTCATTAATTTATGTTCTGGTATCTATTATTTCCTTTCATTTACTTACCTTGGCTTTCATTTGTGTTTCTATTTCTAGTTTAAGGTAGAAAAATCACTACTTTTATAATTTTTCCCCTACTATGTGCATTTAAAGCTATAAATTTCCCTCTAGCACTGCTTTAGTTGAATAACACAAATTTTGATATGTTGTATTTATATTGCCAATTAAATATTTAATTAAAATCTGTTTCATTTTCCTTTATGATTTACTCTTGGGTTACTTAAAACTGTGTTACATTTAAAAATATTTTGACATTTTTAGATCTCTTTCTGTTATTATTTTCTAATTACTTTTGTAGTTATTAACTATATCATTTTATAAATGTCAATTACTTCAAGTTGCTTACTCAAGTCTTCATTATTCTTACAGGTGTCTTTTTTAGTTGCTCCATCAACTAGAACCAATTGTGAGAGAGGATGTTAAAAGAACTAGTTGTGATTGTGAATTTGTCCATTTATCTTTTTGGTTTTGTCAGGTTTTGCATCATATATATCGGAGTTCATTAAGAGTGTTATATATACATATAAGGACATGATCAACGAGTGAAAAGACAACCAACTGGATGGGGGAAAATATTTGCGAATCATCTATTAGGTAAGAAATTAATATCAGGAATGTATAAAGAACTCTTACAACTGAACAACAAAAAACAACCCAATATAAAAATAGGCAAAGGAATAAAAGCATCAGCTAAGAAGATCTGCAGATGGCCCATAAACACGTGAAAAGATGTTTAACAGCACTAGTTATTGGCCACAAGGAGATACTACTTTACATCCATTAGACTATCAGCAGAAAAGCAGAAACGAAGAAGTATTGGTGAAGATGTGGAGAAATTGGAACCCTTGTGCATTGCTGGCAGGACTGTAAAATTATGAAGCCCCTGTGGAAATAGTACAGCTGTTCTGCAAAACAATTAAACAGAGGATTACCATATAATCCAACAATTTCACTCTAAAGAATTGAAAGCAGGGAATTGAACAGATATTTGTACACCCATATTCATAGCAGCTGTATTAGTCTGTTTTCATACTGCTATAAAGAACTGCCCAAGACTGGGTAATTTATAAAGTAAAGAAGTTTAATTGACTCACAGTTCAGCATGACTGGGGAAGCCTCAGGAAACTTACAATCATAGCAGAAGGTGAAAGGGAAGAAAGGCACATTCTTCACAAGGAGGCAGGAAGAAGTGCTGAGCAAAGGGGGAAGAGGCCGTTATAAAACCGTCAGATCTTGTGAGAACTCACTCACTATCATGAAAACAGCATGGGGGAAACCGGCCCCATAATCCAGTTACCTCCACCTGTTCTCTCCCTTGACATGTGGGGATTATGGGAATTACAATTCAAGATGAGATTTGGGTGGAGACACAAAGCCGAACCATATAAGCAGCATTATTTACAATAGCCAAAAGGTGGAAACAACCAAATGTCCACTGACAGATGAATGTATAAACAAAATATGGCATATACATACAGTGACATAGTATTCACTCTTTAAAAAGAATGAAATTCTGAAGTGTGCTATAACACAGATAAACCTTGAAAATATATGCTGTAGGTAATAAGCCAGACCAAAGGACAGATATTTTATGATTACACTGATATGAGGTACATAGAGTAGTCATCTTCATAGGGAAAAAGATAGAATGGTGATTGTCAGTGGATGGGGGGACACAGGGGAATAGGAAGTTACTGTTTAGTGGGTGTAGAGTTTTAGTTTGGGAAGATGAAAAAGTTTTAGAGATGGATAGTGGTGACCATTACACAGTGCTGTAAATGTACTTGATGCCACAGAACTGTATACCAAGAAGTGGTTAAAACAGTAATTTTTACATTATGTATATTTTTCCACAGTAAAAATAAAAGAGTATCATGTCTTTCTGAAGAATTTACCATTTTACTATTATAAAATATCCCTCTTTATGCCTGGTAATACTTCCTGTCTTGAACCCACTTTTGTCAGCATTATATAGCCATACCATTATATAGTTTCTTATGGTTAGTGATTATGTGATACATCTTTTACCATTCTGTTACTTTCAGCCTCTCTGAATCCTTATATTTAAAGTATGTTTCTCATAAAAATCTTGCTTCCTTAACCCAGTTGACAATCTGTGACTTTTAATTGGTTTATATCATATGTATTGTATTTATTGATATGGTTGGTTTACAGCTACCATCTTGCTATTTGTTTTCAGTTTGTCCCATCTGTTTACTTTTCTTCTATTTTTTCCTGTACTCTTTTTCTATTTTTTAGTATTCCATTTTATTTCACTCACCACCCCTGCTTGCTCGTTCTACTTCATCCACTGTCATGAACGAGCCAAACACATTCCCACCTCAAGTCTTTGCCTTTATCGCCTCTCTGCCTCCTGTATTCTTCCCCCAGATATTCTTTTAACCACTCCCTTACCTGCTGTCTGATCAAATATGACCTTCACACACCTTCCTTTTTCACTTCTATGAACTATCCCTTTTATACTGCCTTACTTTTCATTGTAGCACTTCTTACCACCTGACATTGTATTTACACTTGTTTGCTGATTTTCCTTCTCCTCAGACCAGGATGTAGGCTCCTAAGAACAGACCTTTGTTTTGTTCATGGTTGTATCACCAGCACTTAGAATAGGATCTGGTGAAGAGCAGACACCTAGAAATATTTTTGGAATAAGTGAATGAAAATAATGTGTACAAAAGATCAAAAGAAGGACATTTAATCATGGGTAATTAAAAGAGTGACATAATAATAATGCCTATAATAATAATGCCAACAACCAGATTAAAACACAAAATATGGAGGTGTATTTTACATGTTAAGAACTGATGTTGTATATCAATAGAAAAGAAAAAGAACCAGGATTCCTCAATTGTTTTTGCTTCTGTCGACTGTCAAGGAAACTAATCTTCAAACCACATAGACTAGAACTTAAATTATACAAAGAAAATAGAGCCCAGGATGACAGAGATTCTGAGAAGACCTAGACGGTTGAAATGATGTTGAGTCTCCTAGCACAGATGGCTTACACTCTGAAGGCCCCTCTTCCCATGAACAGGGGACATGCTAGGAATCCAGAGAGAGACTGGCAAAATGGGAGCTAAGGAAACTAAGCGGAACACATTAGAGCTTACCAGAGATCTACTCCCACATGTGGAGAAATCAGATGGACATTGAAGGCCCCCCAATACAAAGGAGATAGCAAATTATAATTCCATTCAGACTCTGGTGGTACCAAGGGGCCCTGTGAATTGGTAGAGCAGGGGATGGCAACAACGTGTAACTGATAGGTCATATTGCTGCATAAAGTTAGTAACAGGAATATTAGAAGCAAGATTTCATCTCTGGCTGGCAATTAAAAGAAGAGTTCACTACCACTAGCAGCAGGGATTCACGCCAGGGCTTAGTTCCAGTGAAAAATTATATGCCTAGATTATTCATCACTCAGGTTAAAAGAAATTAGATGCAAGGGTAGTCAGGTGTATGCTAGTGCATATTCTGACATATATGGTCAGTGTTAGAATAAGGGTTAAAGGTAAGAGCTCCTTTAGATATTCAGGGCACAAAATTTGTTACAGATCACATGATGTGGGAGCTATGAACTCACTGGTTGGGAGGGATAGGACTCGACTATTATTGCCCCAGGGTCTATTCAAGGCTGATCCTTCCCATAACCGGATACCATTTTGCCACATCTTAGGCAGAGAACTTCTTGAGAAATGGTAGAGGAATCAAAAGACTGAGATAAATGCCACTTTGATTTTTCAAAAATGGAAACAAGTAGGTTTATTGAACCAAAGATTCACTCATTGTAACATTTATTGAGTGCCCTCGGGGTGCCAGGCACTGTTGCAGGACTCTCAGGACACAAGACAATTATGGTTGCCTGCTGTCATGGAGTTTTCAATATACTAAACTCAAAGGTAAATTCTGGAAATTGATGTCAATTTCAGGCAAAATTGTAGGATAGCCATTGAATGACTGGATGGATTTACTGAAAACAAGACATATTAATCTATTTTTTTCTTTGTCAAAGCTATTTTACAGGAAGATCTTAGAACTATATTATTTTTATTTTTACTTTTGCCAGCTGTATCGTGATAAGCTTGAATTGAAGAAGTACAAAGGCTGTATGGAGGTAAAATTTGGTAGTGTAGTAACAAGTTGAACAACAATAACCAAGCATTTCTGATGAATTAATCAGTATTAATCTGATTGCATATCAGAATATAAACATATTTCTATCTTCAAAATGTTCTGTGTAACATTCTGTCAATAGTTTGCTTGAAAATATGAAAGGTGTGATTTTCAAATTTGCTGATGAGACTGGGATGAATATCAAATATTTGATGCGTGGTGACATCAAGAGATGAACTGGCAGAACTATGCCCCACATTTCAATAGCCTCCATTAGAAATTTTCTCAGTCTTGTTAATATGTTTGGCAAATGCTTCTTTAAGAACTTGTCTCCAGGTAGATTCCTGCCCACTGTCATAGACCCTCATGGGTAGAAATTCTGCAGTCACTTTGATTTAGAGGACAAAATTAGTAGTATAGATAAAGACTGACAAACAGGAAAGATAAGCAGAACCTAAGTAAATGAGTTTTTTGAGTTGACTGTAAGGTCATGTGTATGAGTCCAAATTAAAACTGAACAAGCTGTAACAATACAGAATTAGAGAAAGGGGATTGGGGCAGGGGACTAGCTTGGTAATAATGTTTGTTTACCAAAAAAATAGAGATCATTGTCAATGGGCCATGTGAGATATAGCCACCCACAAGCTAGTGCGATATTAGTTTGCAAAAGAGAAATTATAATATTTGAACCGATCACAGATCACTTGAAATATTTAAGAGTAATAGAGTGAAATTGAGCATTAGAGAAGGGTAATCTGGTAGGTAAAAAGACTTAAAATCTTGTCATGATGGGAAAGATTGGAAAAGCTTGGAATGACTGGCCTGGAGGTGTCTTGAAAATGAAAAAGTTTGTAATGGGACAAAATAGTTGCTTTCAAATTTCTGAAAGCTGCTGGGAGAAGAAGGAAGAGTCATTATTCATTTTAGTCCCAAGAAATAAAATATGTGCTAATGGGTATTAATCTACGGTTTAGCATCTTTTGGGGTCAATAGAAGGAAGAAATTTCTAGTATTCAGAATAGTCATATGGTAGAGTGGGCTGTATCAGAGTGACTTGGGGTTCTATAAATATATAGATCCCTAAACCCACCCCAGAACTCCTTGCAGCACTGGAAATCTGGGAGTTGTATTGTTTGACCTTCTTAGGTGATTCTGATATGAAATCAAGTTTGGAAAGTGTCAGGTCAAGCAATCTTTTTCAGACACGATGTGTAATAGAATACCAGTAATTGATGGGGAGGTTGAGATGGAGTAAGACTGTATGAAATATTTAAGAGTAATAGAGTGAAATTGAGCATTAGAGAAGGGTAATCTGGTAGGTAAAAAGACTTAAAATCTTGTCATGATGGGAAAGATTGGAAAAGCTTGGAATGACTGGCCTGGAGGTGTCTTGAAAATGAAGAAGTATGTAATGGGACAGAATAGTTGCTTTCAAATTTCTGAAAGCTGCTGGGAGAAGAAGGAAGAGTCATTATTCATTTTAGTCCCAAGAAATAAAATATGTGCTAATGGGTATTAAAGCTCTTCACCCCAAGACTCATAAAGTGACATTTGTTTTTGTGAATTTGCCTTGGTTCAGACTCTGGCCCTCACCCTTGGAGCCTTAAGAATTTAAATTTGTCTTTGCCCCAAATGTAACCAGACTTAGGACTCTTGAGTCCCATTAAAACATTCATGGGAATGTGTGGTGGTCATTTGGGTTCTGGCCATCAAACATCTTTTCTTCCTTCCTACCAGCACTGATTTTTTTGAGAGAAGGAAATAGCTATTTCTTATTTTGTGTTGTCTTGGTGGCACACTGAATTCTGGTACCTGTTCTTCTACTACAGATGAAGAGGCTCCTCCTTCCGTATACTTTCATTACTCTGCTATGGCCAGGAGCAGTTATGTGAGTAAGCTTGGCCAAGCAGATATTCTCTTCTGGGATTTAGATTTTGTACATATGGCACAATGACTGGTGAGAGGTATGGAAGTCAAGCAGCCCAGAAGCTGTTCCCTGTCCAGGTTGCTCCAGCTCTAAGACAACTTTAGTATTTCCAGCTTCTGGTCTCTGGAGCTGCTTTGGTTCCTGCCTGTTCCTAGGACTGGACTCTCTAGTCTTCCAACTATTTGTCCTTCTAATAACTTCTCCTTTGATTACATTAGTCAAAGGTAATTTTAATCACTTTCTTCCAGAAAGCCCTAAGTGATATACAACTTATTCATAAAACCTGAAAATTTAATTTATTAATTTACAAAAATACTGAACACGTACTGGACAAGTGAAGTTTCTTCCTATAGAAAAATTCCATAAGAAGCTAAATATTAGAATATTTCTTGATACGAATAAAATCAGAACAAGGAAATTAATATATGATTCAGATGTTTAATTGTAGGATCTTACAGTTGCTGTGTTCTCCTTACTATATAACCTGTCAAAATTATTATATGCATGTTGGCCTGGCAGGGTGTCCTGTCTTCCAACAATGTTTGATGAGCACCACCTGTGCATTCCTTCTGTGACTCTTCTCTTTCTTTGCTTTGAAATGATTGATCCAATTTAGATGTGCTAATTAATTCTTTCAGTCAAGTTACAGACAGTCCATACAAGCCTCAAATCCTATTCATTTAAGTAAACTATGTATTCATTCCTCTGCTTTGAGAAGAGTAAATTTATTCCATCCTGAGTACTCCCAAAGTGTCCTTGACTCTTCTTTGTATTTCCCCACCTGTACCCGAACTTCCTAGGTCACCTAAGCGCAGGGATTTTGTCTTCATTTTGGCATGAAATAGCAACTAACTCAGCACCTTTGAAAACCATATAATCTTCACTGCCTTAGCTCACAGCTGAAGCTTTTGTTGTTGAACACAGGGTTTTCTCTGGGTGCATCCAGTTGGCATTTGACTTTTAATTGGAATATACTTAGGACAAAATTAAAAGTTGGCTGCCCTATAAAGGTTTATCAAATCTATGTGTCATTATTCAGGGATATTCCTAGACAGAATGTTAAAATTCACCAGTATGTAGAATGATGTGTTGTACTGGACATGATGCAGTGCATAACTGGAGTTGTAATATCTTTAGAGTGAAGCTGGATCAGATTGATTTTTTTGTTTCCCTTGCATGGTGCTTGCTTGAAAATCCAGATATGCTAGATTTAGTTTCACTAATGACTTTTCCACATTACCTAATTGGCCTGTAATTGGCCTGCTGTTTATTAGAGGATGTACAATATGAGACAGTCTCAAGTAGTAGATATTGATATAAGACTATCATACTTACAGACTCTGCTGTCCTCACACAACAGAGAATGGATTCTCAATTTTACAAAATCTATTAGAGAATTAGAATATGAAGAGTCAACTTACAAATAATTGATCTTGTAGATAGAGAGGGTTTAGCCATATGTTTAGGTCAATGTCCATTTAATATCTATTTGAGATGCTACAACTATAAAGTTTAGTTTTTAGTGACATAAAATATTCAGGCGGGTCAACACATGGATATTGATTTAATTAGATAAAATATTCACTTTAAGGGAAAACAATAGGAGATATTTGTGACAGTCTGTCAAATCACAACTATCTCAACACCTTTGACCACCATGTAATGTTATTACAGTATGTTCAAGAGAGAACTGGGTTAGAATTTTGTTGTCATCCCTTATTAGTTGTGTGATCTTGGGCAAGCTGCTTAACCTTTTGTAGCCTCATTTTTGTTGCCTATAGAATGAGAATAAAAATAATATTGCTATTATATTTTATGCCAATAGAATGGCAGTGATAATGTCTTAAGAAAGATTCTGACACTGCTTCTTTGATTAGCAAGCATTTTTGCTGCCCCATTTAACATCCCCTCTAGTAAGGTGCTTACTGGATGTAACAGGATATTGAATTGAACTGTTTCTTTGTCTCAGATTTGCAAATAAATCTTTCGAAATGAAGACAGTAATCCTTCTCTTCTGAACAGAACTTCCAAAAATCCTTGCAGGACCTACTTAAGAGGTGGAAGAACTATCCCTGCTATTATCCTCTCCATTTACATGAGGAAGTCAAGGGGAATTTAGGGAAGTTGTTGGCTTAGTGGACAGTACATTCTTGGGACGCCTACCTCCCCCCACACACCAGATCAAGTGAGAGAGATCTAAGACAGCCTTTTAAATGTGTAAGAGTGGCTAATAGAAAGAAAGACTGGCTTCTTCTGTACAGGTAGACATCTGCATATGAAGCTGACTTGCTGATTTGAGTAAAGGAAACAGGAATTGGCATGAAATGGAAGGAAGAGCAGGGATGGAAATATTGCCAGTGGTCATAGTACTGTTTGGCCTAGCAGGGTTCTGAGTTTCTTTTGGATCTCTAGGCCACTGTGGGAGCCAACCAGGCTTGACCCATCTGGCCAGGATGGTGCCCCAGTGCTGTATGAAGGGACATCAACAGCAGGGAGGCTGTGGGGATTCTTGTCAGGGGCAGAGAAAGAGAAGGTTGGGAGAAATCAGGTCAGAGGGCACCTCCCTTGACAAGAAAGTATGCAGCCGAGACCAAACCTTGTAGCGCTTAGATTATTTAGTATTTCATTACACTTGCTTTCTTTTGGGATTCTTATCTGCAGCCACGACAGGATCATGACATTGGTGAAAAGCAATAATCTTTGGCTTAGCGAAATCAATGGATTCCTAATTCCCCAAAATGCTTGCTCTCAAGTAAAGACTTATCCTGTGGTCTCTTATCAAGGCCTTCGGTTTAGCAGCTTTTCACATACCTCACCTTGCATTTCTGCTCTGTCACTTTCAGCAAAAGCCATGCTGCTCCCAGGTATCTGTGGTATTATCTGTTGCTACTTCCAAGTGGCTTCGTTCTAGTTGTTCTTCAGTCTTGTTCCAGTGGTCTCCACATGAAAGTGGGAAAATACTCTCTTTTCTCTCTTGCTTTCTTCCTTTCTCATCTCTAGTAGCTTGACTCTTCCCTATGACTTAATATTTTTTATAAGCATTTTCCTTTGAAGGTAATCTGAGTGTCACCAAACTGAGAGGTACTCAAAGTCATTGTCTCCTGTAATTGCCCCCCACCAACTCTGTCCCTGGGTTAAGTGTTTGACCTCATCTTCTTAGGATGGCCTATTTCCCTCATCAGACCATCAGCATCATCTCCATCTTGTACAGTGTCCACCCAGGCACCGTGCTTGGAACCTGTGGGAGGCCTCCTTCCTGGACATTTTAGGGATCTTAGCCCTGGCAGTCAAATGTCAGTTTCAGCAGTTTGAAAGCTTTTTTGAATCCTTGAGTCTTCTTGCAAGTAAGACCTGGCTGACCTTTCCTGCCTCTGGGACAAGTGAAGCCCATCAGCTTTTGCGGTGTATGTTCGGTTTAAAACTTGGTATTTGCACCCACTCATAGAGCAAATAATTCTTGCAGGTGATGTTAATGGGGAAAAAGATCTGAAGAAGAAGGGGTGTGTTCATAGCATTTCAAAAAAAATTCTCAGTTTCTTTTCTCTGATGAATCGTATCTTCATAATCCAGCTTTACCATGTTGACAAATCTCAAGGCTTTGCTTTCTAACTGCTTTCAGAAATGCCAATAGCTACAGGTGATTGCTAACAACCATACACGTTATTTTGCAACATAATGGATAGCTACAGAGTTTAATAAAAGGGAAAGGGCCAAGCAAAAATTTTTGACAAGAATAGCGAAATGGAGCATTTAACAGGATTTGTTTTCAAGCTGTTATTTGAGAGATTTAAATAAATCCTCTTAAGTACTACAATTTTTGAGCCCTAAATGTGCTTTAGTTAAA
>NW_016804545.1:556208-599192 GCF_001698545.2 Rhinopithecus bieti | reverse complement strand
TTTTTTTTTTTTTTTTTTTTTAAACTGGATAAATAGGAATGTAAGGAAAAACCCTCCCAGTTGCTGGGTGTGATGAAATCTTCCCTCTCAGGTTCATGGAAGGTTATGCCATGAAATCTGTGAAAGATGCTTCCACACTAATTATACTACTTAAAAAGCTGTCTCCAGCTCTTGGGTTTTTTTCTAAAGACAATGACAGTATTTTCGGGATTCAACCATTTTGAGATCAAAGGCCACATCCTGGGTCAGGTTAATTTGGGCAGATATTTTAGTACTTAACAATCAAAGGTGCACTCCTCAACTGTAAATGTCAGTTTCCTGTCAGATAAACCCCAAGAGTATATCTGTCAAAACTAGAATATTTAGATTAATTGGGACTTTGAGATAGCTTCTGGTGCAGGAGGACCTGGTCACCCCAGGTAGGTATGGATTGTCCTTTGAAAGACTTCCAGGTATAAAGGTTTCATAACCTTCTTCAGTCATTCTCAGTATCTAAATGTCCTTCTGCACATTTGAGGGCTTTCTTTCCTAATTTATTTAATTTTTTTCTCCCAGTGGAGATAAGGCACAGCTGGTCCATATCTGTATAGAATTTCTTTATTCATGATAGTCCTACCTCTCCCTTACTCTGATTAAAAACTGAAATACTAATTTCTTTAAAATATTCCTTAGTTAACTAAAACGGAAACCCCAAGTCTTTATGAGTGTAGTAAAAATTGTACTTACTGAAACCATACAGAATACGTTGTTTTGAAAAATGTTATTTGTCTCTACACAAAGTTTTAAGTCTCTTTGTAATAAACATTTATTTAGCAGAGTAATTTTCTTATAAGAGGACTGTTTTCATGGAAACTTAGGTAGGTGGAGGTGAATCATGTGATGTTTTTCCAGAAGCCTTAGCTTTTCAAGGTGGTCTCAGAGGTCTTGGAGGACATGATCCCTACAGTCATCTCCAGTTTCCCAAATTTATCTAACAATAAACAGAGTGTGGCCATGTCCATTTTATAAATGCTTTGAACTGACTGATGTGACCAATGCATGAGAATTAATTTAAGTAACAGTGAAGTACTAAAAGATGAATTAAAAAATAATAAATTCATGCCTAAGCTTCTCAAACTATCACATGTCTCAATAATTTCATAGTTGCTTCATGTATGAATGAAGTTTTCAAAAGCAAAAATTTGGTTTATAATAACTAGATGTTCACAGCTGTGCAAGCTGGTTTTCTTCATATTTCTCAATTTATGACCATTCAGTGAGAAGAATGTTATTTCATATCTAGCAACATTTTAATAAAAGCCTTCAGCAGTCATGTTCTTTCTTCAAATTTTTAACAGATGACAGTATCATTCTTGATTCTTAAAGAGACAACTTGCTCTAAGTGTATGAAAATCATGAACTTAATGTAAAACAGTAAAGTGTATTTCTTAGCCAACGGCTGAAGACAGAAAAAATTTGCAGCCATGTGAATGATGGACTCATGTCCCTTTGCAGAAATTTCCTACTCCTAACAATACAGTGACTGCAATAGTAACTTACTGAATGGTTCTTATGTGTTGATCATGGTGCTAAACTCTTTACGATATTTTACAACCATAAGGGGTAGTTATTACCTTCTACTTACAGTTCTATTAAATAATTGGACTTTCTTTGAGGTCAGTGGCTTGTACAAAGTCATTCTTTTAATGGGTGGCTGAGCTCAGATTTGAACCCAAGCTATCTGATTCCAAAGACAGGCCTTTATGCCATCCAATGCCTTCATTTTCCACTAGAGAAACATATCAGTTATTCATTCCTTAAAGTTTTTAAAATCTTGCAGGTTTTTCATTTGAAAACCACGAAGTCATATGGAAGCAGTTTAAAAGGATGTTGAGCTCAGCATCCTGAATGTCAAGACCTTGTCTTTCTCAGAGATTTAGTCTGGTCCCTGATGTTTCAGAGAGACATATTGGTTGCAGCAATTACATTTCTCCAGTAGGAGAACCCAGGGAACAATACTTTACTCTAAAGCTGTTTTTCCTTTTTGTAACTGCATGGAAGGAGGCTACCTTCCCCATTTATTTAAATAAATAAATAAACAAATAAACCTTTACCTAAATTGTGCAGAATTGCCCACACTCACTTTATCTTATGTTGACCATTGCTCACTAATTCATTTCTCTTATCCTAGGACTACTACTTATCCTTGATTGTGTAATTTGAATGGGCATTATGACACATGGGCACCTCACATAACTTCAGGGCATTGTATAATCAGAGTTACCTGTAATTTAAATTATCCTGGTATTGGATTTTTAAAATTAAAACCCTATAGTTTTCTCTAAATATTAAAGTTTGATTTATAAGTATTGTTGAAAATTTACATTTTTTAAGAATTAAGCATCATAACTTTGAGAGGCAATTGATTAAGTGTTTGATCAATTTAACAAACTAATTTCTCTTTAAGCAATCAGTCTCATTTATGAATGTGGGAATTTGAAGCTGCAACCATAAATGTAATATATTCAGTTTTCTTTTTAAGCTTTTCAGGTAATTGACCAGTATGACAAGTTCATGTCTCTAATGAGCAAAACTGTCGTGAGAATTTAAATAAGTCATTTAAGTCTAATAAGTTATTAAATTCATAAACATAGTAAATCTAGTTCTCTGAAATGGTCTAATTCTGTTTACAAAGTTAGTCAAAATCTTACACCTTCAACTTTAAATCACAACTCAATTACATATTTTAAATTGGAATCACCAGGCTAATCTGTCAGAGTCTCCAACATGCCAATCCTAAATCATTGCAAACACTTTAAATACTGAATATACACAAATTGTACCAATGATTAAAAACCCATTCCTGAACTTGACACAAAAATATTAATACTTTATTGTCTTTATAATTAATTCTAAGCCATCCTGGATTTGGAAAGATACTCAGTAAGGGAACAATTTTATCATCTCAGATGTGGAATCTGGGCTGTGCATATTCAGAGTGATTCTATCTCAAATATGGACACCTGAAGCACTTTTAAATGGTTGCTATAAAAACAAGGACTCCAACCCTACATCCTTCAGATGGGGTTTATTTTGCAACTCCTACCTCATAAGTTCAAGATACATTTTTATCTAATTGCTTCAGCTAATTTGAGTAAGGATAGTCTGTAACACTCCCAACTAGGATATAACTGCCAACAGTTTACTCTTTATTTTCTATATTTCCTAATTAAATTCCGGATCCTTTCTATAGTATTGTTGCCATTCTAGGCCATGATACTTATGAATACTTTAATGATATATTATTTGACTCTGCTTATTTCTCATACTTGTTAAGATATTTTAACAACAGATATATTTTTTGGAAATATATTACAAATTAGAAACTAATTTTAGTAAATTCTTAATCAAAGATGAGTAAAGAGAATGTAAGACTTGTATATTCTTTCAGTGTCTTGGTTAATAAATTAGATTTTCTTTTCATTAAGTCTGTGAATGAAACAGTCAAACTTTAAGAAACTGATTTTTCAGAAGGCTTCAGATATAATACCAATAGTTCTAGCAACAAAACAAAAGTAGATGAATTAGACTTCCTCACAGTAAAACCTTTGTGCATCACAGAACACTATCAAGAAAATGAAAACCTGTAGAAAGGAGGAAAATGCTTGCAAATTACATACCTGATAAGGGCCTAGTATTCAGAGTATATAAATAACTCTTATAACTCCACAACAAAAGACAGAACTCATTTTAAAATATGGGCAAATGACTTGAATAGACATTTCTCCAAAGAAGTTATGCAAATGTTCAATGAGTGCTTGAAAAGACACCCATCATCATTAATCATTAGGCAAATGCAAATCCAAACCATCGTGAGTTACTACTTCACACCCACTAATATGGTTACAATGAAAACATATGGAAAATAACTAGTATTAGCAAGGATGTGAAGAAATTAGAACACCTGGACATTGCTAGTGGGAATGCAAAATGGTGTAGCTTCTGTGGAAAACAGTTTGGCAATTCCCCCAAAAGTTAAATATAAAATTACCCTATGACCCAGTAATTCTGCTCCTACCTAAAATAATTGAAAACATGTATTCAAGCAAACACTTGAGTGGAATAATTGACATTGGAGACTTGGAAGGGTGGGGGCTGAAGTGGAGGGGAGTGAGGGATGAGAAATTATTTAATGTGTATAATGTATGTATACTATTTGGGTGATTGCTACACTAAAAACCCAGACTTTGCCACTATACAATATATCCATGTAACAAAACTTCACTTGTATCTTCTAAAGCTATTTAAAAAAAAACAAAAATAAATATGCATACATGAAGGTTCATAGCATCAGCATTGACAATAGCCAGTAGGTGGAAACAACTTTGTCCCTCTCCTGATGGATGGATAAACAAAATGTGGTAAGACTTTACAATGGAATATCATTCAGCTATAAAAAGGAACAAGTGCTACAACATGGAAGAAGCTCCAAACATTATGCCAAGTGAAAGAAGCTAGACACAATAGGGCACATATGGTATGATTCCCTTTATATGAAATATCCAGATTCAGTAAATCCATAGGGATGGTAAGCAGATCGTTGGTTACCAGCATCTGGGGGAGGAGGAAATGGGGACTGACTGCTTGATGGGGTTACCTTTGGGGATGTGAAAATATTTTCAAAGTAGATAGAAGTGGTGATTGCACAACATTTCAAATGTATTAAAAGCCACTAAATTGTACACTTTAAAATGGTTAATTCTATACTGTGTGGATTTTACCTCAAATTAAAAAATTTTACCAAAAAAAAAAAAAAAAAAAGCTTTTCAAAAACTCTCTCTTTTTTTTTCCTCCACTCAGGATGATATTTAGGATCAGATGTTACCTGCATCCTTTTCCTCACTTTTATGGTGAGATTTTGCCACAAATATGGAGGATCTCTAACTTGATAAGGGGTGAACAAAGCTCCATAGAAACAGCATAGCCCCAGCTTTGAGGTGCAGGGTGACCTGACTCCCTCTTATAAATGAGATGACTGACAATGATGGCATAAATTGTGACTTTTCCTTCTCATTTCAGCCACTACAAAGCCAGCTTTCTCCATTCTTTAATATACATTTTATTAAGTACCAAGACACATAATTATTGAGGACTGAGATCAGTAACATTTTCAGAACATTTCGTATGTTTGAAACCAGCCCAATTTTCCCACAGAAGTTTGAGTAATAGACATTTGTTTTATCTAAGTTCCTTTCCCAGGAACCTGACCATCAGGCCTCCCAGAAAGTATCGAGAAACTGAAACATCGCAGATCATGGCATCTGGACAATGAGACACACCTGCTGCCTGTTGACCAACTCCTCTTGCTTACCCCTTCCTCACTCCCCACTATATAAACCCTTTATCTGAGTTAGTTTCGATCTGTCTCCCATCTCTCAGCTGACATCATCTGTAATAAAGCCTTTGTTCCCTGGCAATCCTTGCCATCTCTGTGATTGGCTTTCTTTGCAGCAAGCAACCAGAGCTAAGCCAATCCCTGAGTCTTTGGCAGCACGTTTCCCTCCCCAGTTTGTTTGTTTTAATATTCCGTTAATTATCTGTTATGAATGGAATGGCCCATTTCTTCTGGTATCATGCTCTAGAAACACATGTAATAAAAACTTACAACACACGTACTCCTCAGAGCAAGCTTACGGGATCGGTAGTACTATTATGCCTACTATGCCCATTTTACAGGAAGAAGACTGAGAGACAATGAGATTAGGTAAATTGGCTAAGTATACTTAGCTTGTAAGTACTGTAGCTAGCTTTAAAACCTGGATAACCTCACTCCAAAGCCCAGATTTTAAAACAAATATGCTTTTCTATTCTGCCTCTCCTAGAAACAGCTTATCAAGCCTAACATGTTCTAGGTGAAGGAGGGCATAGCAAAAGTAGTTTGTGCTCAGCAAATATCCATGAAAACTACATTTGGAAAATTTGAAGTGTAGAAGAATATTTGGAGTATTTGAAATGTAGAAGACTACGTTTCCTGTTTCCCAGTCTTCTCTGCAGTTGAGTTGAGGCCATATGACTAATTCTTGCCTGTGAACTGTGTGGCCCACTTCTGTGATATGTGTTACTTCTAAGCCACGAGAGTTAAGAGCAGCGGCCTGTTCCCAAGGCTCTTTCTCTGTCATCTGCAAGCTGGAAAGAAAGAACTTTGGGATGGTTAGAATGCAAGATGAAAGCCATCTGGATCCTAAGTCATTGTTAGAGGAAAGTTACCCCCACTGGAAAAAAATAGGCATTGAATCCATATCAGACTTCGATGTGAGTGAGAAATGAGCCTTTATTATGTTAAGCTGTGAGTTAATTTGTTACCAAAGGCTATCCTAATGTCTTCTGACTAACTCAGGATTATCATAAAACAAATGACATAAAATCTTGACCATGAGTCAGGCTACTTCCAAGTGCCTCCTGATGTCCCGTTAGCAATTGTTATGGGCTTAATTGTGTACTGCTCCCATCTGATAGGGTTGTTGCCAATGTAAGTACTTCATAGGAGGTCATTAGGGTGGGCTCTAATCCAATATGACTGATGTCCTCATAAAAAGAGGAAATTGGGTGCACAGACATGCACACAGGAAGAATGCCAGGTGAAGATGAAGGTAGATATCTACCAGCCAAGGAACACCAAAAACCAAGAGCAAACTACTGGAAGCTAGGGAAGAGAAGTGGAACAGATTCTCTCTTATTACCCTCAGAAGGAGCCAATCCTGCTGACAATTTGATGTGTAAGAATACATTTCTATGTTTGAAGCACCAACTGTCTAGCACTTTGTCATGGCAGCTTTAGCAGACCATCACAGTGATCCACGTGTGCTGCATCTAAGTGGAAGGTCAGTTGTGCTGCACTTGGTCCTGGGCAGACTGACCAGAACACGCGCATTACACAATTGAGCTGGAATTCTCCACTAACTCCATTAAGAATTACTACAGCCCGTTAGGAATCCTTTGGGAGAGTGGGTAAAATGGCCCTAATGAAGTAATAATTCCTTTGTTTTAAAAGAAAATCCCTTTACAAATAAGCATGGAAAGGATCATGGGGTAAAAAAATGTTCAAATAGTGATAGGAAGTATATTACAATATGCGCTGTGGACAGAGCTTGAGGCCAACCAAGACAATCTGAAGGTCTGAAATTGAAATTTCTCACTAATAAATTCTTTACCTTGTGCCAAAGGGGAGCCTCGAACGGGAGAGCTCACCAACCCCTGGGAGCTTGTTCAGACTCTGAGAGCAAACTCAATCTTCCTGGGTGAGGCAGAGGTCGAGCCAAAATGGAATCCTTTTTTCTTTCTGCCTGTGGATTCTGGTTACTCCCTGCTTGCCCGAACTACTGTCTCTGCATCTCTAAGTGTGATACTGAAGCAGGAGAGGAAAGAAAGAAGCTTTGCTCGTGTTGACCATCTCAGCTCAAAAAAGGAAGAAGCCTTTTCAAATACTCATCAACCTCAGAAAGTAAATACTCCGATGCAGATAGCATCACTATAACAGGACTATATAGTGTAGGAAAAGCCCTGCCATATAGATCTGTACCTCAACATTGCCTGAAGAACTTTTTTTCCTCTTCAAACAAAAACTATAAAAGGGGTTACCAAATCACCACAGGTCACCCCAAGTGATACACCTTGAATCTGAACTGAGCAATCCAGGCCCATGTGCAATCTGCAATCTTTATTATTTCACCCTCGCATGCCTTGAGTCAAAGTAGATGAACAACTATGGATTGTGGTTAGACCTGCTATTTATTTACTTCATGGTTTTATTCCCTAAATAGAGGATTTGGGGGGGGGGGGGGGGGGGAAAGTGACTTTGCTTTAACTGTCTACACCTTAGCTTCCCTGGCTATACTGTTCTCCACATACCCTGCAGCAAGGTTTATTTAGTGAAAGTTGTAAGAAAGATTTTGATTGCCAGTGGGACATTACAAACCAACAGCCAGTTCCAGCAGGGACTCACAGGGACAGCATCATGAGCTGTCATTGTTGGCTGGAATAGTCAGTGGAAGAGAAATTATTTGAACAGGACTTCAGGACCCACTACAGGAAGTACACGGCTGCTGTGCCTGTTTCCCCAATGTGTGTTTCCTTGTGCTAAAGGGGAAAAACCTGAGAAATGGGAACAATGACCTCTATGGCAGTAAACTGGGTCTCTGAGCTCAGGAAGTATCTGCCAAAATAGAAATTGTCAGCCCTCAGTCAATCAACCATCAGTTAATGAGCAGGCCTGTTCAGTTCAGTTATTTGTTGAGCTCTTATTATGTTCAAAGCTGTAAGAGGGGCCATAGACATGTAAACTTGAGGCAAATAGAGTCCTGAGCTCTGTGAGTTCATCAAGAAGAAGGAAAAATCAACATGCAGGTAACTAATGCAAGGTATAATCCAATGAGTATCCTAATCCAACCCAATTTCATTCCACAAATATCTATTCAGGTCCTATACGGAGCACGGAAAGACAGTGCAGTCAGAAAATTCTGGTGAATTTAGGTGGGTAGACCTCATGGAGGAGGTGAGGTTTTAGCAGAGCCTGAATGATCTGTCTTTGGTTGATCCAGATGGGCCAAAGAGTACTCCAAGGTAGAACAGGTGAGCAGAGGTTGCTAAGCTGGAAAGCACAGGACATGGAAAGTGTGATGGGTAGGTGAGGAGGATGGAAGCGAGGATGCACATGGAAAGGAGAGTCATGAAGAATGTGGCTGAAAATGACTCATCTCTTGGAGGAGTCTGAGAAGAGTAGGGCACATGTATCTCTGCACTGGAACAGTAGTCTGCAGTTTGCTGACTTTGGGGGGACTTCTTTAAGAAAAAGAATACAAAATTATGAATTTAAAATTATGTCTACACAAAAATTATCTGAAATGAAAAAAACAATCCTCATCAGATTATTGGAGCCTTGGAGATTTAGGTCTCTATCATCTGAGACCTCTTTAAGCAACTTACCAGAAATGCCTACATAGACATCCTCTATTGTTAAAACCTGGCTTCTGCCTCTCCACCAGGACACTGCCTGTCCCAGGATGCCCTCCACTCCCAGGAGCCTGTTCTAGTGAGAGGCCCTGAAGTTTAAACATCTCTAGTGTCAGTGTCACAATAAATTCAGCTGTACAGAAGTCGCCAAATTTAGCTGATTCCTTGTCAGTAAAAAGTGTGTGGCCAGGGGATTGGGGTGCTGTGATTGGTGCCTTCAAGGTGAGGTGCTTACTCCTGTGTCTGGGTGGGGATATTTGTGCTAAGCAGCATCCTCCCTTCACTCCAAAATCCATGGTTAGAAAAGGGAAGCAACAGTTGCCTAAAAGAATGGAGGTGGGTGAAGTTTGAGCCACCAAAGTAGTATTTAAAAAGATAAGTATGGTGGAGATGTAAAGAAGAGACTGGAAAATGGAAAGTCATTAGGTAGGAGACCCAGTTAGGAGACTAACTCCAATCTGAAATGACAGTGTCTTGAACTAAACTGATGGAAGCAGGTGAAGAAATAAAGGATCAGCCCATAGAACCATTATGAAGAAGAGATTAAGCAATCTAAGCAAACTTGGGTCTTGTATCTTTTGCTGTCATTAGTGATTCCGTAACAGCCCAACAGATCACCAAGTACCAGGCACTGCTTAGGTATAGATTCAGATATTTTGAGTTTTATTTCATATCCATTTAGTGTCCTCAAAGTGAGCCACGGATGCTGGCTGTGACTTACTTCAAATCTTATAAATATATGCCCACTCAACACCTCTCAGGGTCTAGATTTTGTTTTTTTCTTTCAGAGGTCACCACACATATTGTCCCTGCACATTGAGGTAGCAGAAAGCTAGTGCCTTGATTACTCAAAATGATCTCCTAGGACAATTTTGTTCTCTGTCTTTGCAATGGTAACATCATTATTTCTTGAATCCCAGTCTCTGACCTCCTCATAAGTAATGGTCAGGTCAGTTTCCATATGTAATGGCTCCCACTCAGGCCATAAAGCTTTGATATACTTAAACTAGTCTTTCACCAAAAGTTAGCAGTAAACAACCGGCCTATAACGCTTTCCGAGGCAAGAGAACACTCGCTCCGTTGCTGTAATTATTACTTCTCTCTTTGTGACAACCCTTGAGGAATATAGTTAAAAAGCAGAGATACCACCTTTCTATTTTTCTCCATCTGTTTATTTTGCACAGTAAATTGCCAGCTCTTTGTTTGACATCGGAGTAAAACACTGTTGTGCCTCTTACCTGTAATTCTTGAAAGTGTAGCAAAGTATATAGCCTTTAATTCCAACATAATCAAGAATTTACTTTCCACAAACTGCATTTCATCTCTTTCTCACATGCCTGTTGGTGTTTGGGAGTAGTTTCAAGTTGTTCGAGAATGTGCCTGCATCAACAAAATTGGCAATTTGTTTCTGCTCACAGTGTAAAGACAAAGAATTGGAAATTCCAGTGAGGTTAAGGGGAGACCTACCTGGCAGACTGGTTCTCCTGGCCTGTGTAACTGTTACCCAAAGAATACTTAATTAGGCAACACATTCATCCCGACAGGTGCCGTGATCCTAAATGCATAGGCCAAGTGGCTAGGCTTCTAGTGTCGTTTTGTGTACCTCAAAACCTTCACAGCTGAGGGAAATGTAACTATGGAACTTTTCTCATTATTCGTGATCCAGTTTGGCAATATCAGTTAAGCAATCATGCCTCTGAATGGCATGGAGTAGGGTAAGCTTCTCCCCCAGGGGGATTTAGGAAATGGAATAATTGTGCTCTGAATAGCTGTGTGCTCAGAGATTGTTGAGATGCTAATTAATGCACACATCTGCAACCATCAGTTCAGTTTTATTCAACAAATACTTGTTTTGTTTACCCTCTGTGCCGGACTCCATGTTATGGCCTGAAAACCCAAAGCTGAATAAAACATAGGTTTATTCCTCTTCCCTGCAGAATTTGTTGTAGGAGGAAGAATTGTTAATAGATTATTCTAATGCAGTGTGGTAAATTCAGCAATAGAAATGTATTAAGGTGGCCCATGACAAGCGATACCTGACCAGTTACCAGAAAATAGGGGAAGAGATCACGAAGGGATTCCTGGAGGAGAGGCCACTGGAACCAAGCATTTAAATAGGCAGTAGGGCTTAGGGGAACAGTGACAGCAACGTCTGGGAAGCCTGAAAGTGCATGAAGTGTGTGGAACATTAAGCAGTTTGAATTTCCAGTGGCTAAAGTGGAAGATAAAGAGTGGGAGTGGGTGCAGAGAAATAGGCAGAGACAGATCATGGAGATGCTTGCATGCCACCCTAAAGAGGTAGAACTTGTTCCCATAGGCAGAGGTGGGGTGACAGAACTTTAAAAGTCATGAAGTGAGTGACTAGTCTGGTTTAGTTTGGGTTTAAAAGCCTGAGTAGGATGGATTTGAGAAGGGCGAGGCTGGAGGTAGAGGACAAGAGACTTTGCAGCAGTCCCAGAGAGAACTGATGAGATCCTGGGGAAGGGCAGCAGGCAAGACAATAAAGGGGATGATGGGTGGACACAGGAAATTTTATGGAGTTGAAGCTCAGTGCAGGGATCTGGTTGGGGATGGAGACGTGTGCATCATTACCATGTGGGCTGTAGTTAAGGCCAATTAGACAGGATCAGCGTGCTCACGTGAAACGTATGGAGTGAGAAGAACAAGAAGCTATGCTGAGTCAGCTGGGGATACCACCTGTTTGAGAGAATAGACGAAGAGAATGCCAGTGAAGGAGACTGCGGGGAGAGGAAAGAGGAGACTCAGCAAAGCGTGGTGTGACACAGCCAGGTGAGCAGAGAGTTGAGGACATTTTGACAATGATGTTGAATCTTCCCATCTGGTACCACACTGTGAAAGCTAAGATTCATTAATTCAACAAATATTTATGGAGTACCAAAGATGTATCACATATGTGCTAGTTGACAGTACCTTTACCTTATGATTTTACCAAGACTGACTTCCACATAACTAGCAAAATGTAAGCTACCAAATACATTTGTTGGATTCCATTCTGTCAAGTATTTCTCTGCTCAACATTGTTTTTAGTTTATTTCTACTTCTAATTGTAAGATATTTTAAAACCGTACAGTGAGGCAAAAACTTCCATCTGAGCGTGGCATTCAGAAGGGTAGTGGCAGAGACGTTGTTGCCTGCTGGTGAAATAAATGCAGTAGAACGAGAAAAACATTTGTTCATTCCATTCCTCAAAAGAAGCAGGCTGAATTGTATAGGAGACTGAGTGCTTCTCACTGTTTAACAGAAAAGGTTACTCTCTATTCTTCTGCTGGAGGAAGTTTCTCTCTCTCTGTCCTTCTAGTTCCCATCAGGTGAAAATTTCTCACATTCTTTCAACATTGCCATGCACAAACACCCATTAGCACCAGCTAAGTATATGATATGGGCCTCTGGAACCCAGGTCACTGAGGTCAGTCTCCTGGTCAGGTGAGTGAAATTTGCTTCTTTTAATCATCTCCTAATACGGCAGGGAAGGTCCCCCAGGCTACACGTAAGTAGTTACAAATGTTTTATTATTTAAATAGATATTCTATTTTGTCTTTATCTCTTGTTGTGCACAAGCCACACCCTAAAGTGAAAGAATCACCACAGATCTGTTGATAAGACGAGTCATTCTTTGGTCAGCAGACATTTTCTGAGCAACTTGTTAGGCCCCACACTGGGAGCTGGGGTAACAAAGGTGGATTAGTTCTACTCACAGCCTTTGAATTATTCATAGACTAGTGAGATATATCATGTATGTTGAAGTTCTTGGTGAACGCCAAAGTTATTTTTCTTTACCACCTGTCCCTTTGGAGTCCTTACCTTCTAACATGCAGACAAAAGTAAGAAGACAAGATAGCTTTTGTGAAAAGCACAGCATCTGTTGTAGGCAGCTGTTGATCTCTGCCATGGCACCCTCATTTCAGTAACTTATCTTTAGCTCCCCTCTGACTTCCATTTCTCGCACAGTTCCTGGCTCTATTTTCTGGGTTGGAGGGGTGCCCTGGACCATCAAGGATGAGACGTTCTCTGCCCGTGCCTTGTCCTCACAGAAGCCTTCACTGGGGGAAGTGATTGGGAAGATTTGTATTTCTGGGTAAATATAAACATCAGTAATTATACATCAAATCCCAATATTATCACTGCATTTGAGTACTTCTAATTTCAGTATGACCAATATCTTATTAATTAGTAAAAGACATGTTTAATGTAATATTCCCAGCTATGCTCTATTCTCCTTCTAGCTAAGTGTTTATGTATATGGATTTGTTTTATGGTTAAAATCTTATAATTACATTATCTTCACGCTCTCAAAATACCATTTGGCTTAAAGAACTGATGTTTTCTCTGGTAACTTCCACATGGCATCTGCTCAAACTACCCTTTAAACTACTGCGTTAATTTGCTGAATGGTTATCTCTTTGCACTTGTCTTGTGAAAACCTATCTTTCACTAATTCCCCTTCCCCCAAATCAGCAAAATCTCAGCCTGTTCCATCTGGCAATATCATTGTTTCCCACTTGGCAATATGGTGTAGTGGTTATGAGCCTGGGCTTTAGAGTTCATTAGGCACAGGTCTGAGTCCTAGTTTTAGAACTTGCTAGACATGTGATCTTGAGCAGTTTATAGCAACTCTCTGTGCTAGGTTTCTCTATCTGTAAAATGGGTAAACTGATATTAACCATCTTATAGGGCTGTTGTAAAGTGAGTAGCACAGTGTCTTGTCCAGAGCAAATGCTTAATAAAGTCTTCTTTCTTTCCTTGTTACTGTTAGAATTTCCTTGGCTGCAGTGAGAAACATAAGGCACTGAAATCGGGTGGACTTGTTCAAACTGTGTCTCTGGAGAAGCCAGTTGCCTTTCTTAGTCTTAGTTTCCTGATTTGCTAAATGAAAATAACAACATATTACAGTGCTGACAAACTATCACAAAGACTAATTAAGATAAAATACATTTTTAAAAATCTGTCATGGTGGTTCGGGCACAGTGGCTCATGCCTGTAATCCCAGCACTTTGGGAGGTAGAGGCAGGTGGATCATTTGAGGTAAGGAGTTCGAGACCAGCCTGGCCAACATGGTGAAACCCTGTATCTACTGAAAATACAAAAATTAGTTGGGCATAGTGGCAGGTGCCTGGAATCCTAGCTATTTGGGAGGCTGAGGCAGGAGAATCGCTTGAACCCAGGAGGTGGAGGTTACAGTGAACCAAGATTGCACCACTGCACTGCAGGCTGGGGAGCAGAGCGAGACTCCATCTCAAAACAAACAAAAAACAAACAGACAAACAAACAAAAATCTGTTGTGGTGCATCAAATCATGACATGGGCTTTACTGTGACTCAATTATCACACCTAAAGCATCCCTCTCATTACCAGTCTTTTGCCCAATCTACAAGTGTACTGAGTTTAATAGGAGATTTTAGTACATATAAAAATATATGGTCTCCTGGATGGAATTCTATACTATTTACTAATCCTGTAAACCCTTTCATGATTATTTATCCTTAGGAACATATACAAACATTTTTATAGAAAATAGATTTTAAGTACCCTTGAGATTGTCTCTAGTTTATGCCATATCTTTTGCCTAGCTTGAAGCACTGCTAGGATTATGCCAGTGTGTGCCTGTGTTCATTAACTCACACAACAATATTTCTTGTGCATCTACTATGTGTTAGGCAGTACTCAAGATGTTTGGGATACTCAGTGAACATACCAAAGGTGTCTTTCCTTATGAAGCTTATATTCCAGTGGGGATAGACAGACAATAAAAAATGATAAAGTAAATTATACACAATGTTACTAGTTATGTTGATAGATTTTGTGAATTAAAAAAAAAGAAAAGAAAAAGGAAGGCTAAGGGGATCAGGAGTCTGGAGTGAAATTGCAATTTTAAATAGCGTGGTTAGGAGTGACCTTATGGAGAAGGCGACATTTAGACAAACATTTTAGATAAAAGCTACTTTACTCTGAAGCAATTAGAAGAATCTACTACATTTCTTCTTAACTCAATGAACCCTTAATACTTCCAGCTAGTTACTTCATAGAACATAAAGATCCTTCCACAAACCCTGCTCTGTTTCTGCTTTATTTGGTTCACTGTATTACTATTGCCTACCTAGGATCTCTTTGTCTCCAGCCCTGGTTCTCTGTAATTGGCATTCCCACATTGACACAAAATGATATTCCAAAAATACAGACCAAATTGGGTAACTTTCTTCCTCAAAAGATCCAGTGGCTCTCCATTGCTTTCTGAGTCAAGTCCACATACCTTGGCACGACCTCCGTGGTCCTGGGATGCTCCTCTGTCCTCTTTTCTGCCACATCCCTCTTTGGGAGCCATACTTCACCCATTCTGGTCTCCCTGCTCTCTACAACTCTTTGCTTTTGCCATTGTTCCTATCCATCCTTTCCTACATTTAATGTTTATTGGAAATTGTACTCATCTTTCAAGGCCTAGCTCTAATGCTGCTTCCTTTTTGGATCCTTCCAAGTAAAGTTAATTTTTTCATGTACCTCTCCATTCCCTATGTCCTGAATGATGTGACGTAGATGACCACATTCTCTTGAAGTTGTCAATTCTTTCTCTATAGAAGATAATTCTTATTTATCATAGAGTCTTCTGAGAGAAGATTCTGAGCAAGCAGTATACTAAACTCTGAGAAGATTCCATGATAAATAAGAACAATCTTCTACAGAGACAACTCTGCTTGCTTGAATTAATCAAACTGGGCAAGCCACCTATCATCTTTGAACCTCAGCTTCTTCATCTTCAAATGGGTTAATTATACATTTTTATGAGTAATAGCTAAGGATTACATGTGATTAAGTGAGATAATGTCTCATTATTTAAATGCTTTTTGTGGTGGCTAGCATGTAGTATCCCTTCAGTAATTGTTCTATGAATATGACTCTTTTTTTCTAGATTGTCTTTTAATAATAACAGGATTCCATCATCCCTTTCATTATTCCTTTTTATTGCATAATGGCTTCATGATTGTCACCAATCTTTCTTGATTTCCAGAGGAAAGCTCTCCTTTAGCTTTCTGTTTCTAAATGACTTACATTGTGTTATTTTATTTTTTAATTAATAGATTTCATTTTTTAGAGCAGTTTTAGGTTCACAGCAAAATTGAGAAGAAAGTGCAGAATTCCTACATACCTGATTCCCACCCCATACACAGCCTCCCCCTCAATCAACGTCCTATATCAGTGTGATACTTTTGTTATAATTGATGAACCAACATTGACACATCATAATAATCCAAAATCCATAGTTTACATTGGAGTTGCACATTCTATGGATTGTGCATCCTTTGTACATTCTAAGGGTGTCATACATTTTATGACTTTTGACAAATGTATGATCACATGTATCCACCATTATAGTATCATGTAGAATGGGTTCACTGCCCTGAAGATCCCCTGTGCTTCGTGTATTTATCCTTCCTTCCCCCGGTCCTCTGGTAACCACTGAACTTTTTCCTGTCTCCATCACTTTGCCTTTCCTAGAATGTCATGTAGTTGAAATTATATGGTATGCAGCCTTTTCAGATTGGCTTCTTTCACTAAACAATATGCATTTAAGATTCCTACTTGTCTTTATGTAGCTTGATAGCTCACTTCTTTTTCACACTGAATAAAATTTTGTTGTGTAATATAGTTTAAAAAAAATTGTGTTGACCCAGTTTTGAGCCCTAGCTAGAGGCAGTCAGTTTCCATTCTTGAGTGGCCCATTAAGTACACACTCCCAACTGTCTCCCTTTTTAGGCTCTCATGCACTGAGCCACTCAGACCCCTCCCAGGCCAGGCTATAGACAACCAGGCACAGCCTCTATGCCCAAGAGCTTATGGAAATTATTTGAACTGCTCAATCCTAAACTTGCTTACCATGACTTGCCCATTCTTTCCTGCTGAAACTATGGTCAAGGCACTTGCTCATAGTTCCCTCTCTCCTTCTGTCTTGTGAGTGGCCCTGGTACTTCCCCAAATGGCCCTGCATAGCATGCTGTATTCTCCCCAGGGAACTGTGAGTGTAACAGACTATAAAATTCTTTCCAATTCCTCCCTCTTGGTCCATGTCTGGACTCACCATACCTCACTCAAGGTAGTATGGGTAAAACATATTTTATGACCATACCACAGTTTATTTATACATTTACTTATTGAAAGACATCTTACTTCCAAGTTTCAGCTATTATGAACAAAGCTGCTATAAACACTCATGGTGTAGGTTTTGGTGTAGACATACATTTTCAGATAATTTGGGTAAATACCAAGGAGTGAGATTGCTGGATCTTATGCTGAGAGTGTGTTTGGTTTTGTAAGAAACTGCCAAACTATTTTCTAAAATGTCTGTACCATCTTTCGTTTCCACTATCAATGAAAGAGAGTTCTTGTTTTTCCACATCTTTACCAGCATTTGGTATTGTCAGTGTTTTGGATGTTAGCCATTCTAGTAAGTGTGTAGTGATACTTCCTTGTTTTAATTTGAAATTCCCTAATAACATACAATGTTGAGTATCTTTTCAATGCCAGCCATCTGTATATCATCTTTGGTGGGATGTCCATCCAGATATTTTAATTAGATTGTTCATTTCCTTATTGTTGAGTTTTAAGAGTTATTTGTCTATTTGGATAACAGTCAGTCAGGTATGTCTTTTACACGTATGTTCTTTTTAGAGTGTTATCTGGTTCCCTGAGAATTCACAGGTTTACTCTTGTAATAGATGGTTCTCTATAGCCATTTTTGTTTCTATAAGGGAATATTTTTTCTAAGTATTTATTGAAACAGTAGGTTCAGGGATACTGACTACTAAAACTTCTATTGCTACTTATCAGATATCAATCAGTCATTGAATCAATCAAATACTTATTAGACACTTAATATTTTTCTAGGCACTGTTGGAGATAACAGCGGTAAAAGGAAGTAAAAGGCCTCCTACTGTTTTCAGTAGATTTATAGTCTATTTTGAGATCATTTAAATACAATTTAGGGCTGACTTTGTGGTACTAACTATAAGTGCAATTGAAATTCAGAGAGCTCCAGAAGAGTTCAGAGAACTCCAGAGGATTTTGTGTGGACTAGAATTATTGAGCAAAGATTCATGTATGACATGAGGGCTGACTTAGGCTTGGAAGGTCAGATAACCCATGCACAAGTGGAAAGGAAAGGAATACATGTAATGTGCCAGAGCACTTTGTAGGTGTTTACAATGCCTGTGCCTCAAGCATTATAAACACTTAATATTGTTATTACATGGGTAGCCCCTCAAGAAGGAAAAGCAGACAGATCCCTTCTGACTGATTGATTTGATCACAATCCCTGTATAAAGATATCACTCCTACCATCTATCTGCTTCTACAATACCACAGTAGATATTTGTCTTAGTCCATTTGTGTTGCTATAAATGAATACCTGGGGCTGAGTAATTGATAAAGAGAAGGAGTTAATTTGGCTTAAGGTGTTGCAGGCTGTACAAGAAGCACAGCATCAACATTTTCTTCTGGTGAAGGTCTCAGGTTGCTTCCACTCATGGAGGAAGGTGAAAGCCAGTCAGCATGTGCAAAGGTCACATAGTGAGAGAGGAAAACAAGGCGTAGGGAAAGGGGGTGCCAGACTCTCTTTAACAACCAGCTCTTGTGGGAACTAATAGAGTGAGAACTCATTCCCACTAGGACAGCACCAAGACATTATTGAGGGATCCACCCTCATGGCCTAAACACCTCCCATTAGGTCCCATCTCCAATGTTGAGGATCAACTTTCAGATTGAGGTTTGTGGGGATAAATATCCAAACTATAGCATTCCACTGGTTACCCCTCAAACTTCATGTTCTTCTTACATTGCAAAATACAATCATTTCATCCCAATAGTCTCCAAAAGTCTTAACTTGTTCCAGCATCAACTCAAAAGTCCAATGTCCCAAATCTTATCTGAGAGTCAAGATAAATTCCTTACAGCTGGGAGACTGTAAAATCAAAAACAAATTATTTACTTCCAAGATACAGTGGTTGTGTAAGCATTGGGTAAACATTCCCATTCCAAAAGGGAAAAATTGGCCAAGAGAAAGGGGTAACAGTTTCCGTGTAAGTTTGAAATCCAGCAGGGTGGATATTAAATCTTAAAGCCCCAAAATAATCTTTGACTCCATGTCTCGTATCCTGAGTGCACTGGTGTGAAGAGTGTGCCCCCAAGGGCTCTAGCAGCCCTACCTCCATGACTTTGCTGAGTGTAGCCTATATGGCTGCTCTTATGGGTTGGAGTCCAGTGTCTGTGGCTTTTCCAGATTGAAGTTGCACATTGCTAAATGGCTCTATAATTCTGGTGTCTGGAGGGTTGTGGCCCTATTTTCACAGTTCCACTAGGCAGTGCTCTGGTGGGTACTCTGTGCAGGGGGATCCAACTCTACATTTCCCCTCAATACTACCCTAGTCGAGGCTCTCTGCAGTGGCTCCACCCCTGTGGCAGGCTTCTGCCTGGGTGCCCAGGCTTTCTAATGCATTCTCTGAAATCTGGATGCAAGCTGCCAAGCCTCCGCCATTCTTGCACTCTGTGCACCTACACACTTAACACTATGTGGAAGCCACCAAGGCTTATGGCTAGTGCCCTCACAGCAGTGGCCAGATCAATACCTGTGGCCCTTTGACCCACAGCTGCAGACTGAGGGAGGGATGCAGGGAGCAGCCCCCTGAGATGGAGCAGAACAGCTGCACCCTAGGAAATCATTCTGTTTTCCTAGCCCTCTGGGCCTGTGATGGGAGGAGTAGGTTTGAAAATTTCTGAAATAGCTTTGGGGCCTCTTTCCCATTGTCTTGACTGTTAACACCTGGCTCCCTTTTAGTGATATAGTTCCCTCTAGTGAGTGGTTGCTCTGTAGTGCCGTTGAATTCTTCTGGAAATGCTCCTTCCTTCTCTACTACATGGCCAGGCGACATATTTTCCAAATATTTATGCTCTGCTTCCTTTTTAATTATAAGTTCCACTTTAGGTCTTTTGTTTACTGTTGTATATGACCATAAGTTGTTAAAAGCAGCCATGCTCCTTCTTGAAGGTTTGCTGCTTAGAGATTTCTTCCCTTAGATACCCTAGGTCATCACTCTTAAATTTGGCCCTAGGACATGAACACAACACAGCTAAGTCCTTTGCTATGGCAACAAGGGTGACCTTTGCTCTAGTTCCGAGTAAGTTCCT
The DNA here is from genome assembly GCF_001698545.2 of Rhinopithecus bieti. NCBI lineage: Eukaryota > Metazoa > Chordata > Mammalia > Primates > Cercopithecidae > Rhinopithecus > Rhinopithecus bieti. Next base: position 579,014 of record NW_016804545.1, on the reverse strand, counting down.
CATTTCCATCTGAGATTTCATCAGTTTGGATTTTGCTGTCCATATTTCTATCAACATTTGGGTCACAACCACACAACCAATCTCTAAGAAGTTCCAGACTTTTCCTTGTTTATTTTTCTTCTTATGTGCCCTCCAAACTCTTCCAACCTCTGCCCATTATCCAGTTCTGAAGCTGATTCCACATTTTCAGCTATCTTTAGAGCAGTGCCCCACTCCTTGGTACTAATTTTCTGTCAGTCTGTTTGTGTTGCTATATAGGAATACTTGAGGCTGGTCAATTATAAAGAAAGGGGGTTTATTTGGTGATACAGTTTGGCTCTGTGTACTTACCCAAATCTTGTCTCAATTTGTAATCCCCATGAGTGAAGGGAGGGACCTGTAATCCTCATATGTCGAGGGAAAGGGGTGATTGGATCGGTTTCCCCATGCTGTTCTCTTAATAGTGAGTGAGTTTCCATGAGATATGATGGCTTTATAAGTGTTCGGATGTTCCCCCTTGGCTCTTCTCTCTACTGTCGCCTTGTGAAGAAGGTGTCTGCTTCCCCTTTGCCTTCTGCCATGATTGTAAGTTTCCTGAGGCCTCTCCAGCCATGCAAAACTGTGTGTCAATTAAACCACCTTTGTTTATAAATTACCTAGTCTCAGGGACGTTCTTTATAGCAGTGAGAGAGGACTAATACATTTGGCTCAGGGTTTGGCAGACTGTACAAGAAGCATCGCACTGGCATTTGCTTCTGGTGAGGGACTCAGGATGCTTCCACTCATGGTGGAAGGGGAAGGGGAGCTGGCATGTGCAGAGATCACATGGTGAGAGAGGAAGCCAGAGAGAGATGGGAGGTACCAGGCTCTTTTTAACAACCAGCTCTCTCGGGAACTAATAGAGCAAGAACTCACTCATTACCAGGAGGACAGCACCAAGCCATTCATGAGGGATCCAGCTCTAGGACTCAAACACCCCCCTTTAGGCCCCACCTCCAATGCTGGGGATCATATCTCAACATAAAATTTGGGGGCACAAACATCCAAATTACAGCATTATTTATCCATTTAGCTCTAGAAAACATTTAATCATTAAGAGACACTAGTTAAAGGGAAAATGCATCTATGGGATGAAGAGGTGGTTATAACTTAAACAATCATCCATTATTTATGTAATCTCTATTCAGCAAATATATATTGGGTCCCTACTTCATGGTAAACACTATGCTGGATCCTGGCTATGAAAGATAAAGAGGCTATAACAGCTGCCTAAAGTAGCTTAGGGCTAGTGACCCTGCATGCGCCAATGACCATTATGCTGTGTGATTCAAGCCATTTCACAGGTGAGAAGAAAGTGATGGCAGACCATGGAGGCCCCGAGAGTAATGGTGAAGCTTAAGGGGTCTAGGAGTTAGCCACATAAACAAAAGAGAGAAGAGAGTTTTATCCTTTTTTTCTTCATCTTTCTCCTTTTCTCTACTTCCTGAACAATTCTTCACAAAGATTTTAGCAGGGACGAAGCAGAGTGGTGTCTTCTAGGTACAGTGAGGGGAGCCTCCATGGTCCTTCCAACAGGGGGAGGAAGGTGTCTATGCAGGTGAGTCAGGGCCCAGCATAGAGTGTTGGAGCTTAAGTGAGGCAAGAAGGGCTGCCCCCCAGGAAAGTGTCCAGGCAAGGAGACAGTGGGACAGCCATAGAGATGGTCCAAGTAAGGAAATATATTAGGAATAATGTGGGTCAGAGTTTTCACTGTTGGAGAAGGTACTTCCATCTATGGAAATGAGAAAAAAAGAACAACTCTCTAGTGTTGTATTAGAAGTGGAGTTAGCAGTTTGAATTCATGATTTTCGATACATAGAGAGATATGAATTTGGGGTGTCTGTGTGTGTGTCTGTGTGTGTGTATGTATGTGTATTTTCTAACTTTGTAGGCTTAGAGTGTCTGAGATCAGTGACAAACTCCTAGCAGTGAGTACAACCAACATCCACATCTTTGGTTGGTTCCACAGATGGGCCAGGGCAATTACAAGGTGACCCTGCACAATCTTCTTCTGGAAAGCAATGAAGTGCTCAAAGAATGATGAGAACGTGCCAAAAGGACACAGAATCCTGCAGGAAGGTGTTTCCCCATGAATGTAAAAAAGACAACAGTGGTAACAGATTAGAACCTTTTGAATAAAATAAGAATCAATGTACTCATATTCATATACATAATTGAATAAATAAATTGAAAATTTGATGATGAATGGGATGACTGCATAGGCTGAAAGTATTACCCACAAAATATATGTTAATTGCAAAAGAAAAAAAAAGTAACTATCCAGTGAAGAAACCTGGCAGAAACCACCTTAGTTAAGTGATCAATGTTAGTATTAGAAATGGAAAAAATCCAAATCGTGTGCTGCCAGTGGGATGCAATGAGGCACACATAGCATCACTTCTGTAATATTGTTGCCAAAAGTACCAAAAGCTAACTCTAATCATGGGGAAACATCAAACAAAGATAAACTCAGGTACATTCTCCAAAAGCTGTCCTGTAATCTTCAAAAATGTCAAGGTCATGAATGTCAAGAGAACATGGAGAAACCATTCTGAGACTATGACAACTAAAAGCATTGTTTGATTCTGGACTGGAACATTTTTGAGAAAACGAGGAAACCTGAATGCGATCTGTGGATTAGACGGTAGTAATGTATAAGTGTTAATTTCCTAATTTTGATAGTAGATAACATAAGAGAAATATATTTTTTATAATATGGGAGAATTATCATTGTTTATGATACATATACACCAAAGCATTTAGGGGTTTAGGATGTCATGCTAGCAACTTACTCATAAATGGTTTAGGGAAAACAGTTCTTGCTACTATAGGCACAACTTTTCTATAAGTTTGAGATTACTTATTTTAAAAAGGTGGGAAGAGAGAATCTCCTATGGGGAAGCCTGGATATGTTATGAGTTAACACTTTAGAGGGAGCTTGTTTTTAGCCCATTGAGAATACAGCTCCAGAAAACACAGCAACAGGGGGGTGCCTACTGTGGCTCTCCGTGTACAGCTGGGGCTGGGATTCTACTTACGGGGACCAGGCCTGGCTTTGCAAGTTAGCAGTGAAATATCTTTAGCTACAGCACCTACTTTTTCTAGATGGCTATTTTCTCCTCTGGAAAATGAACAGTGGACATAGCCTCCTTCCAGCTCTAAAATTCACTGTGATTTCATCTTTTATATATTATAGCTTACCACCAGCTCTGTGGTGCTTTTTGTTGCAAAGTTCTCCATATCCATCTGCCCCAGGGAGATCCCTAGCTCATATAGTGTCGCCTCGGTTGTCAGTTTGGCCACCTCTGCCTGGATTAATCTTCATCTGGCAGGTAGGATTCGTGTCTGATGTGCAGAACTCCAGGAAGGAAGTATACCCTGGCCTAACAGCACAGGGATGGCCTTTGAGATAACGCTCTCTTCTGTCCTGTATAACTCCAGAAGTGTAACTTGAAGCTCAGTTGGGAACTTGCCACAGAGAATGTTCCCTTGGAGGGCCTCCAAATGTTAATTCCGGAGATGATGGTGCAACAAGAAGGTGACCAATCAGATGGGAAGCCCTGGCTCATGATGGGGTTCTCATCTGTCTACACCCAGGCCCATCTGAGTTTCTGAGCACATCAGGGAACTTTAACAACCTCCACACATGCACATGCCAACCACACATAAGAAATAGGCATTCTAGTTGACATTGGGGCAGTTGAAATTAATATGCTATAGTGTGCTGAGAATTCTCTTTCCTTAATAATAACCAGACTTAAGAGAATGAGAATAAGATGCAAGACTACTGAAAAATGAAGGGCGATCATCTACATATCATATTTTTTCCTGTAATATAAATATCCAATTCCAAAGGCAATTGCTTTTATATATAATTTAATTGGAAATGTTCCATCAGGTATTTGTTATTAAGAATCAGAGCTGTATCAGGAGGACTTGATTGTTTCAGGAAGAACACCAACAGGATTTAGAAGTTTCTTTGTCCAGTTACTGAAGTGCCTGGCACATAATTGATACTCAATAAATATTTGGATGAAGGCATAGAAATATATTCACCTGTGACGATGATGCACATTGTCACAGGCAGTGGAATCAGGCAGCTAACTATATTTTTAAAATATTGTGCAATTTAGGTTCTCTTAAAATTTCAAACCAGATGGAGATTAAATGAGAACTGGTTAAAATTAATGCATAATGTTTCCTGAATAAAATAGCTCACTCAGTCTGAAAGGCCTTTTCCTGTTTGTTAGAATTCTGTTTCCCTTATTATTTTTTCAGTTCCAGGTAAGACTGTTTGCAGGGAGACTTTCTCCTCCAGACCCCGCCTCTTTAATCTGGCAGGTAAGAGCACCATAAACTGGAATGATGCTTCCTATGTGTGCACTGAGATTTCTCTAGTGCAGCTCAACCCTGCCACAGGGATGATGGCTTGCTTATAAAGCTTGGGTAATGAATAGCCCAAGATTTATTTTCACATTTATTTAGGACAATTTTCTCTCTGTCACTGTGCCAACACTATCAGCACAACTCAGTGTTGCATAAAAAAGCACAAGCTTTAGAGAAAAAGAAAAAAGGTCTGGGCTTAAATGTCTGCTCTGCCACTCATCAATTGCCTGACCTTGGGCTGGTTATTGGATATATTTGAGCTTCATTTTCCTCACAGGGTTGTTGCTCCAGTTAGGACCACATTTATACAGTGCCTGGTACCTAGTAGGTCTGCAATTTAGTTCTCTGTTAGTTAATTTCCTGTGGACCCATTTTGCTTTCTATCACCTCAGTTTTCTTGTTTTCTATGAGCCCTTCCTAGTTCCCTCTTCTCTCTTGACTCTAATCTAAGGCAAATCAATAAACACGAGCTCACCCTGCAGTTAGAACACTCACCCTGCAGTTGGGACACTCACTCTGCAGTTGGGACACTCACCCTGCAGTTGGGACACTCACCCTGCAGTTGGGGCACTCACCCTGCAGTTGGGGCACTCACCCTGCAGTTGGGACACTCACCCTGCAGTTGGGACACTCACCCTGCAGTTGGGGCACTCACCCTGCAGTTGGGGCACTCACCCTGCAGTTGGGACACTCACCCTGCAGTTGGGACACTCACCCTGCAGTTGGGACACTCACCCTGCAGTTGGGACACTCACCCTGCAGTTGGGACACTCACCCTGCAGTTGGGACACTCACCCTGCAGTTGGGACACTCACCCTGCAGTTGGGACACTCACCCTGCAGTTGGGACACTCACCCTGCAGTTGGGACACTCACCCTGCAGTTGGGACACTCACCCTGCAGTTGGGACACTCACCCTGCAGTTGGGACACTCACCCTGCAGTTGGGACACTCACCCTGCAGTTGGGACACTCACCCTGCAGTTGGGACACTCACCCTGCAGTTGGGACACTCACCCTGCAGTTGGGACACTCACCCTGCAGTTGGGACACTCACCCTGCAGTTGGGGCACTCACCCTGCAGTTGGGACACTCACCCTGCAGTTGGGACACTCACCCTGCAGTTGGGACACTCACCCTGCAGTTGGGACACTCCTGTAATGCTGTTACTTCATCAGCATCTCCTTGTCGATTGTGTAGGGAAGGTGAGTGTTTGGGATTCCTAGAGGTGCCCTAGTTGCCTTCTTCCAGAACAGAATTGTCTTACTTTATTCCATCATGGCATCAATAGATGCATGTATAATTTTTAAACTCATAGTCCTGATTTAAGTTCATATTTCTCCTCAATGTATACAGCCCCATCTTAAGATATTTCCCTTAGGGATAGGTTCAAATTACCTCGCCTCAATTTCTGTGGGTATTGAAGGTGGAGACACCAGCAATTACTGCAGTTAGCATCTAGTACCGCATTACCTCCAAACCCCTGAGTGGCTGTCACCTATCATTAGGATCATTAGGTATTATGGTGTGTTTTTGGCGCAGTAGACAGAGTGGTTCTTTAAAACATGCCAGATAATAAATGACACTCTCCTGTTCAGTGCCCTCCAGTGGCTTCCCATCTCAGGCCCTGAGATTCCAGGGCCTGCGTGACCCTATGCGATGTGACCCTGCCTGCTCTCCAGTCTCCTCTCATTCTCTATCTTATTGACTATGTTCCAGTGCCACCGGCCTCTTTGCTGTTTCCCATGTCAAAGAACTCAAGATCCCACCTCAGGACTTTTGTACCTGTTGTTCCTCATGCCAGAATATTGATCTCCCCATATAGCTATACTATGAGGTTCTGCTCAAATGTCACCTCCTCAGGGAGGTCTTCGTGGACTATCCTGTCTAAATTAGCACCAGCAATCATCACTCTCTAGCCCCTAATCAGTGTTATTTTTCTACACACAAAAACACACACTTGTTATTTATTTAAAGCCTATTTCTTCTTCCAGAATGTAGGACTTTGTTTCCTTCACTGGTGGTATTTCCAGTGAGTAGAATACAGTAGTGCCCCCTTATTCCAGGTTTTGCTTTCTGTGGTTTCAGCTACCCATGGTCAATTGGTGTCCAAAAGTATTGAGTAGAAATTTCCAGAAATAAGGAATTTGTTAGTTTTAAATTGTGTGCCTTTCTGAGTAGTGTGCGGAAATCTCGTACCATTCCATTTTGTGCCCCCTGGAGTGTATCCTTTTGCCCAGCACATCCGTGCTGTATATACTGCCTGCCTACCAGTCACTTAGCAGCCATCTAGACTGTCAGATCAACTGTAGCAGCAACATAGTGCTTATGGTCAAGGAACCATTATTTCACTTACTAATGGCCATAAAGTGTAAGAGTACTGTGCCTAATTTACACATTAAACTTTCTCTTAGGTGTGTACGCATAGGAAAAAACATACTGTATAGGTAGGATTTGGCACTATCTGCAGTTTCAGCAGCCACTGGGGGTCTTGGAATGTAGCCCCTGTTGATAAGGGGGAACCACTGTAGTGTTTGGTCCAGCAAAGGCACTCAGTGACTGAATGAAGTAATACATTAATTTAGGACTAGCCTCGAGGTTATGATGTAGTTTGGTAAGAAAAGGGCTGTGAAGCCACTTTTGCTCGAAGACATTGTGATGCTATGTCTCCATAATACGAACAGGAACAGCAACGTCATAGCTTCCATTTATTGAACATTATGATGCTTTGCTCAGTAGGAATCTACAAGTTGTTTGTGATCATTCATAAGCTTATAATTTTATCACTTTGGTCTGTGGGAAAAATGTGCTGTAGTTTATTATAAGGTTATTACAAAGGAAATGTGCAGTTTTTAAACTACTAAATGCACCATGAAAATTATACTCTCCGCTGTTGATGTACACAGAACGTGGTGTCATAAGAGGCCCTCTTACAATTTTAGTCCTTTCTCTGACACATTTCTCCACACTCTACATTCCCCTTACCATCTCCTGGCAAACAAATACAGACAAAGCCTCCTGGAGCATACAGTTGGGATTTCAAAACATGAGCGCTAGTTCCGGAGAGGTCTGTTTTAAATCTATGTGGCCTTGAATGAGTTACCTAAGGTTTCTATGTCTCAGTTACTTCATCCCTTAAATGGGAATAACGATAGCACCTACATTATAGATATGCACTGAGTAAATGAAATAACACATAATGTGATTAGCATTGGCTGGGTGTGGTAGTTCACACCTGTAATCCCAGCACTTTGGGAGGCTGAGGTGGGTGGATCATTTGAAGTCAGGAGTTCGAGACCAAACTGGACAACATGGTGAAACCCTATCTCTACTAAAAATACAAAAAATTAGCATGGCGTAGTGGTACGTGCCTGTCATTCCAATTACTTGGGAGGCTGAGGCCTGACAATTGATTGAACCCAGGAGGCGGAGGCTGCAGTGAGCCAAGATGGCACCACTGCACTCCAGCCTGGGTGACAGAATGAGACTGTCTCAGAAAAAAAAAAAAAAAGACATAATGTGATTAGTATTAGCATAAAACTATCACTAAACAATTATTAACATAAGCATTTGGGACTTAGGAGAGGCAGTCCTTGCCTCCCCAAAGCGTTTTCTTCTAACACGGGACAAATAATTTTCTTTAGAATATATATTTAAAATTAGTCTGTGGAAATTTGTACAAATTTGCCAATATGCAATTTGAAATGGTGTCATATTTCCGCTGTATAAACACCTTTTGAATATAAGGTGTAATTGTCCTCTCAGTTTTCACTGTGATCAGCTACTCTACTCAGCAGCTATAAGTCTCGACCCTTGGGTGGAGTAGGTAAGTCTTCAGGATTTGTTTTGTTAGACTATTTTCATTTTTAAAAAATTGTCTATCTGTTTTTAGTTTTAGGACAAGTTGCAGCAATTGCTTTACAGAGAATGTTTTACTCTCTCCTAAATGTTGTGAGACAAGTGGTTTCAGGAATAGGCCTAGGATATGTCTGGTTTGCTGTGTGTGGGTTCAGATGGGAATAGAGCTCTATCAGGGTGGATGGATTCAGGAGTCACGCAGGGGGAGATGTTAAGAGCTCCTGTCCCTCCCTTACACCACAGCCACTCTATAACTTGGCTCTTTCTCTTTTTTTCCCATTTTTCTTCTTAGCAAAAGCAGGCATTATTGACCTCACCAGGGTACTAGGGCAATTTTATTAGTATTCCTTTTATTAAACATCAGCTTTTATGTGGAGGTAGAAATATATATATATAATATGATTGCACACACACACATGCACATCTGAGGCTGGGGAGGATCCACAGAGACCTCCAAAAAGAAGAGAATCCAAGGGCATATCTCTGAAATGATCTTGAGTCAACTTTTAGCGGCAAAAAATTGCTCAGAAACAACTTTGTCTCTCTATTGTAAATCTTATATAGGAAATGTCAGTGCAGAGCTCTGCTACCAGAGCGAAGATGTGTATGTGCAGAGATGGGGGTGTGGGCACTGGGGTAAGGGGGAGAACAAGAAACAGATATTACTCTAACAGAAATAATTTCCTATTTCTTGCATATCCTCCCACTCACAATAAAATATACTTTTCCAAATTATATATCAGCTGTTTGCAGTGTCTGAGGCAGAATGCCTGGGCTGTATTTTTTTTTTTTTTCTAGCAGGAAACTAAGAAATAAGTCATAAAACATTAATACTGCCTTAAAATAACTTGGGGTAGGGTGATCCCAAGATGAACTCGAGTTGAGCACCAGAGGGAAGCTGTACCTCCAGAGGAGAAATTTCATTAAAGAGGACTTGCCCTTTCCACAGAGAGGTCTAGGTCTGACTTCTTGAAGCTGGGAGGGCTTGTGTCACGCTGAGTGGGAATCATGGCCACTTCACACATCTGTGGAGCATGCCTCTCCTCCGAAACAGAAGTAACTGAGGAAGTAAGGCAACCTCCCTCTTCTAAACAAAGGGATTCCGACACATCATCTGGACCCATTATGGGGTGTTCTCAAATTTCCATAAGCTCAGCCAAATTTAGGACTTCACTAATTTGGACATGTGATCACTTATAAGAGGCGCTAGACGGAAATACAGAATAGTGGTTCAGTGCACAACTTTAGGAGTCAGACCTGGTGAGAATCCTGGCTTTGCCACTTACTCACTGTGAACTTGAACAATTTATGTATTTGCTCTCAGATTGCTTTCTCTTCTGCAGAACTGAAACAATAATACCTAATTATAATGTAGTTTTGAGGATTAAATGAGATAAGGAATGCACAACAGTTTATGATTAAAAAATAGTCACTTTTTTCATATCAAGCCCTTATCCTACTCATTATAGGAAGTCCAATTTTCTATTGGATCCCCTTTCTCCCAGAGTTTGTTTGTTTATTTTATTTCAGTAGTATTGGGGGAACAGGTGAGTTTTGGTTACATCGGTAAGTTCTTTAGTGGTGATTTCTAAGATTTTGATGTACTTGTCACCTGAACAGCGTATACTGCACCCGGTATGTAGTCTTTTATCCCTCACCCCCCCACTCCTTCCCCCAAATCTCCCAAATCTATTATATCATTCATATGCCTTTGCATCCTTATAGCCTAGCTCCCACTTGTAAGTGAGGACATACAATATTTGGTTTTTCCATTCCTGAGTCTCTTAGAATAATGGTCTCCAGCTCCATCCAGGATGCTGCAAATGCCATTATTTCATTCTTTATATGGCTAAGCAGTAGTCCATGGTGTATATATACCACGTTTGCTTTATCCACTTGTTGCCTGATGGGCATTTAGGTTGGTTTCACATATTTGCAATTGCGAATTGTGCTGCTATAAACACGCATGTGCACATGTCTTTTTCATACAGTGACTTCTTTTCCTTTGAGTAGATAGCCACTAGTCTCCAAGCTATTTTGGGGAACATCAGAGAAAGAGAAAGTAGTTTTTTTTTTTTTTAATTTTTCATTTTTTAGTTTTTTAAGATGGAGTCTTGTTCTGTCACCAGGCTGGAGTGCAGTGGTGCCATCTCAGCTCACTGCAACCTCTGCCTCCTGGGTTCAAGCGATTCTCCTGCTTCAGCTTCCCAAGTAGCTGGGATTCCAGGCATGTGCCACCATACCTGGCTGATTTTTGTATTTTTAGTAGGGATGGGGTTTCACCATGTTGGGCAGGGGTCTCGAACACCTGACCTCAAGTGATCTACCTGCCTAGGCCTCCCAAAGTGCTGGGATAACAGGCGTGAGCCACCATGCCTGGCCCAGAGAAAGTAGTTCTACATGTTAACCTGGTAGTCATTATTCCACTGAACAATTTCTGCTGCTCCAAATGTTTTGTGTAACCTCTTGCTATTGTATAGCTCACTTCTCTGGACTTGAATTAAAATGAAGCTCCAGCTAGCCCATATAGTGCCTTTGTGTCAATCAGCAAAAGTGATCCTTCCACATAGGGCCATGACTTCATGAACAGACTGGGACTTTAAATGCGTTAGAAAATGATGTCCTCTCTTTCCGGGTAGACTCAGCCCCATGTCAGGGTCCACGGTTTGTTGAAGAGAACGCAGGCTGCATTTCAGTCCTCATTCCTCTCCTTAGCCAGATGCTTTTGGACAATTAAAAAACCAATACAACCTTGAGCAACAGCCCTGGGTAGTCCTTGGCTGCATGTAACACAAAACTCCAAAACAACACTGGCTTAAACAAAATAGAAGTGTATTTCTCGCTCGTGTGAAAGGAGGTAGGACTTCCAGGGTTGATACGACCATTTCATGCTATCATCAGAGTCCTGGTTTCTGTTTTTCTGCTCCACCATCCTACGTATGTGGCTTCCAGTGTTAAGGTCATTTAATGGTCCATGATAGCCTTAGAGCTCATGCCATCTTATCCATGCTCTAAATGGTAGGAAGGAGGAAGGATTGAAGATGAGTGTGCCCTCGTGCACATAAGGATTCTTTTGCATAAATCTTGTTGACCAAAACTTCATCATATGATCACACCTGTCTGCAAAGGAAACCGAGATATGTATTAGCTAGGCACGTGGTTATAGGTGCTTCTATCATTGAGGAGGTGGGGAAAATGGATATTAGGGGTGAGCTGTTGGCAATTTCTCGTAAGGCTTTTCTCATTTGCAGCTCTACTTTATGCAGGGAGCTAGAGTACTTCCTTACCATAATCACTCCCTCCTCTGACTCAAAACAGCTAAGAGTCTAATTTAATAAAATTTAATTGAATGCAGGGGATGATAAGAAAATAACACTGCAGAGAGCTGAAGGCAATATTGCATAATGGTTAAGCACATTCGTTCTAGAGTCAGATTGTCTGGGTCAAACACTGGCTCTGTGATAATTTCTTAGCTATGAGACTATGGGCAGCATTTTCCCCTAACCTTTCCAGGCTTCTGGTTTCCCAATCTGCAACATAATAGCGTAGTTATGAGCATTAAATGAAATAATACACATGTAGTCCATTTAGTGCAGAGTGGCTGTATTCCTACAAATTAGCACTCTAAAGGATTCGAGGGCAGACAGGCAATGATATACCTCTGGCCATGGTTTCTTATAGATCCCACTTACAAGAATATTGGTTTATCCTTCCACTCTGCAGTGATATTTATGAAGTGATATTTATGAAAAACCAATCATTACCTAAGTGTCTGCTGATCTTTACCCTTGGCTTGCTTTATTGTATCTTGAACAGTCAGAAAACTTGCATTTGAAGAGTTAGCATAATTCTCATTCTTCGTGGCAAGTTGAAAACTTCATTTGCTTACCCTTGTCAGCCATTATGCATTAAAACTATTTGCCAGAAATAAATGTCAGAAAGAGAATACACAGAGGGGTAAAGACTACAGAATGCACTCAACTCTTTGAGAGTGTTTCCAGCATCTGACTCTGATGCTTATTAGCCACAAATCAGCGGTCTGGTCTGCCCTGCCAGCTCGCCTGTATTTATCCAAGCGGGAGTGTATAGACCATACGGGATGGTCATATAGAAATACTTATCTTCTTAATTTTTTTTTTTATTTTGAGAAAATATTTGAGAGAAAATAGAAATATTATGTGTCAGTGCTGTGGCAGGTATTAAACAGGCTAGAGGTATATATAAAGATCATACTACTTGAGAGAAAGTCCTCAATAAGTGTTCAGTGAACAGGTAAAAATGATGATATATACGACTGTCAACAGTGATTCCTTTTAGGGTTTATAGGCTCTGATCCCCATTTGAAAGTCCTTGCTTTGCTCTCTATGGGCTCCCAACCAGCAGAGGTCCCACTTCTTGTGGGAATCTCTGGCTCCCACGGTGCTTCCCACATCAGACACCCCAAGTGTCTCAGTCCACAGTGTGTGAGATTGGAGTGGGAATTCTCCCTTGCCACTGTCCAAGGCCATGGTGTTTCCTGTCTGGGCATGAGTGACAGTGGAAACTTATTTTCTCCAGAGGATGCTCCTAACCCACCCAGAGGTATAGTCTGAACTCTATTGTCCTGACAAGACAATCATGAAAGTTGAGAGTACATTGCTCAAAAGGTAGGTTTTCTCCAACTTAAGTAATTCCGTATGTGGGCTCCAAATTTCAGTCTAAATCTGTATTTTCAAAAAAAATTTCTTCACATAAGCAAGGATATAGCATAGTTAAAGCTAGCTCTAGTTTAATATTGTAATAAATAAAATAATATCTTGATCTATAGCACCATCATTAGGACATGGAGTGACTTCACATGTTTTTTTCTTTCCCTAGAAAACTATGGATAAGAACTAGCTTTTAGCTTTACAGTAGTAATAGTAAACTTTCCTGATAATAATATCAACTCCCTGCTTCCAAAAGAATGTCCCAAAGGTCTCCATCTAGAGAAACTGAAAACCCTCAACCACTCCCAAATGGCACTCCAAATGCTTAAAAGAAGATAAAATTCTTTTTTCACTGGGGAACCAACTTGCTAGTGTTTAGCACATAATAAGCACTAAAACAGTATCTATTGTTCCTACCTGTTTCTTTCCAAAAGGACTTTTTGTGGCTTTGAGTTAAGGACTTATGTAAAATAAGGTTACAATATTGTAAAAACAGGATCGTGTGAAAAAACAAGGCCTATGTTCACTGCAAAAGGCAGTATATTACTGTGAGCTTCCTTGCAGCAAGGACAAAGAAAGGAAATTCAGCAAGCTTTTTAACTCGGGGATGAACAGACACAGCAGTTCTTTAAGGGAGCAAGTTTTTCATGGCAGTGCATCCTATAGAAGACATTGAGAGACATAACAGGCAGTGTCCTTGAAAAAGCTAGAGGCACGGGGTTTTAGTGCAACTTCATACAATTCTAAGGGCATCTAGGCTTATGACGAGGTCTGCCTGCACTTATAGGCAGACATCAGAATACCTTGGGGAGCAGAAGAGAGGCATGTACGTTTTAGGCTTGCTTTTTAAAATATTCCTTCCTCTCAGACATTTGAGGATGAACTGTCATTTTCAGAAGATGGGATAAAGACCAGAGGAATATTTGATAGAGTTGAATTTGAGCTTTGGAGAAATTGTATGTATGTATATATGTATGTATTGCTGAGTGCATTGAATGTAATTGCAGACATGTTTATAACTATTTAAATATTAAATACAAGTTTGTTTTTTCAAGTTTTAGTCATAAAATACAGAAATTTGACTAATAAAGAAAAAAATCACCTTCACTCTCATAATCTTAATATAATTACTCTGGTAGTTTAAAACTTTTTTTAAATTTTGTTTTATTTTATATCAGGGTAGTTGAGACAATTTTTAAAATTTTTTAAAATTTTGCAGAGACAGGGTCTCACTCTGTCACGCAGGCTGGAGTGCAGTGGTGTGGTCATGGCTCACTGCAACCTCAACCTCCTGTGCCCAACAAATCCTCCCACCTCAACCTCCCAAGTAACTGGGACTATAGGCATGCAACACCACGCTTGGCTCATCTTTCAGAGATGGGATCTTGCTATGTTGCCCAGACTGGTTTTGAACTCCTGACCTCAAGCAATCCTCCCACCTTGGCCTTCCAAATTGCTGGGATTACAGGCATGAACCACATCCCCCAGCTACTATGGTGATTTAAAAACATCCATAAATTACTTGATAATCTTTCTTTCAAAAGAAGAAAGCTAATTCTCCTCCCTTTGAGTAAGAGCTATACTTAGTGACTTGATCACAACACATAGAATGTGGCAGAAGTGAGAATGGATATGACTTTCTAGCCTGGGTCACAGCAAACCCTGTGGCTTCCTCCTTGTTCTTGGTTCACTCACTCTGGAGGAAGTCAGCTGCCACTTTGTGGGGACACCTAAGAAGCCTATGTAGGGGCCCATTTGGCAAGGAATTGTGCTTCCTGGCAATAGACAACAAGAAACTGAGCCCTCACTGCCACCAGCCATATGCATGAGCCTTCTTAGAAGCAGATCCAAGAGCCCCAGTCCAGCTCTCACATGCCTGCAGCCCTACCCAATAGCTTGAATACAATCTTCATGGAAGACCTTAAGCCAGAACTACCCAGCTAAGCCACTCCCAAATTCTTAGCATGGAGAAACAGTGAGATAATAAATGCTTGTTGTTTCAAACTGCCAAGTGTTGGGGGTAACTTAGTCACCCAGCAACAAGAAGCAAATATAATCAGTGTTAATACCCTTCTGTTTATTTACTTCCATTTCGCCCTCTGCTGTAGAGATGCTTGTGTTTCATAGGTCCAATCAAAGTGTACATAAACTTGTCTCCTATGTTTTTCACTGAATGGTGGAGATGCAGTATAGTGGATATAGTGGAATGATTGAAAATGCAAGCCGTGCAGTTAGCTTACTTGGATTTGAATTCTGCCTCTTCTCTTTCTGTGTGATTTTTGGTATGTCATTTTCTTTGTGCTTAATTTTTCTATTTAAACTGGAAATGATAATAGTACATTGGGTTTTTGTAAGGATTAATGAGTTTATATACATAACCTGTTTAGAAGTAAATCTGGTGCATAGTAAGCAGTCTAGAGGAGTGAGGGATTTCTATACTGCATAACTTTAAAAATTTTTTTTTTTCTTGAAGACAGGGTCTCACTCTGTCATGCAGGCTGGAGTGCAGTGGTGCCATCATAGCTCACTGCAGCGTTCAAATCCTGGGCTCAAGCAATACCTCCACCTCAACTTCCCATATAGCTAGGACTACAGGTGCATGCCACCATGCCAGGTTAATTATATATATATATATATATATATACATAATACTATCTCTAGAGAGGCACCATGTTTTCCTCATCATTTCTCTAATATTAATAAGTTAGGTTATCTTGAAATTTTTTTTTGCCACTGTAAATAATGACATGATAAACATATTGGACAAAATACAGTTTTATCAGATAGAATCTCAATATGTAAACATCGAAACTAGCTCAAAGGTGCTCTTGAAAGTGGCAAGATTATGCTTTAAAAAGTTCTGTAGTTCAGATTGTTAACTACACAATCTACACTTCTGTTAATGAATGACTTTGCAGCTTTAAGTGTATTTAATATTACATGTCTCTTCATGAACCTTTGTTGTAGAGGTCTGCATGTAGTCTGTGTGGGAACAGCTCTTAAACAGAGGCTCGGAGATCTCAGGCACTGACTTCCATTGAGTTTTGTGACATCAAAACTCAGAAGTGTGCTAAAACCCAGATATTAGGGACCACGGTTTTACATAGCTGGGGATCAAGATACTTAAGTTTTGGTGCTGCTGCTTACTAGCTGTATGACTTTCAGCAAGGTGGAGGCTTATTTTCCTCATCTGTAAATGTATAGGATAGTAAGTCTTATCCTATAAGGGGTGGAATGGGGATACAACAAAGTAGCTTTTGTCCAAGTACAAAGTAAGAATATAAAGACTGTTATTATTTCTAGGACTGTGAGCTTCATGGAGACAAGAAACTGTGCTTTTTTTCTCCTTCTTGTGAATGAATCCCATTGCAGCTTTGATTGTGGTTGAATTACCTATGGGAGCCATGCATTTTCAGCATCTAGCACACAATGGACACTCAGCAAATGACAACTGAATGAACAAACTAATTACTCTTACCTTTAGCAGTGACTTGTGTGACTTCTGGCAATCGGTTCACCGTCTGAATCCCTCAGCTTGATACCTCCCCTAATGCTGCTCCTCCATCGACAGGCATTCCGCAGCCGTCAGTTGTTTCCCAGCCAGAGCCAGCACCAGCACTGATGTCTGCTATTATCACTGGAGAGGTCCCGGGACTTCAGTGGATGCTATCCCACTGGGATGACTGAGAAGAAGTAGAAGAAAATCAAGACAAGCGTGGGCTTGTCTAAGTGTTTCCTCTTCTGTTTCTTGGCATCTTCCTTGCTTCCTTGCTTCTCCAGGTCCCAGACCTCCTTGTCTTCTCTTCCATCCAGAAAGACACACATGCCCCTTCTAAGTATCACTTTAGGGCTAAAGTCCAAAGTCTTCTCTTAGCTGAAATTCACTGTGCACTTGCCACTTGGCAGAGACTGCCAACAGTTCAGTGGTTGTTTTCATAGTCAGCATTAAAAAAATAATTGCTGCACCACTATTAGAGTTTTCCTCATTGTTGTAACTGTTGGCAAAGGCAAATGTCTGGGGAGATTGACTGCCTGAAAAGCTTCATTATGCTGCAAGAATATTTTTGATAAAATTTCAGCAGCTCCTGACTGTCAACTTCACCATGTGTTTTTTTTTTTAGAGTCATCCCTCACCCTTCTCTAACAGGTCCTCCAAATTCACAAAAACATTCAGGTCAGTTATTGAGTAACTGAATCTTCCCAAGTAATTAGCAGGTAGAATTACCAGGTAGCAGGCAGTGTTTGCTTGTAATCCATCAATAGTAGTTGCAGTGGAGCTAATTGTCATCTTGAGTGGCCCTGCAACCACATCTAATTAAAAGTGTCAACAGAGAGTTATTTCTGTCTTTTGTTCCCACTGCTAGGTTATACGTGTTCACTTCAGAAATCAAGGCTCAAAGTAAGACAGATATTTGGAACATGTGAATATACAGGAAAAATATTCCCCAGCAACCCAAAGTACATAAAAGCATTTAGGCCTCATTCCTCTGTCCACCTGACTTTATTGTTTATATTAATTTATATATTCAAGGCAGATACACAATATCTGATAAATGCAAGAGGGACATGATGCCTTTTCTAAGCAGCAAAGTTATACTTTGCCAACTGGACTGGGAGATGGGCTGAAGGGACAAAGACAGGAGTCTTTTAAGGCTCACTGACACTTACCTAGTAATGGCAGTGGCTGCCACTATGGCTAGGTTTCTTGCCTTTGATTCATATTCTTTCTTTCTTTCTTCATGCTTCACTGAACTGTTTTCCAGTTCAAGATAGGTAGATCTGCCAAAACTACAAAGCCTATATTGCATACAGAACGTGCCTAGATTTACAGAGCAAGGGTGCAGGAATGGATTTCTCCATTAGCAGAGTCTGCGTCTTGGCTAACTTAAAGTTTTGTGACTGTTCTTGGGATCAGCCCCAGGTGAAGCCTCTGTGAGGTCCAGCTGACTACTTCATTCTCATGAATACTTTGACATCTCCTTGATTGAATAAAATCATTTCTTGTTTTATATTTAGAGACAGGATTCCATTTTCTTCCTTTCATTCTTTCTTTTTTTGTTTTTTTGTTTCTTTCCTCCTGACTCACATATAGAATCAAGATGTTGGGTTCCAGAAGCCCATATGCTAATTCACAGATGGCTTTTAGGGATACATTTTTTTCTTGCCATTTGAATCATTTAGGTAATGTGCTTTATTTTCCAATACAGAATAAAAAACACTCTAAGTAGACATCAGTGTCATATGGTGCCTAATGATTTCTTCAGGTACTGCAATCAATATCGCTTGGTGATGGTAGTGAATAAGACACAAATATTACGATGAGGTTTTTCTTGGACTTGCTTTTTTGAAGATTTCATGTAAAGTTGAATTCTAAAATGTTGAGAATACAACAGCTGGTATTCAACATTTGTTTTTAATTTATATCTAATCAAGATAATAGATTCTCTTCACACCTAAGCAAAAACTAAAAAAAAAAAGCAAAACTAGGATGCAAAGAAAGTAATGTACTTACAACCAATACATTCTATTGATATATTTTAGCTTTAACATTAATTGATTTTGTATTGGAGAGGAAACAAGAGAGCATGCAGAGAACCAGTGCTTTCATGAGGCATTGCCATAGGCATTGATAATCTATTTGGTTTTAGTAGGTCATCATGCAAAGGGAAAACCAAACATGAGAAAGAAAACTCACTGGAAACTTACCTCTATAACATTCAGATGATTAAAAATCTATTTCCTCCACACCCACATCTTTTATTAGACAGTCACCAGCAAATACACAGGTGATCCCTGTAACTTTAGGTATAAAGAACAGAAAATGTGTTACAAGCCTATCCACAATATAACTAAGCTTCATTGCATAAGTCCCACTCTTATGGGGATTTTCGACAAATTCTGTGGCAACCTGACAGATGTGTCATAATGTCTAATCCCTTTTAAACCCCAGAGCTCTTAGAAAGTGGATGTTTTAAAAGAGCAGATTGGAAAACATGCTGTTCTTGTCTTGAGTTTTTTCCTTCAGTATCGGTACTGCCCCACAATCCCTCCCTTCTGCAAAGTACTACAGGAGAGGCAAGATGTAAATCTAGCATTGAAATAGCACTAGGGAAACAGGAGCTAAATGGGATTTCCCTGCAGCTGAAACAATAAAAATAGAAAGAGGTGAACCTAAATGAGCTGGCCTTTCCCCAACTAAAACCCCAAAGCTCTACCATTTAATAAGAAGACTGCTTCAACTGAACCACTCCATGGCAGCATGCCTGCATACCTGAGTTAAAGAAATACGTTCCAGATTGGAGTCTGGGAGGGCAAGAGAATAAAAGTAGGGATATTCGCATAATGAAAGATATAAGAACTGCCCCTCCCTCATCAAAGATCCTCCCTAACCTGCTCAGTGTTTTTGAGCTCAGGTCCATATTTCTAAATTGTATAAATCCATGTTTAGAGGGCAGCATGGTGCCAGATTCACTGGAGGCCAGGAGATGCTTTCATGGAGTGAAGTGACACCCTCGGAATTGCACACATTTGTGAGGTCTGCTTCTCAGACATTTGGACAACTGCCACGAGGAAGGGAGGGAGGAAATTGGGCCAGTTTGCATTCTGTTACAGACCAGCCTTTTGGATGACAGAATTCTTTCCAATCAAAATGCCATGGATTACTCCCTGCTGTGAGCTAATAGGGTGCTAATTAGCATATTTCATTTATTTACTTAACTGGGATAGAAACGATTGGGCACGTGGCCCACTTAGAATGGTTTCCTGGGGAAGCTATGAACTGTTCTAAGTGTTACCTTCATGCGTTAAGAAAACCAGTTCACAAAAGCACAATACCAGGCACTCCCCCTTCCTTCTCCAGTCACACCTCCCTCTCCCGAAACACACACAGGCAGTACAGACAGGTCTAATCTGGTCAGTCTAATCTGGTCTCACTTCAACAAGAATCTGAAATGAGAAATGAAATTGCATGGCCATTTCCCATAGTTCATCTCCATAAATGGTTTTTGGCAACTGCATGGACCATTCTTGACTTGCTGCTTCACCTGTAATGATGACTCTTGGGCATCAGCAGAAGCAGAGGCCTCTCCTGATCTCTTTATCACTCTCTCTGTCTGACTGGGAGCCAAATTCACACAGCAAGTGAAGACGGTTGCTGGGTCCCAGGGCCCTCTCTGGACTGTTACTTGGGGAATCTTAAAACACCTGTTTGACATAGTTTTCTTTTCACTTTGGGAACAACTCACTTTATAATTCTCAAGCTGCACTGAAGTACTTTTAGGTTCTTTGGAGTTCCATATCTGTTAATCTCTCTAATGGCATATTTTCAGTTTGTTCAAGGACAAATCATTAACAATGTGCAATGAAAACAAAGCAGCCAAAACCTACTATGCAAGAAGGAATGGATCCCAATCTCAAATTGCTTCCTGTGGTGCAGGAGCCCGTGTGCTAAGCAGTAATACCAAAGGGCTGAAAAATAGGCAGTCAGTGTTCTATCAAGAACTCTGCTTGAGTGGGCAAAGAGAGGGAGAGAAAAGAAAAAGGCAACCTTACACAGTAGGGGTGTTTTTCTACAACCTGGTAGAAATAAATGTGTGTAAGGGCTTTTGTGGTATTACTGCATAGTCTTTATTTCTGAGGACTTGGTTAATAGCACCTTGATACTCTTAGTTGTCCAAGCCTAAAAATCTTGGAGTCATCGTGAATATTTTCTCTTATTCCAAGCAGTCACTAAGTCTTGTCATTTTTACTTCCTGATGCTTTTCAGCCGTGTCTTCCCTGCTTTTCCATTGTTACTGCCAAGTTCAGGCTAAGTCACCTGCCACCTAGACCCTTGCTACTTAAAACATGCTCTATGGACTACAGCATAAGCCTCACTTAGGTGTTGGCTAGAATTTCAACGACTCTGTCACCCTCAGGACAAATCAGACTTCGCCTTTTAACAAGACCGGCACATGATTCATCTGTCCATTGAAATTTGAAGAGAACCAGCATAGGCTGCCATCTCGCTTACTTCTGCCGTCAATTTCCTCTGTGCCTCCCAGACGCCTCCTCATGGTCCACAGATCTGATTATGATATTCTTCTGCTTAAAAACTTCCTGGACGGGTGCAGTAGCTCACACTTGTAATCCCAGCA
Organism: Rhinopithecus bieti; assembly: GCF_001698545.2. Taxonomy (NCBI): domain Eukaryota; kingdom Metazoa; phylum Chordata; class Mammalia; order Primates; family Cercopithecidae; genus Rhinopithecus; species Rhinopithecus bieti. Next base: position 557,931 of record NW_016804545.1, on the reverse strand, counting down.
CTTTGGGAGGCTGAGGCGGGCGGATCACCTGAGGTAGGGAGTTTAAGATCAGCCTGACCAACATGGAGAAATGCTGTCTCTACTAAAAATACAAAAAATTAGCCAGGTGTGGTGGCACATACCTGTAATCCCAGCTACTTGGGAGGCTGAGGCAGGAAAATCACTTGAACCCTGGAGGCGGAGATGGCGGTGAGCCAAGATCACGCTATTGCACTCCAGCCGGGTGGACACAGTGAAACTCCGTCTCAAAAAACAACAATAACAACAACAACAACAACAACAACAACAACAACAACAACAACAACCTTCCCATAGCACTCCATAATCTATAGCAGCGATGATATTTTCAGTCCACAATATCAGGTAGACACAATATCAGGCATAGCCTTGTTTTTCTATATGGAACATAACTTCTGTGTCAGGTTTTCTATACTGTATGATGTTGGAGAATTTCCTAGTTAATTCTAGATGATCACAGTTATTTCATGTTAGCTCAGCCATTTCACATTTAAACTTAGTTGATCATGATTTGCTGTTCTTTACTTTTCACCCCATAGTGACATCAAAAATCCTAGGGATCTCTACAGTTTCCTGACATCATCTGGAAGTTCATTGGCCATTTGCTGGTGTCTGTCCATGTTGGAGCAGGTCTTCAGGCACTGTCATCACTCCACGCTGATGTTCACCAAGTGGCCAGACCCCCATGTTTCCATATGGTCTCTGAGTTTACCGTATTTGCTGCTTTCTCTTCTGGCATATCTTTGTGACAACCTTTGGGCTAACTTTCTTTCCTTTTGAGTTGATTTATGAGCCCATCTTGGGGGATACAGAAAGACTTGACTGTTCTTTGTGGCCAAGAGAGCTGCAGCAGGGCTGCCCGGATCCTCTGTAACCCACACACAGCCACAGCTATCATTCTCCAGCATTTGTATCTGGGCACCTGAAGTTTCTAATATACTTTTCAGCTTTTCTTCTTCTTCTACCACCCTAAATTTTGCACTGTACTCAAATGAGACACAGATTTCTCTGTATCTTCAGTTTCTTTATAGAACATCTCCTTCACTTTAATCTAAACTTTGTATATGCTAATAATAAATAAATAAGTTAGTAATAATGATATTTTACCAAGTGCCTATAATCTTGAGACCTTCAAACTCTGGGCCTACTGATATTGCCAGCAATATACCATAGAGAAAACTCAACTCACATAGTTTTATGCGGATCACTTAGTGTCTTTGCATCCACATGTAAAAGGCTTATAAGAATTATGAGAGGAAAATAATTCTCGGGACCCCCAAATCACTAAGCCAAAGGGAAAAGTCAAACTGGGAACTGCTTAGGGCAAATCTGCCTTCCATTCTAGTCCTAGAAAAGATAGCTACCAGACTGGGCATGGTGGTTCGTGCCTGTAATCCCAACACTTTGGGAGGCTGAGGTGGGCAGATCACGAGGTCAAGAGATCGAGACCATCCTGGCTAACATGGTGAAACCCTGTCTCTACTAAAAATGCAAAAATTAGCTGGGTGTGGTGGCACGCACTTGTAGTTCCAGCCACTTGGGCGGCTGAAGCAGGAGAATCGCTTGAACCCAGGAGGCAGAGGTTATACTGAGCCAAGATTGCACCACTGCATTCCAGTCTGGCAACAGAGTGAGACTCTGTCTCAAAAAAAAAAAAAAAAAAGAAAAAAAAAAAAAAAAAGAAAACTAAAAAAAAAAAAAAAAA
>NW_016804545.1:475137-556092 GCF_001698545.2 Rhinopithecus bieti | reverse complement strand
AAAAAAAAAAAAAGAAAAAAAAAAAAAAAAAAAAAAAAAAAAAAAAAAAAAAAAAAAAAGAAAAGAAAGCTACAAAATAATAATAATAAAAAGCTACATGCCTTTTTTGCAGTTTGACCAAAATGAAGTTCCTGTGGACAAAGAACAGATGGAACTCAAAGTCATCCCTCTGCTCACATAACAAGTGCCTACCTGATTGCTTCTTTTGCCCTGTTGTTTCACTAAACCAGACAAAGGCATAAGTGGCTACTCCTGTAAACCGTGTGTTTAGTGAAAGGCTAATCAGAAACTCAGAAGAATGCAACTGTTTGTCTTTTATCTGTCTGTGACCTGGAAGCCCCCTCCCCTCTTCAAGTTGTCCCACCTTTCTGGACCGAGTCAGTGTACATCTTATATATCCTGATTAATGTCTCATGTCTCCCTAAAATGTATAAAACCAAGTCCTGCCCTGACCACCTTGGGCACATGTCACCAGGGCCTCTTGAGGTGTCACAGATGTGTTCTTAACCTTGGTAAAGTAAACATTCTCAATTAATTGAGACTCGTCTCAGGTACTCTTGGTTTATAGAATAATACTCTGCCAGATAGTTATGATACACTTCGAGACCCCTGGGAGAGAAAAACCATAGGTAGCCTTTGCATTTCTCAGTTTTGTCCTATTTTGTCCAGAAATGTTCTCCTATTTTATTTTCATGTACCTTATTTCACCTATTAAATATTGGGCAACCCATCAGGAAGGAACTGTTTCCTTACTTTATTTTATATGTTCATATTAATTAATATAGCATTAAGTAAACAGTTGATATCTATTGAATGCATATCAAATTAATAAATATAGAGAATTCTACTCCTGTATTTGCTGAACTATGTGAAATGCCTCTGTTTCTGGGAAGTCTATGATATGGCTTGTTGCTTTATTCAAAAGTGTCTTAATTTTAATATCACAGCGTTTCTTAATTTAAATCACTACTACATGGCTTCAGAGTTACAGTGGTACTTTGTCAGAGGTTAACATCAAGTGTTCTTATTGAGGGCAACAGCCTTAGAAACTAAACAGCACGTATTGAACAACAGTGAATTAGCCTCTCATTCAGGAATGTTCAGTTGTTAATAAATTAATCAGTGAATGTACTTATTCCTCACTGATTTATTTAAACCCTTCCCAGAGCACTTCTTTTGGAATTCTTACCTAATTTCTCAAGTCCTGATTTGAAATCTCTATCTCCATAAAGCCTAACACCTTTTATGTTGATTCCCAAATGGATGTGACTCCCTCTTTTTAAACGTTTACCATATTCTATCTCATAGAAATTTACTGTTTTCCTGATCTGAAAACAGATCAGGATTTGAAATTCTCTTCAGAGTAGAAATAGTATGGTCCTTCTTTCTGCAGCCTACAAAATGCCATACAGTAAATGTCCCGTAACTATTTGAGTCTGGTCAACTGAAATAACAGGACATTCCAGTTTTATTTTTGAACATGTGATATTTCTTGATGGAAATATTATGGGAACTATCAATAAATATTTTGGTATTATAGCCCACATCTCCTCCTAAGAATTCTTCCTAATAACTGAGCCCTCCAAAACATCAGCAAGTATGTTATTTGCTGGAAACTTATAGGAAGAAGGGAAAGAAGAGTCTCTGATTTATTTATTTATTTATTTATTTATTTATTTATTTATTTATTGCTTAGTGCCAGCCTGCTCTGGGCTCAAAGTGATGGAGAGAATTTATAATTCATTCAAAATAAATGTATAAGAATACAGTTATTTATATATCTTTCATTGCCAATGCCTTAAATCATAAACGTATCCACATTTGATATCTGTTCTGCTCCTCTAAGCATCCATGTAGTTTCTACTGGAAAAGTAGCCATGGATCTTATGAATTGGTAAGCAGAAAGTTGATTCAAACCCCAAATCAAGGAAGTTTTCCCTAAAGAGAAATCTACCTTTCTAACTGGATACCATCAGTTACAAAATCCATAACCCTGGTGAAAACACTTAAAAATTACACTGCAACTAGGTTTTCAGTTTTAGGAAACGCACTGAATAACAGTTGTGACTATCTTTCATATGTTATAGAAATAAGATAGAATATGTTTAAGGGAAATAAGAGGCAAAATAGTGTCATTATTAAAGGTACTGAACTAGCTTTCAAGTATCAGTGGGCTGGGGTTTCCCTGGTTTGCTCAAAATAAGACCTGATAAAGTAGGTGAAAATGCAAGTCAAATTTCTAGGTCTAGCTTTCTGGGCTATGCTCTTTCTAACAGACCAAGTATTAAAGCTGGTCACAAAATCTGCATGAATCTAGCACTTCCTTTCCTTAGTAATCCAGCTTTCTTGGTAAGCAGATTATGAGGGGGATGTTTTGGGGGAAAAAGAACACTGTACTTGGAAGACCAAAAGCATTGATGGAAAACTACGCATATCCTTCTCCAGCTTCTTTCAAGGCTCAGGAGCTATGTATGGGCTTAGAGGAAAGCCAGACTATCTTTCATGAAACCTCCTACTCAGAAACTTCTGTTAAAGGATAATTTTATTCCTCAGCTTACCCCTGAGTTTCCTAGAGGTCATTCTGAGGACATGTTCTTTCCTATTGTATGTAATATAAGAGAGAGAAGGTCATATGGCTATAAGCCATAGTTGCTGTTACAGGGAATGTTGTGATTTGAGAAGTGCAGTAAGTTATATAAACCAAGGATGCGGCCCAGGTTTGCCGTCTGCAGGAGTTTGGAAATGGAGTTATTCTTCAGCTCTCTGGTTAATTAGTTGACTGTTGGAGGATGGTGAGCAATATACAGGTATATCAAAACTTGGAGAATTTTAACCAGTTTTTGTTTAATGTCATTACTTTTAATGGGAAAAACCACAGTTACTTTTGTACCAACCTAATATAAGGTTGGACAAGTTCTAGGAGCTGCAATTGAATATTCTGTAGCATGACAGTCCATGAAAGCAGAAAATCTTTGTTAAATAAGGGTAGCTGGGCAGGTGTGTGAAGATGAAGTAGACGAAGTTCCTCTCATATTCTGGTTTCCAAAATAGGGCCTTTATTCTTTTTTTTATATATATACTTTAATTTCTAGGGTACATGTGTACAACGTGCAGGTTTGTTACATATATATACATGTGCCATGTTGGTGTGCTGCACCCATTAACTCAACATTTACGGCCTTTATTTATTCTTTTGGAGTACTTGATACTTGTGAAATGGAAAAGTGATAAAAAAAAAAAAAAAAAGACCTCCCTCAATCCCCTTGAATTCCAGGACAATCTCACCTTCTGCGTCTAATAGCCTACGATGGGACAAACTAAGAAGCAACATAGGATTTGGAGGGATAAAGACAAATATGGTCTTTCTCCCCTAGGATGCAGCAATGGTTTATGGTCCAAACCAGCAAACATAAAAGTATTGGAGAAAAATGTACAAAACAATAGAGAGTAAGTGGATGGAAGACAGTGACCTGTGAACTCTGCAGTGATAGGATGTTTTTTTTATTGCCCTGAGGTCACTTTCACTAAAGCTGATGATACCTTAGGCAAAACCCCCTCCCCAGACTTTTTGGTGGACAGTTTATGTTACAGTTCTCCACCTCAGGGTTTTCAAATCCAGTCACGTGTCACTAAAAGATGGAGATATATTCTGAGAAATGCATGGTTACGGGATTTCGTTATTGCGTGCCCATCAGAGATGTAGTGTACTTGTGATGTACCCTATATGTAGTGTACACAAACGTAGATGGTATAGCCTGCTACACAGCAAGGCTAACGGTATAGCCTATTGCCCCCAGGCCAGTTGCTTTTAGGCTGCAAACCTGTACAGCATACTGTAGACAATAGTGACACAATGATACTTGTGTATCTATATATATTCAAACATAGAAGAGGAAATACATTGTGCTGTGACATTCCATCACCAGGCAATAGAAAATTTTCAGCTCCGTTATGGGATCACTATCCTATGTGTGGTCTGCCATTGACTGAATGTCATTATGTGGTATATGACTGTACCTATATCTTAGAATTAACCTAGAGGTGGTGGCCTCAGGTAGTTGATAAAGGCTGTGGCTCATGGGATACCAGCTAGACATAGCATGTTGGCATTTCATCAAATTAGGCCATGTCTCCTTGGGTTGAGTGACTAGATGAGATGTTCAGTGAAAGCTGTATGTCGGTAAACTAGAAAGGTCACCATTTATTCATCACTAGATACAGATGAATTTGTAGTTCCCCTTGGTATCTCATTTTGTAGACATTATATATCCCCTTAGAGTGGGTGGGTCATCAGAAGCTGATGATATGCTCAGACAGATAATGTTCACATTGATAACTGGGGTTTTCATGGCAGAAGCAGAACAATCCACTCTTTAGGAAACACACTGTGATCCCTTTGGGATAAATGCAAAGCTTGATGGCCTCCTGCCTTCAGCTGGTGTCCATATACTGGTGGAACACCTGACCTTGGGTTTGGAGAGAGATGAGAACATAAAACTGAGATTCTGTATTATTCGTATAATCGTATTTGCAATATGGGGCCAACTCTTCAGATTTATTGCTGAACAGAACTTCCATAAGTTGGCATCAGGAAAGGAAGAGTCCAGGACTCATCAGGCAAGGTAAATAATACTGGCAGCAGCTAGCTAGGATCAAGGCAATGCCTGGGTTTTCCTGAACTTGGGTCATAGAAGTCTGACTAATAAAGACCTGGAAATAAAAGTAAATGTGGGCAACAGATAATGAAAAGCAAGTTTCTTGCCATGTCCAACTTTATGACAGAAGTTTCTTGAATTACTGATAGCTAAGGAAAGAAGAAAGGGGCTTAGAATAGGGTAAGAAGCTAGCTAAGTGGCCCAGATTTGTTTTTTATAGCTGTCTGTAGCCCCTGAGACTATGATCCTAAAGCTCTGACTCAGGACCAGTCAGCTGGTCACGCTGGGCATCCTAATTTCCCTTCTTGTGGTTAAGGACTGGAGTGTGACTGGAGCCAAAGTCAGCAGATATTTGGGTGAGTGCCATTGCCAGGGAGAGCTCACCTCTGGATGATAGCGGCTTTCCTATTGCTGTAAAGGAATATTCAACCTGCGGGTACATCTCATCCATAGACAGCAATGGCTGATGAGTGTGTGCAGCAGAGGTTTTTCTGGCTTTAGGTAAGGTTTTGGTAGCCTAGTCTGCCAGCTCCTAAAGGCCTTGGGATCAAAGCTGGGGTTTTCTATGTGTTTTATGTTACAGGCTATGGGGCAAGTGAAGGGAGACTACACCTTAGAGAGGCGGGTAACAGTCCCATTTCCCCCTGGGTCCTGCCAATGTATCATTGGTTATCTCTTTCTAGGCAGGTCACAGGATATATTGCTTGGCATTGCCACATGTCCATGGTCTCTGTGGCCAGAGAAAAGGTCTCATTCTCTTCTCTGCTTCATGAAAGGGCCAGAACTCACTGCTCGCTAAATATACCCACACATACACACACAGAAATGGCATGCACTGCATACCTGGAACTTAGTATCAAAATGGCTAAAAAATTAAAGGCATTTATTGGCTCAAGTAAGTTAAAAGGAAATAAGTAGAATGTACTAAACAAAGTGTATACAGTGGATCAACCATTTCACCAAACACCTATTTCATTTTGTTTATCCCCTTAACTTCCAATATTGACTTTAGCCCAAAGCTGGCAGACGTGAAATGGCTTTGAACATCTCCTGAGGCAATACGCTTTTTCATTCATATCCATCAGGAGGTGAAAATGTCTCTCCTTTTCCAGAATCCCTAGATACCATCTCCTGTTGACTCATTAGACCAGACTGGATTATGTGCCTGTTGTTAAACCAATCATGGTAGTCTGGGAGATCAGTTTCACAAATGGGATTACGTTAATCAGGGCCTTTTATAGGTATTTAAGCCACTAAATTATTTTTGATATTTTAAATAAAGTACATAGTGATACTTAAACATAATCATCACTTTTAGAAGACTAGAATTATTCTGAATTAATAAAAAAAAATTAGTTTCCTATTAATTCCATGAAGGACTAGGTAAAACCCAAAAGACTTGCCAATCTGGTTAATGTTAAAAGTACATTGCAGATGAGGTTGGCTAAAACCCACATTTCTTGGAATTTTGAAAAATATGTTATCTTCAAATAGATGCCTGGTCTGTCCTGGATGATTTATGTGAAATCCCGCTTTGATGCAGGAGGATGGAATAGATAAAGGCTCCCACACAGATCCTTTTGTCTCTACAATACTAGAAAAATGCACAGGAAATAGTCTACATTCTTCTTACCACAAACAAGTAATAAAGTCACACACTTGAAAAATAACTTTTATACCGTTAGATGACTTGATAATATAATTGCAGAAGAAAAGTAGGGCATGAGAATCTGGAGGAAAGTGGTTTCTGATTTCTACTCTGCTACATACAAACTGTGTTACCGTGGTCAAATCATTTCACCTATCTAAGCCTATTTCCTTACCTGTAAAATGTAGATGATGCTTAGTCTCTTTCTACCTTATTAAGTTGCTATGAGAATCAAATAAGATAATATGTCTGAAAGTGCTCTCTAAACTATAAAAGGCTTTTGCATGTAAGGTACTCTTATTACTTCTATTATTTGACTGCTAAATTTGCGCAAATAAATTTATGGCCTTGGCAAAGTTGTTTAGCATTTCTTATTCTTATTTTCTGTTCTTATAAGGAATTAATCCAGATGATCTCTAATATCTCTTCTAGCTCAGTTTCGGTATCTTTTAATTATATTTTTTTTCTGTGGCTATTGAACAACACTTACACAGTGGGCAGGGTGTTAAAAGGGCATGGGTTTGCAATAACCAGCTTTGGCCAGTAATGCTGAGGATCACCTACAGCTACATCTTTGATGCAGTTTCCTGGAATTTGAGTGGTGGCAATGACAACCAATGTAGAATATTTGTTCAGTACCCTGAGTTGGTTTCTGTATATCAACTGTGTATAAGTTTGCAAGTTAGCTTGTGGACATATTTATTGAGGAAGAATGTGGACAACTCAGAGAAATGATTTCACCAAGGAATCCAATTTATTGACAATTTCAGGAACAGAACTCACGTATTTTGATCTTCATGGGACAGGATTTGCAATTATTATATTTTTAGTTTTAAAGGAATAACTAAATTGGTGAGAAAATGGCCTCCAAAGCTAATGAGGAAGGGTTGCCTTTGATGGTGGGAGATTTTGAACTATCTAGATGGATAGGAAAATGAAAGAGAAGTTCAGAAAATTAGGACCTTGAAACAGTGAAGCATTAAGTTTTTGAACTAAAGGAATGCAATTTGAGAATTTTCCCTATGTGTTCATTATAAACAGCGCTTTTATCTGTCAATATTTTCAGGCTATAAATATGAATTCCTTTGGCAGACATGATGATAACCACACCATGGCAACAATAATAGTTAACTTTCATTACACACGTACTGTGTCCTGGGTGCTAATCTAAGTGCTATACATGTATTCTTTCTTTGGATCCTAACTATAACTTTATGTTATGAGTGCTATTATTTCCTCTTTGGAGATGAGGAAACTGAGGCACAGAATGGTTAATTAACTTATACAAGATCACATACTAAGTAAGGGGCAGAGCTGCGATTCAAACCGATGTAACACTAAAATCACATTTACCCAGTTGGATATCTTTTAACATTACCACCACCAACATGAGCAATTAAGCCTCATGCTGTATTTGTTATTCTAGGTACATCACCTGTTAACTTATCTGATTCTCATAACAACCCTATGCAATAGATACTATCATCTTTGTCATCTTTATGTGAAAACTAAAGAGCAGAGGTCTAGCTCCAGAGTTTGTGTTCTTAGCTATTATACGATAATAATAATGCAATTTTAAAATTATGAAAAAAACTTAATAGCAACAAGTACTTGAGAGATTTTTACAGGTCAGCTGCAAAATGCTTTGTGCACATTATTTTTACTATAATTATACCAGGTGCAAATAGTTTTATCCCTTATTTATAAATGACAAGACTGAGGCTTAGAAAAATTAAGAAATTTGCCCCAAATCTCAAAAATAATAATGATAGAATCCAAGACTCAGACTTTAGAGACTGACCTCAATGTCTATGATCCTATATAATTGTAACAATGTTTTGAGCCGTGCTATCATAATGCTATTTTGAACCATTTGGAGCAGGACATTATGAAATGTTGGCTCTTTATGGCCATAACATTTGTTCATTCATTCATTCAACAAGTGTTTTTTGAGCACCTACTTACTGTGCACAAAGTGATATATTTCCATGGTTTCTCAGGTGGGTTATAAAATGGTGTACAATATTTTCTTCAACAAAGGAAGCCTCTAGAAGGATGAATTGCTGGTGGCAAAGATGCTTTAACAAATGCAAAGATGGTCTGATAATGATCATTCTAGGTTTGATCTCAAAAAATAGTTAAATTAACTAATTCCATTTTAAAACAAAATATTTAAATCTATAAATAGCAGCAAAAAAATCCACAAAAATACACATCAAAACTGATGAGGATAACTTGATAAATGCCAAATTAGTCCAGAAAGAGTTTTTTCTCCCTCATTGCAATAGCAGAATCAGTGAAAATCAAATGAGATGACCTAGCACAGTGTTTTGAAAGTATGTTGAATACGTTCTCCCACTATTTTACTTGCAAAGTGAGTGCTAATTGGATAAGGTCATGGTCTTTGGGATGGAACACTTGCTGGGAGCAATGAGTGACAACAATTATGAAGTCAGTCACTTTATGGCTAGGAGGGGTCACCAGTTATCCTAGACAAAGGGCCTTTTTGTGATTAACCTTATCCTCCTTCTGTTGAATCACCTTGTATTTCCTTCTGATACTTTCTACCTGCTTGAATGCACTGGCTTTGCATTTCAAAGACCTAACGTTTTGGCAGATGTTTACACTTATTCTGTAGGAATAAGTCTGGTTGCTGTTGTGTTTCCACTGAGTTTTAAGAGCAAAAATGTATACTAATTGTGTACTAGTTGTTAATATATATTTAATAGTTTTATTAAAACCTCTGTAACTAACCAATGCTAGCAGATATGGGGCTACCTGGCTAAACATGTAGATCTATCTGTCCTTCTCCCAATTTAAACAATGTGGCATTTCACAGTATAACACAGTACTTTCTAAATACTAGATTTTTAATACATGTTTGTTGGATTGCAATTTTTTAATTAATTTAAAATTGGCATATAATTAAGATACAGTGAAATACACGCATCTTATATATTCATTTGATGCATTCTAACAATATTTTTCAACCTTATAAACATAACACTCACTAAAAAAACAAAAAATTTCCACCACCCTGAAAATTCTCTCATGCATCTTAATTGATTCCTACCCCCATGCTGGAATTCGGTCACCACTTCTTGTCTCCGTAGATTAACTTTACCAGTCATTTGAATCCGTGTGAATGAAAACATGCAGTATGTTTTTGGGCCAGGCTTCTTTTGCTCATCTTAATATTTTTGAAATTCATTTATGTTGTTACTTGAATGTGTGCTTCACTGTTGTTTATTACTAAGAAATATTCCATTTTATAAATATAATACAATTTACCCATTGTTTTGTTGATGAACATTTTAGTTGTTGCCAGGTTTTGGCCTATTAACAGTCCAATACAGTGTTTTGTGGATCATTTTCATTTTTTCTGGATAAATACCCAGGATGGAATTCCAGGTGTGCAGGGCAAATGTGTATTTAACTTTACAAGAAACTGCCATGAAGTTCTTCCAAATGGTTGTGAGATTTTACATTACCACCAGTGTGAGAATAGTTCTAGTTGCTCTACCTCCTCATTAACATTTTGAGTTTTTACTTTCCTAAATTTTATCCATCGTAGTGAGTGTTAATTGGTACTAGATTATGGTTTTAACTTGGTGCCATATTGTGGGTTAGACCATGAGCACTGACATGTCCTTGTTGGTCATCTGCTTATCTTTTTTTTTGAAGTGGTTACATCTTTGCTTTTTATTTGGTTGTTTGTATTTTTAGTCTCAAATTGTAGGAATTTAAAAAATATATTCCAATTATATACCTTTTAAAATATATATGTTCCAAAATTTTCCCAGTCTGGGGTTTGCCTATTCGTTTTATAAAATGGTGTCTTTTAATAAATAGAAATTTTATTTTATTTTATTTTATCTTTATTTTTTTTGGGGTGGGGGGAGACAGAGTCTCTCTGTCGCCCAGGATGGCGTGCAGTGGCGGGATCCCGGCTCACTGTAGACTCCACCTCCTGGGTTCAAGCGATTCGCCTGCCTTAGCCTCCTGAGTAGCTGGGACCACAGGCGTGTGCCACCACGCCCTGCTAATTTTTGTATTTTTAGTAGAGATGGGGTTTCACCATGTTGGCCAGGATGGTCTGGATCTCCTTACCTCGTGGTCTGCTCGCCTCGGCCTCCCAAGTGCTGGGATTACAGGCGTGAGCCACAGCGCCTGGCTGAAAGTGTTATTTTTGATGAAGCCCAATTCGTCACTTTTTTTCTTTTTGTCATTGTTAAGCTTTTTCTGTCCTGTCCAAAGAATTTTTGCCTACCCCAAACTTGCAAAGACAGTCTCTTGTGTGCTGTTTCCTTTTAGAAACTTCACAGTTCTGAGTTTTTTATTTAGGTCTATGGTACATTTAGAATTATTTGTATATGGAGTGAAATAGCATTTAGGTTTATTTTTTTTTTTTTCCATGCAGATATTTAGTTGTTCCAGCGCTATTTGTTAAAACAAAAAAAGTCTTTTTTCCATTAACTCAGTGCTGCGGTTAAAAAAAAAAAAATCAATTTTCCTTATATATCAGGGTCTATTTATTGACTCATTTTTTTCATTGATTTGACATCCTATGCCAGTACCATATTGTTTTGATTATTTTAGTTTACAGTAAGTCTTAATATCAAGTAGTATAAGTCCTTCGACTTGTTCTTTTTCAAATTGTTTAGGCTATTCTACGTCTGTTGCATTTTATATAAGGTTTATACTTAACTTTAAATTGCTTAAAAAATCCTTGCTGAAATTTTGATAGAGATTGTATTGAAGATATAGACAAATTTGGAAAGAAAGGGCATTATAACACTACTGAGTTTTATGATTCATATATATGGTATGTCTTTTCTCTTATTTATGTCTTTTTCTCGACTGTGTTTTGTAATATTTTCATAGAGCTCTTGCATATTTTCATCAAATTTTTTAAAGTATATGACAGTTTTTGAAACTTCTGGAAATTTTATTTTAACATTTCATGCTCTGATTGTTCATTGCTAATGTACAGAAATAAAATTGATTTTGTATTTTGTAAACTAAGTTCACGTATCGGTTATTATTTTTTGTAGATTCTATGTACACAATCATACCCTCTGGGAATAATCTCAGTTTTACTATTTTTTCAATACTTATGTCTTTTATGTATTTATCTGTTTTTATTGTACTTGTTAAGATGTTCAATAGAATGTTGAAAAGTAGCAAGAACAGTAATGTTTAACTTGCTTCCAATTTTAGCTTTCAAGCATTAAATATGATATCAGCTATATGTTTTATATAGATGCCTTTATCAGGATGAGGGAACTACCTCTTATTTCTAACTTGATGAGAGTTTTTATCATGGACAGACACTGTCAATTTTTTTTTTTCTGTTTCTATGGAGACTTTTTTTGTCATTTGTTCTGTTAATGTGTTGAATTACATTGATAGATTTTCTAATGTTGACTGAACTTTCCATTCCTGGGATAAAGTCACTTGGTAATGATATATTTTTCTTTTTATATATTTCTGGATTCTATTTGCTAAAATATTTTAAATATATTATTTGTATCCCTCTTCAGGAATGATATCGATCTGTATTTTTTTCTCTTGTAATATCTTTGTCAGATCTTGAGTTCAATATTATGCTGCCTCATGAAATTAGTTGGAAAGTAGTCCTTTCTCCTCTGCATTCTGAGATACATTTTTCGTGGGATTAGTATTATTTTTTCCTTGATTGTTTGATGAAATTAAGCATTGAAGTCTTCTGGGCCTGAAATTTTATTTGTGAGAACATTTTGTATTGCAAATTAAATAAAAAATAGGTCTTATTATTTACCTTCTGCAGTGTAACTAATTACCACAAATTTAGCAACTTAACACATATTTATTATCTTACTCTTTCTGTGAGTCAGGAATCCAGGCATGGCTTAGCTGAGTCCTCTGCTTCAAAGTCTCTCACAAGGGTGCAAGTGAGGTGTTAGTCAGGACTGGAGTCATATCTATGGCTCACCTGGGGAAAGGTTAGTTTCCAAACTCACCCTGTTATTGATGGGATCCAGTACCCTTTGGGAATATGGGACTCTTTTCCCTGCTGACTGTTGGCTGGAGGTGCCTTCCGTCCCCACTTGCGTGAACATGAACACGTGAACATCTCTACAGGGCAACTTCATCAGAGCCAGCAAAGGAGAGGGTCTATAGAGAGGGTCTGCTAGCAAGAAGGAGGTTATAAATGTGTGTAACATAATCATGGGAGTGACATCCCATCACCTTTGCCTTATATTATTATTAAAGAAAATCACAGGTCCCAACTACTCTCAAGGGGAGGGAATTTCATAAAGGCATGAATAGAGGGAGGTGGGGATATACTTGTTATCTATCATGTAGATATAGTGCTACATATACTTTCTATTTATTCCTATGTCAGTTTTGGTAAGTTGTGTCTTTCAAGGACTTTTTCTACAGTGGCATGAGGTTACTCATAGTATCCCGTCATCATCTTCTAAAATATTTGTTGAGTGATATTCCATTTTTCATGTTCAATATTAGTGATTTGCATTGTCTCTCATTTTTAAAATCAGTCTTTTTGTAAATCTTTTCAAAGAACCAATGATTAACTTTGTTGTTTTCTCCCTATGGTTTATCTACTTTCTAATTCACTGATTTTTTTTTCTTATTGTATTATTGCTTCTTACTTTTAGTTTAATTTGCTCTTATTTTTCTAGCTTCTTAAAATAGAAATTTTCACAACTGCATGACTATGTGAGTATACTACTACTCACAGGGCTTTGGAAAGGGCCTATGCAATTGAGAGGCCATGAGGCTCTCTCTTCGTTAGGTTCACATTAAATCTACTTCTTATTCTATTCTATTTCATTTATTTGAAAATGTGCATTTGTTTTTATATTTTAACATCTCTGAAAATGGAATATGTCCTATAAAATATGACATCTTATAACTGTTGTCAGCCAGGGAGAAGTCATGGCATAGTCATCATTGCCTGTGGATGCATAAAGCTGGTTATGGCTGTTTATATTGTCATCATTTAAGTAATAAGATATTGTAAAATAACTACATTATGATTCAGCACTGAAACCATAAAAGAATGTATATTAAGAACAGCAAGAAAAGACAGCAACATTTAACATTAGTAAAGCAAATGTTATAGGAAGAATGATCATAATTTAATATTTTATTTCAAAGCAATAACCAATTAATTTCATTTATATTTTGCTTTTTATGTGTGTATCATAGTAATACAGAAGAAAAGCCATGTCTAAATCATAGCCAAAATGAAAACATTAAGTGATGAGAAAGTACTGAGTCATACTTTTATTGGTAGTCTTTTTCTTTTTTCTGATACATCTTATAGCTGATAGTGCTTTGATTCAATAAAATATAGGTAGCACATTTAATTCTTATATAAAATCCCAGGAAGCTGCTATTATTACTCATGTTTAGAAATTAGAAAATTGAAGCACAGGAGATGAACTTTTCCAAAGTCACATAGCTAGTAGGTGACAGGGCTAGGAGGAGAATGTAGGAGTTTTGGTCTATGCTCTTTATCACAACATTATATTGCCATGGTACATGATGGGAGTGGAGAAGCAGTTTCCTTTTTGAGATCCTCATCAATGGAAAAGTATTAGATTTTCCAGATGACTTTTGACCTTGTCCCTTTCCTACTTAAAACTGTTCATGAGCTCTTCACCACCCATGTATAAAGCCCAAACTTCTTAAATGCAAAGCCTTCCATCATCTAGCCTCAGCCAGATCCTGAGCCTTAGCCAACACATGCAACACCAAACACCAGCAGCATTAACCTACTGTCTCATATTTTACCACAACCATATGTTCATACCCCGGACATTTCTGGTTTACACCCCTCATCCTGGCAAAATAGTTAATTGATCCTCCTTTCCCTCTTAAGAGTGCCAGTTTGGATAATAAGGTCATCCTACCTATCATGCCTCTAGCTGTGTTTTCGTTATTCGAGGTTATTCATGTTAGCCTTTATGCAGAAAAGAGTTGACATAACACATCTAACTGCTATCTTTTGAAAGGCCTGCTTACAAGATTGTCCCTTGGCTATGATCTGAAAACTTGGATTTCAGAAGGTTTTCAGTTCCAACCATTCCTAGAACTGGTTAAGAGTGACTACACTGTGCTAAAATATGGTTTATGCTAAACACTTGTTCTCCTTCTGAGACTCAGAAATTTTGGTACATGTTAGGAAAAGATGCCTATGTGACTAGCCCCCCAGTAAAAATCCTGGAGTATCTAACAAGCTTCCCTGGTTGGCAACATTTTA
Organism: Rhinopithecus bieti; assembly: GCF_001698545.2. Classification (NCBI taxonomy): domain Eukaryota; kingdom Metazoa; phylum Chordata; class Mammalia; order Primates; family Cercopithecidae; genus Rhinopithecus; species Rhinopithecus bieti. The sequence goes on along the minus strand of NW_016804545.1, from coordinate 541,517 downwards.
TGTGTCTTCACAACCCACTTTAATTAAGCAAGTCCTGTGTGACTTAGTTGAGAGTGGACTCTTAGAAGTTTGTGGTGATGGCTGGGCGCGGTGGCTCAAGCCTGTAATCCCAGCACTTTGGGAGGCTGAGACGGGCGGATCACGAGGTCAGGAGATCGAGACCATCCTGGCTAACATGGTGAAACCCCGTCTCTACTAAAAAATACAAAAAAATTAGCTGGGCGAGGTGGTGGGTGCCTGTAGTCCCAGCTACTCGGGAGGCTGAGGCAGGAGAATGGCGTGAACCCGGGAGGCGGAGCTTGCAGTGAGCTGAGATCTGGCCACAGCACTCCAGCCTGGGTGGCAGAGCGAGACTCCGTCTCAAAAAAAAAAAAAAAAAAGAAGTTTGTGGTGATTTCTCCTGGACTTTGCCTCATGTGGCTCTTCCCTTTGCTGATTTTGCTTTGTGTCCTGGCACTGTAACAAATCATAGCTGTGAATATATGGTAAGTCCTGTAAGTCCTTGTAGTAAAACATCAAATCTGGAGGTAGCCTTGGGGGTCCCCGACACATCCTCCTCTGCTTGGAATCACTTTCTATATCCTTCCCCTTCCTTCTTTGCTTGGATGACCTTTTCCTGGAAGTTGCCTCTGAATTGCTTCCCACCCCATCCTGCTGATACTCTTCCTTGGAGCTACTATCCTGGGGCTGTTTCTATTTTTACGTTTATCACCCATTTAATATGAGACTTTGTCTCATACTCCTCTAGACTGTGACTTTCTTGAGGGCTAGAGCTGTGTTATATTTGTCTTTGAATCTATATACCTGTCACATGGTAATGGTCAGTTAGTATTGAAAAAAAAAAAACACATTGGCCAATCCAGGATCATTTTCTGACAGCCAGTGGTGTCTATATTTAAAATAACAATTAAAACATAAGTTTGAAATGTGCTTCCAGAACTTTTTTTAAGCATACCTTTGCTTATACAGTTAGTTATTAAACTGTTTCCTTATTTAATAGGCACTTAGAAAACACCTACTGTGTTTTACATGCTAAGTGGTGCTTTGAGGTCTAAAAAAGAAAGAGGAGAATTCAAGGGCTGACTTGATGTTAAGACAATTGGGATAATTAAATATATTCTTCAGCTTCATTATTCTATAAAACTGTGCCAAGGAAAATGGCTCTTCTTAATTCAATAGCATGACAAGAAATAAAGTAGTCCAGAGTGATTCTTCAGGAGAAGGTGCCAGGGAATTCCAAGTACAGTATTTATCAATAACTTGCATGCTTCACTAATTTTTTTTTTTTAAAAAGCTTCTTTTTTATTTTATTTATTTTTTTGATTACTCATTGGCTACAAACTTAGACTCTTATTCTGGTGTAACTCATTTCTTTATAAATTCATGAAAATGGTATTTAGATTTATTTTTTTCCTTCATTGATTTGTTTGCAAATGCCTCACTTTCCCCTCCCAGAAGTTATATAATCTGCTTGCTATTTTTAATACTGGTTTTCTGACAAAACCAATTTTAAGCTTTACGAGATATATTTTCATATCTTGGAAGTTGTCTCAATGATAACTTCGTTATGAGCTGAATGTATTATATATCATTTTAATTGTTCTTACACCTAAAAGCAATGTTAAGTTTCCTGAGATGTGATTTTTCAAGTTAAAATTAGAACTAGAAAAAGACTCCCTCCTTTTAGGGGTTGGGAGTTTTGTACAATAAGGAGTGAAAGTTGTTGGCTATTCCTGATAGCAACAGTTTCAGCTAAGCTCAGCCAACATTGTAATTACCTCTCATATTTCTCTTCAGGATATAGATGAATATGTGGGAATGGCTGGCATGGAATTCATCAATGTCTGGATCATTCCTTTTGTGAGAATTTAAACTGATTTCAGATTGTTCAAAACACCCTTTTTATATACTATCTTTTACTCATTATTAACAACCATTGTCCTATTGAGGAGAAAATAGTGCACAGGACACTGCTCTTGGCCATGTAAGGCTCACAGAACTAAGTCTATTTAGATAATGACTTAGCTCTTCTCTTAATTTTGGTCTCTACACCAATTTTTCCCGAATCATAAACAATTTAAAAATTATTATATGTGATACATGGGAATATTTTAGATTAGTAATTATTTTAATATTAACAAAAGCCTCTATTTCATAAATAGAAAGTCTGGACTTGAGGCTGAATAATTCACAAACACTTGTAAAGAAACTCTTGAGAAAATCTTTAAAAAAATTATTCAAATATTTTTGCATTGACCAAATCTTATTTATTTGTTACCAAGATAAAAAATTTATGTCTAAATCAAGTCCATCATCTATTCAACAGAGGCAAAAATCTACAGAGGTCTAAGTAATAAAATTTAGACCTCTGGCTAAATAATAAAATTGCAGTTTGGGAAGAATTGAAAGCCTCACCCTCCCAAATGCTCTTGCTCTCACTCCTCTCTCCCACTCCCTCTCTTGCTGAAATATACTATAGAATCCTTAAATTGTCTGCTTTCTAATCATAGGCTTTTACCTCTTAAAATGCAAAGTCAATATAGTTTTAGTAATAGTTTGCTTTTAAATTTTGAGATAGTTTAGGGTTTTTGTTCTTTCACTAGATCTATGCACTGGCCACATTTTAGTTTTATGATTCCAGCTAAAGCTATTGAAAGATGCCTAAATATTATAGTTTAGCGTAATCCTTGTTAGATTTATTCTGATACAATTTTCATCACTTCCTGTTGTGTTCATTTATAAGTCCTACCTTCAAGATGTTTACCTTTTAAAAAAGAAGCAACTTCATAAAATTCTGATATTGCAACATAAAATTACAGTTTTACATCAGAACAAGAACTAAACCAGACTTACAAATGGTGTGGTGAAGAGAATACAGCATACTAGCCGAAGGATGCCATCCCTCTGCTTCCCCACTTCTACTGTTTCTTTTCACGTTGCTGTTGCTCAGCTCAGGGAAAGAAACACCAGGAACAAAGACCTATTCTATTAGCATAGTTCCTCTTCTATAGGAAAAACAGCTAAACATGCAACATCTTGGTGTGAAAACAACTATTGGAAGAACAAAAGAATCAAAATGAGTATCTGAGTCACACTTAAAGAAATATTTTAGCAATGAAGTTCAAACTGCATTAATAATAGGATTTCTTTCTGGTCCTAAACGCTGGTGAACTAATAAAGATGATGATGATGATTATTTCTGGCCTTTACATTTCTCATTTCTTATCAGAATTCCAACCCGCTGAGGCAAATTGTGGGCACTGACAGCTCTGGGAAACTGAGCAGCATCTGAGCATACAATAATTGATTCTTGCTCTGATTGAGACAGCTTTCAATGAAAAGTTGCTGTATGAGAAAGATAACTTATTTTAAAACAGCAACCCAGATAGTCATATTTTCAAGAACACTCTGGCTTGATAATCAACATTTTCCTATGGTTATAATATATTTGTAAGTGTTGAAAAAAAAAAAGATGGCACAGGCAAAAGACTAATGGAAATGTAAAGATACGTGTCTATTATTAGGGGAGTCAATTTATTATTTTTCACCGCTTGTTTTATTAACATCCATCTTATGTTACATGTTGCTTTAATCTCCTTTATTAGGACTAGCTGAAAGGTCCTGTCATTATTTATCGTTTCAATGCCTCAGGTTCCGTGTTTTGTTCTGAATTTTCTATGCCAACTTCTTTTGACATGAAAGTGAAATATTGTTGTTTGGGTAGATGTGTGAATGGGTCTAGGGTGGGTGTTTTATATAAAAACAATCACAGAAAATCAGTTGCGTGAACAAATTCTATCTTCAGGCAAAATAACACTTTTGCTGCAAATGATATCCCACTGTAAATGTTCTCTTATCATAGCTTTCTCTGGGCTAATGTGGTCCTTTCTCATCGCTCCCCTCCCTTTCATGCCCCCCAACTCTAATAAAACTAGAAATACTGTTGTGCACATGGAGAAATGTGCATACTTCTCTTTTCCAGAGGCACTTTTACCAAAAAGGGAATACACCACAAACTGTTTTACCACTTTGACACAGCTTCTGTAAAGAAGAAAGAGTTAACTTCTCGGTCTGCAGCTGATCCGTGCTTAAGCAGTTCACTGGGGCATCATGGTTATAAATGTGATAGAGTATCCCAGGAGCCTTGCATGATTTTATACTATTTTTCATAAATAAGTAAAAATGCATCAGAAGGATTCCCACCTCCCAAGGAATGCACAATTAAAGAAAACAGAGAAAAACAAGACCTAGGATATGGGACTCTGGCTTCAGCCCTGTGGAGGAAAATGCGTTCGCTTTTTCTTTTTTTTGCTTTTGCTCTCCTCAGTCCTCTGATTGAGTAATGACAGTAGTTCAGTAGGAAAGCATACAGAAAGAAAATAATGCCCCAGAGCACATCAGTAGTAAAAGTAATTAGTTCATTGTTAACATCAGGGTGCTGTTAACAAGCACACAGGCCCTGCTCTCTGGCTAAGCTGCCACATATTATGATAGTCAACTCCAAAATAAAAATTATTTTGTGCAGAATGAAAGAGAATGGGGATTATAAGCTTGGGAAAGACTAAATTTGGGGACCGAGGATATTTTTCAAAAGCATAATCAGAATCCACAAATGCAGCCTTGCCTCCCAAATCTGGTCATTATATATTTAAAGCATGCATGCTTATGAGAAATGGAGAGACACCGAGAGAAAGAGAGAGCAAGAGTGAGCTAGCGGGTGCAGGAGACTGAGCAAAAACCATTATTATACACAGCACCTAGGGAACACAAGATCTAATTGGAGAATCAATAACTGAAACCCCATTTTAAATATTCTGCTCTATTAATTCTTCAGGTTAATAAAAGCTGCCCGTGTGATGATATTTTGGGATATAGATATTCAGAGTTGGATTACTTTTGACAAGAGCGTAAGGAATCTATTCAAAGCTGATTTCCCCCCCTTTTGTTCACTGAGGACCTGCAGAATCTAAGATAAAAATGGCAGTTGTCCTGAGGGCACCCTGAGGCATGTCATTAAAATCGGAATTTGATCCTCTTTTCATGGTTACTTGGGACAATCAAGCACAGGAAACCTGAAAACTCATCAGTTTTCCAAAATATGACATGCCCTTGACTTTGTCAGTTAGGCTGCCATATAGCAGCCCCGGCTATTTCAAAATCCCTTTAGATGTCACTCTGTCTTCAAGAATGCACGCTGCAGATCTTGTACGAGAGATGAGAGGCTTGATGCTTTCTCTTGGTGCCTTCGCCCAATTGAAGCACTTGCTTCTCTGTTTCCCATCAAAAAGAAATTCCATCACAGACTTCCAGTAAAAGGCCAGTAAAAGGGTGGTGTTTTTGAAGACATGAAGCAATTTACTAATTGTAATTAGTGCCAGTCTGAGAAGTGTTTTCAACCTACTTGTTCAAGCATTCTAGATAATGGGTTACTTTGGTTTTTAAAGCTGTGATATGTGTGGTAGGTTATGAGAGCACAGAGAATCTTGGAGATAATTCATTGCCATATAAAATTCTATGGCTTGCTATTGTCCATTTGTTTTTGTTTCTTTGCTTTGTTTTTGGATTTTAATTTCAACAGATAAAGCCTTCTTCATTTTATCGTTTGAATTAGCCAAAGTCAGATACTCCACAAAACTAGAAATACAGCCAACTTGGGTTGCCAGAAAAATGAAAGGTGTATTTCATAAGGTAATCCCCAGGAACCAAAGTTCTCTTTTAACTAATAAATTCTTAAATGAATTTGTGAACCAAGGTCTATTCCCATCTCCTACCCTAAATAACACTGGTTTTTCAGGGATGAATGGTAAAGAGAGTCCCCATCCCTGAGCTCTATGTATTACCTTGAACTGAGAGACATTTGAGTATTCCGAGCAGTGAGAATAGCTTTTCATGAGGAAAGGGCAAAACTCTAACCCCAGGGCAAAGAGGAGGCTTTTCCAAGTAGGCAGCATGTGGGTTTGCTATTTTCCCATATGCTGTAAAATGAACTTTTCTTTCAATAAAAGGAAAAATAAGAAAAGAGATTTGCCTACTGAACTTTACCTGCCTACTGAAGCCGGCTGCATTTTGATAGATGTTGCCTATTGCAAGTACTGTCAGTTCAAGACTGTACTAGGGGCAGCCATGTGAATGGCCAGTGTAGACTATAGAATGCAAGTAATTCAGCATTGCTGGCAGGTCTAGGAAATCCTTGTTGTGCTTTGGTCTTATACTTGGGCTATTCCTCTCCTTACACAGAATTTTACTTAATACTGGCTGGCTAAAGGTGTTGTTTAACAACGTGAATGTTTATGAATTTAACTCATTCATTGCTATTAATCTACTACCTATTGCATAATAAAGTTCATTTCTGGCAGAGGTACGTAGTTAGAGTCATTTCCTCAAATCATATCTTTCCATGGGAATCATTTTTGAGAACTTTTGGTCACACTACAGTTTCTGTTCTCAAGTTAATAATTTGTACAACAAAAGGAGTGACTGAGTGAACAAGGTCTTGTGCAAATCTTTGATACTGTTTCTTGTTATTCACTAACATGATTGTTTCATGTGAGCTAATCAACTTGTCTTTTACTCGCTTTGTTCTATGGCTTTGTATGTGTTTTTAATCCCACCTGGGATGCATTTTATTTTCTCTCCACTTCTACTGTTTTGCTGTCTCTTGAAAATCAGCTCCTGATAAAAGCTTTCTTGATATGATTGACTTGACAAGGATCACTCATGTATCCTTCTTTTCATTTTGTTATTGGTGTGATATTATAGCTCATAGTTCATTAATGCAGAAACTTAAATATGTTGTACATTGAGGAATGTGCCCTCAAACCCAAAAGGAATACTCTGTTATAATACTTTCTATTGCCAGGTGTTAGCACTATCAACAGACTACAGTGGACCTCCTGGGTGTGTTGCTTGGTAAACTGTTCTCAAATGGGTATGCTATTGAGGCCACCATCTTCTTTTGCTTTCTGTTCTCAAGGATGCATAGTATAGCACCTAGCATAACTAAAAACAGTTCTTTTAGTTCAGCTAAGTAGCATCATGAAGTTACTATGTACAAAGCACTTGAAATAATGTAATGACTATGAAGATAGGCCAGTCTCTGGTGGTCATTTGCCTACTAGATCAGGTCTTGGAAAACTATGCAGACTGTGGGCCAGATCTGCCTGCCATTTATAAAGTTTTGTTGACACACAGCTAAGCTCATTCACTTACATATTATTTGGATAACTTTGTGCAACAACAGCAGACTTGGTAGTTTTGACAGAGACTGTATGACCCACAAGACTAAAATATTTATCTGGCCCTTTACAGAAAAAATTTGTTGACCCCAACCTAAATCTTTGTGATAGACCAGAGTAAAAAGATCATTATTGGATTAAAGTGCAGCAAGGACTAGTGTAAAATCAACCCAAATGAACTATTAATAGATAAATTACACAAATGTATAGCGTTAAGCAACTTGAAAAGGCAGGTTCTTTCTATAAATGGGAGTGGAGGTGGGGGAGCCAGAGCCTAATTACAGTTATCATTCCTCAAATCTACTCAGAACTTCACACATATCAAGAACTTTCATGTAACTGCCTGTGGGTACCCATCTCATTTATTTCTTCAACAAATACTTGTTGAAGACTTGCTATATTCCAGGTACTGATGCAAGAAATTCATTGGTAAGCCAAAATGAAAGTAGATCATTTAATCTGCATTTCTTATAGAAGAAAACTGAGTCGGGGTAATAAGTGGCACATCCAGGACTGGAACCCCAATCGTCTGGACTTCCATTCAGTGTGTATGCTCAAGTCAATAGTCACCACCATGAGAGACAGACTGGAAAAAATTATACAAAGTCATTTCAAACATTACTTTTCTTTCCAATGGTAGAGTTATTGTTTAACGGTGTTCTATTTTTGCTCATATGTTTTCAAATGTGAGTCTAAGAGGTAGTCTAAGTGTGACACTGGTACTGATATTTACTAGCTATATGGACATAAGTTCTCTTAATTTCAATTTCCTCAGCTGTACATTTGGGGTAAATAGTATCCAACTTTTAGCTTATGGAAGATACTTTGGTGTGAGAGTATGTGCTGAAACTAAAACACGTAGTCCTGAGCAGCGTAGAGTTTAAAATCCTGTTTTTCTAAATCCTATACTTAGAGAATCTCAGCCTGGCATCAAGTAGAGCATATTTAGATATGGATTCATATGTTCACTAACAAATATTTATGGAGAGCGCACTCTACGTAATTCAGTCTGGTGCTCTCATTTTCTATCTAGTTCGTGATGTAGCTTGCTTAACGCTGAGTCTCAGTTTTCTTCATTGTAGAAATGGAGAGAAATAATACTGGTCTAACAGAGTGGTGAGAATTAATTGACATAAACTATGTGAAGGCATCTAGTAATGTGTCTGCTTTGCACTAGGGGCTCAAGAAATGTTAGTCTTCATTCCTCTGTCAGTACCTTCTTAAATATTAAGGTCAAACCAGGGTAATATTAGTACAATACTAGGAAGCCAATGAAATTGTAAAAACATGAGAGAGAAGAGAATGGTTGTATTTCTTACTCTATCCAGGCACACGGTGAAAATGATAAAACTCTCCAAGGTGATGATGACATTGATGAAAATGACGGGAAACTCCATTGGATAAAAATCCATTAGCACATCCCATCAGAAAATCTAGTTTCTTTGCCTTAGTTTGAAATTTGAAGACAGAAGAGAGTCCATTATATTGCCTTAGTTGCCAGGAGTAATTATACAAATTACACATAAAAATAATATTTAAGGGTCAGGTAATTGGTTTAGTGACTTGGGGGAACTGTTTTAGTAATAAAAGAAGCACTCTCTTATCTCTTCTTAATTCTGAAATCTAAACTTTCATAGTGCCAGTCTGCTTTAAAATCAGATGACACCGCTGCTAGCTGTTGTTCCAGCATTTCCAGAGAAAGTGTTGAGCACTTAATAAATTCAGGGGTGTGTTTCCAGTGATGAGAAGTGCTGTCTTGTGTTAACAGTGTCAGTGTGAGAGAGACTTGAAGGCACAAAAGACTATGTTTATGTAGGTGTTCTTTCATGTCGGGTGCTACACGTATTGCTTTTGATTAAGATGTATGATTGAGTTACTGAATATGACATTTGTTGAGAGAAGGAAGATTACCATGGGTGAATTGCAAGAGAGTAAAGAATGAGGTGGTGGATGAAGTGTGAATGAAAGGTTACATGCATTGATGTCTTGTTTATTTGATTTAGGAGTTTGAGATAGAATTAATCTATTTCATTTCTTGGCATGTTAGGAGAACTATCTCAAAAATGTGCTCTCCAATACATAATCAAAATATATCAAACTAGATGTTGGCAGGTAGCTTAAAGTCAGTTTTAGTTATACAAAAGTGTGTTGGGGGTGGGGATGAGAGTTGGGGAGGCTCTTAGAAAAGCTTAAGCAGTTTTCACATATATTATTATGCTGTTTATATCCACAGTATTCCAGTACAATAGGTAAAGCCAGATTTTTTATGAAGTTTAAATGTTTCCAATGAAAGCCCATTTTGTTATTTTTCTGAAACACTGTGAGTGCAAACCAAAACTCATCATCTCTGAACACAAAAATTAAAGAATGATATGGACTATAAACTGAAGCTGAATAATCTAATTTCACTGTTGCAGTTAATATGGTGAGAAAAACCTCAAAACCATGGACATTTAAAGGGCAGAAAATAAATGCAGTGTTTGAAGTTGAATTCTCTAAATGGCACCTGGATTTGGGCAGCTGAAAATGATGCTAACATTCACAATGAAGAACTGATATTCTCCCCAAAGTAATCATGCTCTGAATGTACAGTAGTCTTCTCCGACTATTTGCTAATTCTTCTGCTTTGCTAAAGGGTCCTGCTGGGCATATTACTGCCTCCATTTTACAGATGGAGAAAAAGGAAAGAATGAAATTCTAAACTGTATCAGTTCACGAAGTGAGTCAGTGACACAGGCAGAAAGAGAAAACTAGATCTTCTTGCTCCCAGACCAGAGCTCTAGTCATCAAACCAAATTCCTACCCTGTAGTCGATTCTAAATCCAGTTGCTGATCTGTGTCTACCGAATGGAACACAAGTGACCAAATACACCCCAGAGTTGAGATTATTAGCCCTCTTCAGTCGGTCTGGGCTGGCTTCACACTCCGGAAGGCTGGCTGCCACTGATGAGACATTTTTGCATGCCTACTTCTATTTTCTAATCAGGACCAGCCATTACAAAGCAGTCTTCCCCGCCCCAAGGCCTCTCATCTTCATTTTGTTTGGGAATATATTATAAAATGACTAAATATTTCTTACCGAGTTTTAGAAATGCTTTAAAATTGGAGTTTATTTTCCAACTATAAAAGCAGTATATCTTCATTTTCGAAAATATTAAGCAAAGTAGGAACAAAATAAAATTTCATAGTCCACCACCAGGAAGTATTAACTCCTGTGAAGAACAAAATAAAACAAAAGTATTAATTTCCATTTTTAACTAATTTAGATGGTTTTCTCCTGGGCTTAAAATGGAAAGCTTTTACTGTGTGTGTGTGTGTGTGCGTGCACGCGTGCACGTGTGTGTATCAGTAACTATATCATACAGCATATCAAAGAAAATATTTCGTCCTTCCTACACTTCATTATGATTACTTTTTCTCTATTTCTCTGTCTATCTACAAGAAAATGGTATTGCTAGAAATGGAAAAGGGATCACAGTAAGTCAGATAGTGAACTTCTCTGTTGAATCCCAGGTCACAGAGACAAGTGCTATTTTTCCTTTTCTCCCACACAAGGTAATTTAAAATTGCATTCATTTTGTGATTTCTCTTGAAACGTACACAAAACCAAAGGCCTGATTGAGACTGTCTTTCAGAACAATCTGGAATTTAGCAATGCCAGCCAGGCTCAAATGACTGCCTGACCCACTGGGACCCCGATCAAGTGATGTGCCAGAGGGCATGGATGGAATATGATATTAAGGCAGCCTATTGATTCTCTAGATTACCTTCTTGAGAAACTAATTATCATTTAATCTTTATAAGTGAAGATTTTTGTATTTTAAAATCTACTTTTTTTGTCACCAAGAAAAATATTAGTTTTGATGCGCAGAAGTTCCTGTCTCTGATTTTAAAGAGATATTGCTTAGTTCCCCATCTTTTATGGTATCAGTAAGTTAGTGGAAATAGTGGCGAATAAATCCCATAGAAAATAGTTAGAGAAGATCAAACATAACCTTCACTGCAGACATAGAGGTGCCTATTCTTCTTCACTCAAAAAAAAAAGAACCTGACTTGGAGATGCTCTCTTCTTTCACGGAACCAATATATTATTTTTTTCACTAATATTTACACTAAAACTGTTCTACTTAAAACACAGACCAGATTGTTTCATTAGTTTATTCCTAACCAGGTATCTTTATAAAAGCCTAAATAATACCATATGTTTGGTGACTAGAAAAAGAATATTAATAAATTATTAACTTTTAATAAATGATGTTGCTAGGAATTTTTTTAATGTAACTTCATCTTGCCGCAGTGCATTCTACCAAACTGTGTTGTTAAATTACCAATCCAACTTCGATATTTGGAGGATTATTTCCTTTTTCATATCTAAGAAAGATTCTTTGCAGTATATTTTATTTAACTTTCTTTTAAACATAAAAAATAATTTTTTTCACTTCACCTGTTTGTGACTTTGAAATTTCTGAATGTTTACATTTTATCTGCAATATCACATTACTCCAACTAGAGTTTTCATGACAGAAATAACTTAGTATCTTGGCTAGAAATGTTATGAAGAACCTTATGCTAACATGGCAATTAGGTAATGAGGGGTTTGTAAACCGAGTCAGAGCGTGTAATTCTCCTCATAGGTTGCTCTCTATCTAGATTTTATGACTTTAAGTACTTCATGATCAGTAAATAATAAATTCAATTTACCAGATAGAAGTTTTTCCACTTAGAAATACTCACTTGGAATATATATTTCTTAATTGGCATCAATGGCACATTTCCCAGGAAGCATAACAAAATGGATCATTTAATAGATGCCCAATCTCTCCATCCATCTATCTATCAGTGCGGCACATGATGTTTTGACTTTAATATGGTAATTATCTCAGGCTGACTTCAGAGCAGGAAGCTGCCTCCCACACAGCAGTGCTTAATTACTTTAGACTTCAGCTTGCCAAGTGAAAAATTGACTGTTTTTTTGCACATTGCATGGAATTGAAATGATTTCATTGTCATTTCAGTTGAAATACAGCCTGACATCAGCGTAGAATCATGGGAAAGATAATGCAAAATTTCTCTGAAATTCTAAAATGGTCTGAAAGCTGCCTTATTTTTTTTTATGAAGCTGCATTTCATTTTCAGAATGTTAATGAAGATCCATTTCATCTTGAGAGAAGCAAACCTTTAGGAATTCACTTCTGTGAATATATTCCAATGACAAATCAATAAAGGGCAGCGTTGTTAGGCAGCTACACTTGAATGTGAACTTTGACAGTTAGGGGGCAGAAGAGCCATTGGAATTGGTGTCGACATAACTAGTAGTAAAAATTGTTAGCTTGGCGTGGAACTAATAAAATAAAAGTGATAATAACTACCTCATTCAGAAAATTTAAGAAAGTGCACCTTTATGTAGAATATGCATAATAATACTTTTAAAGTGCTGGTGTGCTACATAAAGTAAACATCTGTACAGTAAAATTGTGAAATAAATCCAGAGTATCTTTGTGTTGAAATTGATCAATTTTTTTTCTTTAGATTTCAGCTGTCAATCACATGCTACTAATTGAATAATTTTTAAGATACTGATGGCAGGTTTCATGAATAAAATGTCCATATAAACGTGCTATTGGATAGAGGGAAAAGGTAAAATTATGAAGGAAGTCATCGGTATAATGGAGCAAATCACATCCAAGCTTTCACTTTGGCCAGAAGCACTCCGAAAGTAGCAGTGACACCTTTGCCATGTAAACCGCAGGGGAAAGTAATTAAATTTAACAGAAGCTGCCCTTGATTTAAAGCCACAGGGGAAGTAATTAAATTTAATATAAGCCACTATTTCTAAACAAAGATGTATGGTATTTCTATCACCAAATGCTACTTCTTTTTTTTTTTTTTTTTTTTCAAATGTGCCTATAGCTTCTAGTGGTTTGCCTGTCGAAAGCAGTTCCCAAACACTAGTGGACAATATGTGACTGAATATTGTGAGCTATATTGGATAATAATCTAATGTTAGCACATCTAAGCTGCAATTCCAGATACGGCATGGTACTGCCCTGTATGGCCACCTACTCAAAACCAACATGTGGACTTAGGATGAAGATGGGAAATTTGGAGAATAAAGTAAACTTGTGATTTTTGGGTCAGTGTTGATGCATTTTTGTACATCTGCTTAAACTGTCTCCCAACTTCCACCCCGGCTGCTGCCATTGGCTTGTTGGACTGATTCAATATCTGGGCTCTGGAAGAAGCAAAGTTCTCCTTTTCTAAAATGTGCACTCTTGCCATCAGGGCTCTCCAGGTCTGACCACAGGGTTCATCATGGTTATAGTGATACATATGTAGGATGCTTACTGCAAATGGCAGTGTTTTCACCAAGCCTTGTATCCTGGCTCTGCCTGCCTGGCAGAAAGGGTGCTTTTAAAAAGTTGTGTGTCAGAATCTCCTACTTGTCGAGTCAAGCATCTTGTGAACTTTGTCCTACAAATCTCAAAGTTTTGGAAGGGCCAGCACAGCTGGAGTTGTTCCTACCAACAAAAATATTTCTTGACTATTTTGCCGAATTAGATGGAAGGTGTAGTATGGATGAAGGATGACAGAATTTGTTTTCCTTGCTTGCTGAATTTAGGATTAAGAAACCCAGAGGTGTCCTACTTACTCAGAGCGTAAGTGGTGAAGAAGCAGTGGAATGGGTGCCCAGCAGAGGAGCAGTCCCAATGAAGACTAGTTGCTCAGACAGTTTCAGTCTTAATCTAACAATGTTTACAGAGGCAGAGTCATGAATAGCCCAACTCTGGCTAGACGACTTGAGTTTGCATCTGGTACAGCCATTCCTAGCTGTATGACATTGGCAAGTTACTTTCCTTCATCATAGTTTCAGCACATGTAAAGTGGGGATACTAATAGTATCTGCCACACAGAGCTGTAGCAAGGATCAAGTCGTTTACACATGTGTAAATGCCTGGAACAGCACCTGCTGCATAATAAACACTGTCTAAATGTTAAGGCTTATTATATACAATATGTGTTGAAGTTCATTGACGAGTGACAGTAGCAGTTCCACATCATACCCAGGGCCATAGAAGAATATCCCCTATGGGTTTATTTGAATTGCACACTCCAAACTACATTGTGAATGTGGATCCTTGCGTATTATTTTTAAGTGAAAGCTGTGCAGCCACAGTCCCTATTGCTTAGAGAGGAGTGGTGGTCCTCTAGCTGGAAAGTTGGGGTGGGGATCTAGAGGGCAGGGGTGTTGAGGGGATGGAATAGAAGGTAAAGCTAGCAAGGAGTATAGTGGTGAGAGGTATAGGTCAGTGTATTGTGCTAAATCCCCAGCAAAAGCCCAAATCATGCCTCTACTGCAGTTTGGATTATGCCAGTTTTCCTGGCTAGCCTAGAACTGGCACCATGATGAGTGAAATCAGTTGCTAGAGCCCTTTCAGGACTGGACGTGTAGTCACGACATATTTGTCAGTTGTGTATTTTCCTGTCAACTAGTTGTTGGGTGGAAAACCACCAAAAAAGAATTTTTCTTTGTCAGATAAACTTTTCACAACAGAAGAGTGTAGTGATGGCTTCTGAAATAAATCTAGTGGCACTGGGGAGTTTACAAATACTAGCATATTAATATACAGCTAAAATAATAATAAAAAAACACCATGCTGCTAAAGATGTTTAGTATTATCAGCTCACTGCAGGAGTTTATTAGAAACTCCTGCTTTCTTTTATTAAAATTTCAATTGGCTTGGTGAATGAGATCCTATGTTAGTGTCATAAAGCGAGAAGGCAGAAGGAGAGGATATTGGCATTTAAGTGCAGATTTCATTTTAAAAACACTTCACGTTATAAAAGAAGATTGCATATTGTAAATATTACGTATAATGTTAGTGGTGTTAAAAGCAGTGTTAGTAATTTTTAAAAATTCATCAAATTGTCTTTGTTTATGATGATATCTAGTAGATTTTATATTTCTGTAGTAAAGCAAAGTTTCAAATTTATCCCAAGATGTTTTTAGCTATAAGCAGCAGACATGGTTTGTAAAAAGTTTTCATAAAATGATGCATAAGTGTAATTTAATGGGAATCCTCTTTGGCAGTAGCATATGACGATTGCTTACTTTTATCATTATCCTATATTTTCACTCTGTATTTTGGAAGCTTTTGTTAAACTAACTTGTTTTAGCAAGGCAGATGGACAGATTACAAACCTTAATTTACTGTTGAATGTTTGGGTTGGTGTTACAATAAATTACATGGAGCACCTTCTGAGGTAAGCCCAAGATTTTCTTTCCTGGTATTAAATGATCGCTGCTTCTTTACCTGGTGAAGCACTGAGAAGATGGCGGCATGCAAAGCTCTAAGGTGCAACAGCTGGGGAGCCAAACTGAAACCTCTCTTCCCTGTCTCAGCATCTGGAGTCTTCATGGAAGTGAGAAGTTTGCAGGTTTGCAGCTGCAGCCCTTTCATGACAAGTTCGGTAAATTTTACACATGGTTGCTTGCTTAGAAAACATTTTCCTGATTTAACATGTTTACAGCATTGACATTTGAAGCTGAAGCCCCTTCCTTCTTGATGAGAGCAGAGAGCACTCACAGACTGCATTCTAACTTTATGGGGTTGGAAAACTGGGAATGGGTCATTTACAGTTTTCAAACACATCAAAATGTACTTTGATCTCTAGTCCAAGTTTCTTTAAATGCAATGAGTAATAATAATAAATTAGCCCAACTTAGCTATTTTTCCCTTAAATATGGTCATTTTTAATGTAATCATTTTATTGCATTCTAAAATTTAACCAACATATTTAATCCATCTTATTCAAAGTATATATTTTCTGAGAAGGAACATTAACTCAGGAAATTAAGTAGAGGAGAGACCTGTGTGTGTGTGTGTGTGTGTGTGTGTGTGTGCATATTTTTATATTTTCAGCTGCAACACATTCTGTGAGAATAAGAATTAATAATAAAGGTGGCATTTATCTTGACACATATTTTCCAGTTGAAATCTCTCATTTTATCTATAAATCTCTAGGTGCACTGAATGTTGTCAAAGCAATGTATGGAGCATTTTGGCAATAAGATAAATTCAAAACAAAGACACTGTGTTCTTGGATTTTCCAGTGCTTAAATTAAAATCCCTAATTTAAAATTTTAGATTAATTTTGCATTAATACTATCAGTTCTGTTTAACATTGATTTAGATCATATTGAAATAAGGTGAGAAATCATCACCTTGTATTGATACAATCTTTTGTGGGGAACCATAAATGTCCAGTTGGCTGTCTAAATGCCCTTTGGTTTCTAAGAGGCATGTAAAAGGCATTCATATAATGTGATACATTTTACCATGCTCATCTCCACAAGTGCAAGCCCTGTTGCTTTAAACTGGATTTACTGGAATCCAGATGCACAATCCTGAGAATTTTCTTTAACAATAGTCACATTGTTGAATACAATATTTCTTCTTCACGATTTAAGATAAACTATGGCACATACCATATGAAAAAGCCATTTATAGAATAGACTTTAGATTATGATTTTTAAATACAAAACAACAGCCACCTCTGTCCCTCCAGCAAAACAAAACAAAATACCGTACCGTTGTGGCAAAAAAAATGCATTTGGTAGGTATCAATATTGTGCATATAATTTGAAAAAAGAGATGACAGTTTGTTCTTTTTCATACTGTTTACTTTGCCTTTTCCCCTATCCCATAAATAAATGCTAGATATTTGCTCTAAGTAATGTTGAACTCAGCTCAGGAGTGACTTCTACGAGCAGCCAAATGGTTTGTATCGATTTTGATTTTTACATTTGTGGAAAGATATTTTAGCAAATCTTTTGGAAAGAATAAAATACTCCAAAATCAAATTCATTTGTGATTAATTGCAGAGTCAAACATTTTAATTTTAGCCAGGAGAAAGATGAGAACAAATGAAGAAATATGAAGATCCGTAATGAAAAGCAGTAAAATAATCTAAGTGAATCATTTTATTAAAATGGTTGTTTCACTATAAATAAGGAACCATAAAAAATACAATTTGTATATTCTGTTACAAAAAGCCTCACTGTAGGCAGCCAACTACTAAAATTTTATATGAAAAAAAAAAATGCTCCCCTAAGGAAATGTATGTATCTGTTGTTTCTTTTTAACAAAGATTGAGATGCTTACAAAGAATTTAGCAAAGACTTCTAAAAATAAAACCTTTTCTGCCATCCTCACCCCCTCCACACACACTGGATATGTGAGAGCTCGTTTTTTGTTTTTTGTGTTTTTTTTTCCTATTCACGCTGAATTGTCTGATTCCAATTTAAATTGCTAGTCAGTGTTTCACAGCTTTGCATAGCACTTTCTAACCCTTTCCTCTTGGGTATCTCTATTTGAAATGAAGCTTTACTGTCTCATACACCCGAAACAAACAAGTGTACCTACTTGATGGTTTAATTGTAACTGGCTAAGCTCAAAAAAATGAGCAGCAAATTCAGGAAAAAATGTGTGGGACACAACCAGCCGACAAAACTAAAACCCTCAGCAGAGATGCTAATGATATTTTATTATTTGAAACAGCTGCTGTGTAGCCTCACTTTGTTTTATTTTCTACAGATTTTTCCTAAATAACTTCATGCTTGTGTGGTATATCCTTTCATGCTTTCCCTGGTGACCAAAGCTCTCATGCCATTTACCTTGCTGCAGGTAATTTGGGGGAAATACCACAGACTTGTATCATTACAGAGTCTGCATAGTTGTTTGGCTGCTAATTGATTCTCAAAGGAAACAGACTGATGCTGTCACTATAATGTGATGTTAAAAATTCTTCCATTTAAGCATGCTTATTTTAGCAAAATTAAAACTGCTAGCTGAATGGATATTTGACTGAAAAAGCTTTTACAGAAAAGGTGATAATAAATATTGTCTTTATGAGTCAAAAAAAATCAGGACTGAGGTGCTTTTTTTTTTTTTACTTTTAAATTTTACTGTGGTTTTAGCTGTTAGCTACTTAATACATATATTATGATAAAAATTAAATCTGGGTACTTTTAATCCATGGTTCAAGAGGATTCATGCCCTGTAATCAGAATCTCAGAGGACAGTGTAATAACTACTTGTTTTAAAAATGGTTTCACGCTTCCTAAGTCTTTACCGGGTAACCCTGTTTTTAATGTCAGTGTTGTCACAAATGCTGGGACATAATAAACTTCCACATAGACATGTCCTTACTTTAAAAACAGAGCATGGTGTCGATTCTTTAAAGGTCCATTATTCCTGTGAATGGGTTTATCAGCAGTACAACAACATTACAAGACAAGCTAAGCCATAAAACAGATTAAGTGGCACTGTATAATACTGATTAAGTAACAGAGCAATGCATGCAGTTGTGAGAGTAACTAGTGCTGCCAAGTCTTCTGAAACAACACGGTCGTAAAAGTTTACTTTCCTTGCAGACCCAACTTTTTCCTCTGGGATCTTCTCTAACAATATTCAAACATCAGCTCTTCTACAGTCACTAAATTCTGCCTGCATTAAAAACCGTCTTCAACAACAAAAGCCAATTTTAGGTCTTCCTGTTGTAATAATGCTTCTGTGATATGTGGACTAACCTCTGTTTAATTCTGCCTCTGCCACGTATCAGCTGAGTACGATTCTCAACCTTTTCAGTTTCCTTATCTGTAAAATGGGGGTCATGAGACTTAAAATGTTGTTTTGCAGGTCAAAATGGACAATGCATAAG
The DNA here is from genome assembly GCF_001698545.2 of Rhinopithecus bieti. Classification (NCBI taxonomy): domain Eukaryota; kingdom Metazoa; phylum Chordata; class Mammalia; order Primates; family Cercopithecidae; genus Rhinopithecus; species Rhinopithecus bieti. The sequence goes on along the minus strand of NW_016804545.1, from coordinate 522,561 downwards.
GTGCTTAATATACACCTAGCCTATTTCAAGCACTACAGATACTAATTCTTATTAAGGAAGATAATTGTATGTCATTTTCCCTCCAATGATAAATATGTTTTGAGAAATAGACCTGCTATTGTTCCTATAGTGATATCCTTATTATTTTATTCTTATGACAACACCCCAAGAATATTCTAAAATATTCTAAAAAGAATACGTTTGGAGTGTTGTCATAAGAATAAAACAATAAGGATGTGGCAAATACCCCCAGAATATGTATAATGCTGTGCCCTAGAAAAGGGGCCCTGCAAATGGTCACTGATTTAGATTACATGAAATTTAATATAGGCACAAAAAAGATTTCAGATACATGCACCTTTAAAATGCTTTTTATAAATGACTTGAATTATTTGCCCAAAGGATATGTTTAATGTAAGAATATTCCAAAACTGAAGTTACCTCACTGAAGATTCTTCACCTGTCAGCTTACAAGAAAAGTTCATCCAGTTCAATTTTTATGTGAGAGATTAGTTTTAGGAGATAATTTCACTGATATCAGTTGAAATGCTTTTCATATGGGCCATGGAGTGTTATAAATTCTAACTTAATAAAAGGCGAAGGAAAAAAATGCCTGTAGATTTCACACATGGAATCCATTCCACGTTGTTTTTGCTAGTTTTTCCAAGACCCCGAGGGGATCCAACAGCAATAGGTTATATTGAGTACAATTAGAACCATAACGCAGAAGCAAGTAAATTAAGGCAGATGTTGATATTTCAAAACGAATCTGCTTTTCTTACATTTGGACACAATTCACGAGATGCATTGAGAAGTACTGTGATTACTGACAACGTCCCCTCTTCAATATATCAAGACTGTTTACAGCAAACAGAAAAAAGCATCCATTAATGCAACTCCAAAATCTTACCCTAAACAATGTTATTCTATTATATGGTAAGTGTTGTAATTATGTAACTGCACCCACAATTGGAGCCCTAGATTTTAAATGTTTAAATTTAATTCTGCATGTCGCCTTTCTGAGTTATGCTGCAGACAGATGTGAGCCTGAATGGGGGGCAGCGGCACTGGAGTTGGGACCAACAGGGTAGATGGGGTGAGGATCGTTGAGCACTGCTTTGTTATTAGACATCAGTGTGTGCTGTCAATGGCTTAGTGAAGCTGCTTGTGGTTTGGGAGGGGCTTCTCTGGCTAAGCAGGACAGAAGCCAAAGGAAAGAAGGAACCAAAGTGGGAGTGAACAAGAGGTGTGGAGGGGTCAGGGTGGTCAGTGGTAGTCTGCAGAGAAGGAAGGTGCCTTTTAGGAGGAAGCAAGCCCATGGAATGTGACTTCAACTGGGAATAGAAGCCGGAGCCTTGGAGCAGATTCAGGGAAAACTACTCTCCAGTTTTCTGTCTAAACAGCATAGCAGTAGAGTGAGCCAACCCCAGAGGACTTCTGCAGCCAAAGAAACTCTGAGTTGGGGGGAGTATATTTTATTTTTGTTTGTTATCACAACACAGACTATACATTTTAAAACCTGTTTGAGTAATTTCCCTGCAGAAGAAATCTGACCCTATTCCCACAGCCTCCCTCCTCTCAAAGTGCTAAGTGTGCCACAAAGCATTTGGAAGGCTTCCTTCAAAGTTCCAGGTCGTCCGGCCACTCCTACCACTGCAGGTCTCTCTTGGTCCTGCTGATACTGGAGCTTATGTATGAGGGCTGTTGAGGGGTGGGTGGGCAGGGCGGTAGCTGCCAGGGCCTGCCCCCCACCCTGGAAGATTTGTGGCAGGTGGAGGGGGAGGGGGATAAAATGACCATGTGCAGACAACCTATTTAAGCAACTGTTTGTTATACAATAAAAATTACTCGGTGGCTCTGAGCATGAACTCTCCAAGGGAGGGTGCTGTGGGAGGCAGTTGGAGACTTTGTTTTAATCAAATGAGCAAGCAGGAGCTTAGTGCTTTGTTGTGAGAGGGGATGGCTTTGTGGCGGCCTTTCTTGCTGCCTCCTGGCTTCATTTGCTTGTCAGGCAACAGTGTGGCCCCTGGGGGACTCCCCTAGATGAGGCAGTTGCAAACGAGAAAATCTGTAGAATTGGGAAGGGGTAAGTGTAACCCTGAATCTATAGGGAGGGAGCTGGGCAGAACAATTTTGTGAAGCACCTTCCAAACACACAGGTAAAAGTTACTCCTTTCAGTTATACACATTTTCATAAGAACAGGAGCAAATAAGATTCATGCCATGTCCTAAGACACCCTAACGTACACTGAGTCTAAGCTGTAGTAACTGACAGAAGGAGTGATTTCCAGAGCCAAGGGCCCTGAGAACTGAGTCTCATGAGCCTCTAGAGGGGAGAACCAGGGGCCAGTGGCAGCAGAGCTCCCCAGCTGAACTCAGCCACCAGGGAGCCTCTGGATTGCTGCACAGGGGACACGGCAGCTCCAGGAGACAATCTTTGAAATTCCACCAACATCCTTATGTGTCTGCATACTGCATGAGAATGTTGATGTCACACACTCTGATCCTCATCCCTAGTTCCAGGCCCCCATAGCCTGAAATGATTTTTAATGTATGCTATTTGCTTATTTCAAAGAAAAGGGTCAATCATGGAGTGAGAGGAAGGGAAAGAGAGTCTGGAGCATTTGAGCATAAAAGTGAGGTCAGATAAAACCATAGCATTGTAGAGCTTTTATATAAGCTGTATTTCTCTATGGGTTTTTACACCAAACAAAAGACAAACAGTTCGTCTACCCATTTGGCCATGGGAATTGCAGGGAGCACAGTTCTGGCAGCCAAGCTGGGCTATGGAGAAGCTAAGTTCTCTATCATGCCTAGGGCTGCCATTTGGGGCTGCCCACCAGCTTGTCAATCTCAGTGCATGTAAAGCTAGTGATTAGAGGACGTAGTCTTCGTAGCTCATCTCTTTGAAGCTGATTCTCCACTCAGAGAATCTCCCTGCTGTAGAGAGACTGGAGTCTTCTGCAGGTTCCCCCTGCAAGCTGTTCATCCTGCTTTGTATTATTTCTTGGCGTTTGTATGTACCCTGCTTGCATCTGATGTATATTTATTCTCAAGGACCGAGAGCCTCAGCAGGCAGCTGAAGATTAAGTGGGTGAACAGCACAGCCGCACTGGGGAAGATTCATTATTGGTACATTTCTAGGTTATTTGACATGGGAGAGTTTCAGCAGTTTATGTGGTGAGGAGAAGGCAAAGTGACAATGTGGGAACCTCTTCTGATGTGCAAAAATGTGCAGCCGACACAGGATTGCCATTTATTAAATCATAAATGTGATGCCAGATTTTTTTCCAGAGAACAGCAGGGAAGATAAATACTTGAGGCACGGGCCAGTGTCCTAGAACTAGCCCTGGGTCCTGTCCCTTACTCAAGCCACCTCCAAGGGACTCTGTTTCTCTGGATGAGCTTTAGCTCTCTTAGCAGCAACATGATGAAGCAGAGTTACTAATACGACTCTTTTGAATATGAAAATAGAGAGAAAACCCTTTTAATATTTGTTTTTATGGCTGCAAACGTGATTACATAGAGGAAAATCAATCCCAATGGAACACAATGGATAATACAAAGTAATTGATTGGCCTTTATCATTTTCCATTATGATATTAAAATAACACCATAATATCAAGCGGCAGCCACTGATACATAAAGGAAAACCGTAGATGATTATGTCTAAGGGTAATCAGGTCAGGGAAGTGTGAAGGTAAGATAAATAAGGTAAATACAAAAATGAAAAAAGGCTTAAAAGAAGCGAAAGGGAGTTGGTGGCAAAGAAGCTACATAATAGAAGGGAGATCTGATGTTTGGAATATCGTTAAGCAGTAAGCCACAAGAGACGGTCTAGTGCAGCTGTGTGATTGCAGTATGTCTCGGTTGGTGTCCCAAGCCATGGGGGCAAAAGCTGAGTGACTTTAACTTCTTCTCAGGAAGTGCAATAATCCTTTCAGAGTACAATGCTTGCAGCCCTACTGCCATCAGGCTATGCAATTTAGAAAATGAAATAGGGGAAGCATTTAGCTCTTCGTATTTCCCAGGCACTAATGCCACCAACATGGCATCATAAGCAGCCACAAAAGAAGATAGAAAACCTTCATTTACAGCCAACTTTTCAAACTGCTGGCAACCAGTGTGGCTTTTGCAGACCTGGGATGCCATGGTTTGTGTCCTATTCGCAAGCAGTTGATGCGAACCCCTTGATAAAAATTGCATCAATACAATGCCTGGATACATTAATCTATGTTATTCCCTATTATATATTTTCATACAGGTTTATTTTCTCTCTTTAAACATGCATTCATGCTGTTCCTATTTATACCATTTTATGTAAAAATAGGATCAAATTTTAATTCCTACCAATTTTTTTCTTCTTTGGAAATGCTTCATATTAAAATATATATATGTGCTTTGTGTCTGATAATAAATAAATATGTGTAGGAGCCAGTTAATTAAAATATACAATTGTTTTGGTTTCTGCATCACTACATAACATGCTTCTAATTTAGACTTCTTAACACGATGTCGCACATGTGTTAAGCAAACATTGCAAATAACCCTGTTGTGGCCGGAAGTCAGCATTCACACTTAAAACATAGTAGAAAAATGTCATGCCCACCAGAGTGATCGTGCTCTTTAGATTAGCAGTAATCAGGAATATAGGTTAAGGTGGCGGAATAAATCACTGTGTGGGTTGAAAGTGTTAGTGGACTGGTTAGCTGTGATACCCTCAAGAGGTGTGGGAAGTAGTTGCTCACTTCACAGAAGGACTCCAGATGTTATAGAATTTGTTTCTGACTTTCTGAAATTCTGGATTGCACTAATTTATTCATTCATTTGTTTATTTATTTGTTCCAGGAACACTAAGTTCCTATTATGGATGAGTCCAGAACTGAGGTTACAGAGGTGGTCTCAAGAGGCACTGTATTAGTAAATGTCCTCCAGAGAAACAGAACCAATGGGATATATCTATCGCTGTCTGTCTGTCTGTCTAACTATTATCTATCTATCTATCTATCTATCTATCTATCTATCTATCATCCATCAAAAGTGATCCATTTGTTTGACTTATGGAATTGGCTCACTTAATCATGGAGGTCAAGAATTCCCACTATCTGCCATCTGCAAGCTGGAGAACCAGGTAAACCAATGATGTAAGTCCTGGTCCAAGTCCAGAGGCCCAAGAACCAGGGGCATAGATGCTGAGGTAGAAGAGGGACGTCTGAGCCCAAATGGGAAACAAATTTGTCCTCCCTCTGCCTTTTTGTTCTGTCAGGACCCTCAGTGGTCTAGATGATGCCTGACTACATTGGTGAAGGCAGATCTTCTTTATTCAATCTACTGATTCAAATGCTCATCTATCCCAGAAACACCCTCACAGAGATACCCAGAAATGATGTTTTACCAGCCCCCTGGGCATTCCTTAGCCCAGTCAAGTTGACACATAAAATTAACCATCATAGGTACACAGGCTAATGGGGAGGACTGGTGCATATAAACAGGTATTTTAAAAAGGTCCTAGATGATATGACACAAGTGCTAAGAAACACACAGAGAAGAGATATCACGAAACAGCTTCCCAGAGACAAGTATAGATGGAAAAGTCTGCTTTTCTATGCAGATAGAATAGATGAGAAAGGGCATTTTAGATAGCACAATCCTTCCACAAATTATCCAAGAGACACAAAGAGCTACTGTGTTGGGAACCAGAGGGAAGGCCAGAATGGTTCATGTTCCGGGTATAGGGCATGGAGTGGTGGGAGATGACAAGATTGCAGGTGAAGCCCAGTGTATAAGGGCCTTGTCTGCCGTGGAAGAGAGTTGCCCCTATGGGAAATGGGAAGCCTGCAGAGGTGTTTAAGAAAAGATACAGTCTGGCAGGGTTGTTTGGGGGTGATAGCACTTTGGTATACAATAGAAAATAGGACTGCGGAAAAGAGGGGCCATTACACAAATTGATCCACTGTTCCGGTTGAAGCTTAATGCACCAAATGTGGTTAGAGTGGAGAGAACACACCAAGACAGTCGTACATTGTATAGCAAATGCTCTTGGCAGCAAGTCACAGAACACTGGCTTAAGCAACATTGAAACTTATGTAACAAGAAGTGATGGCTCTGTGTGGGCTATGCCAGGGTTCCAGCTCCACTTGTCAGCCAATCTCTTAGCTATGCCTCTTCATGTGTTGGCTGCCTCCTCTGACTGATAGCGATATGGCTGTAGCAGTTCTGGCAGTCCCAATCTAGACATACAATGGCCAGAGGAAGAGGGACCATCTCTCTCTCTTTTTTTTTTTTTTTTTTTTTTTTTAATCAGGAGTGAGAGATCCTTTCCCAGAAATTTTCAGCATGCCTCCTATCATTGGCCATATTAGGTCAAATGACCATTTCTAAACACTTGACATTATTTTACAACAAACTTTGGGAGGTTAACTACCATGTGTGTTCTGCCTTCCTCTAAATGCCTTCCTCTAAATATCTTCTCTTTTGATCTTGCATTTGCTCCCACTGAAAAGATAACTTCTAGCTAGTTCTGTAATAGGCAATGGACTCTTCCACATTATCCAGTGTACAAGTACTGCTACACTTCCCTATCAATGTAGGCGTATCCATGAAGATTGGGGGGATGTCTTCTACACTCACTGTTCATGACTCCCTTCTGTTTCTTCCTGCTGTTGGATGGAAATCCTGGTGTTTACACAGATCCAGAAGATATGAGGAGGACCTGATCCCCAGTCCACGGCACCTCACTCTTGTTGTCCTTGCCCAGGCCTGTAAAGTCTTCTCAGATGTGATTTAAGATTCCCACAACCCTCTCAGAATCTGCACATCTCATCTCATCCCATTCACAGGCCCTGGGGAGTCAAGTTCTTCCCACTATAGATCCCGGCCTTTCTATACAAATCCAGATAAATTCAGCTTAATTGTTTCAGTGGGTGCGCATAGGCCTGATTAGTGATTGTCTGCTTGGGTTCGTTTCTACCTGGCAACTTCCCTCCAGATCTTGAAAACCCAAATGCCTGGTCACCTCGGCAGGGGAGACAGGAGATGTGCAGGTGGAGAGTTTATTCAGTTCTTCCTGATGAGTGCATTGCCAGCCAAGTATTCAAATCAGTGACTCATTTGTCCATTCTATAGGATCGAGTGTTCTTTAAGGTCCCGATACACCGTGCATCAGTGCATTGAAGGAAGAAGCAGCTATGCTGGGCTGGCCTGAGTCTTAATTGGTCTCTTAGAGGAAGTCCGGCTTTGGGGGGATCCCCAATCCCACAGATCCGATATCCTCTTCTATTACCGTTGCTCCTCAATCCCCAAGACACCACCATTTCCTGAGTTTACTGATTGGAGGTGCTTCAGAGGGGAAACGATCAGATTGATCAATTCACAACAAGTAAGAAAAACTAACAATTCTGATTAAGATGATATTCACATCAGAGCTATTTGACATTTTAAAAAGTTATCTTCCAACTCAGATAGATCAACTTCTAATGGTGGAATTTCAGGCAATATAGAGGAATATATCTATTGGCAGAGTTGCAGGTGTTATTATATGTTCTAATAGAATCTTCTATACATATTTATTGTAGAATATTATATTTTAATTGTCTGCTGAAGGGTTTTTTTTCCCCATAAAACTGTGACTTTCTTGAGGCCAAGACCATGCCTCATTTATTGTCCTGTCTTCAGCCCCTAGCACAATTCCTATCACAGAGAAGTTTAATGTTTTTTGATGGTTGCTTAAAGCATCTCTTTGCAATTAAACTGTTACATGGTTCTGGGGGAATCAAAGAGAAAATTAAGAAATCACTTTTCTTTTCTGTCCTCTAAATAATCCATAATTTCCTAACTTTTCACTGCATTTATATTTCATAAATCTCTATTGCACAGTTTGGAACTTTTTAATTGCCCTACAATTCCCTTAAAATGAAATGTCCCCTTCTAGGCCTTGTTATCTAGATTTTTTTTGACCAGTTAAGAAGTTCCCATATTTGACGTATTCAGTGTGAAGTATGAAGACATAACTTGCCTCTTACCTCCTTTGGATGTTCATATGTGTTTCGTAGATATTTCGTCTCGGGTGAAATTTCTCTGATTTTCCTGTGAAAAACTCCTATTTCAGTCTGAGCCTGGGGCTGAAGTTTAACCTTTGAGAGGCTCATTCCCTTTGAGCTGGAATCTGATTGTAAATATGTGCAGGGTCTGCAGATAATTCTCACTCATTCTTTAGCAGAGGTGGCACTATTGCAAGGTGAGCTAGCAATAAGGCCTCACACATTGAAATGTTCTGGCTTATCTGAAAAAATGTCCTGCAGTTGATCATTTTACATTATAATGAATCGCTGCTATGTTGTCTTCCCGGTATCTTTTTCTGTCAGCAATTGTCCTTTCCAACCTGTTGAAGATGTTGGTTATAAACAGATGTCTCCCCTGCCATGATGGCGGACATGTGACTCAATCTGGACGACTAGGGCACCCCCTCTCTGCTCTTGTGATAGTTCATAGATGATCACATGACTCAAATTTAGCCCATTAGAGGCATCTTCAGGAGTTTCGCAGAATTTGTTAGTAAAGAAGCCCTGACTTCTCTCTGTCATAACTAACTCTAACATACGTTTTGATTTGAGTTGTTGGGGATTATTTTTGCCATAATGTGTAAAAAGAAAGCAGAATCAAGAGATAAATGAAGGAAGGGAGGGAGGAAAGGAGAGAGAGAGGAGGAGCACCAATGCAGTGTTTGAAGACCTGGACCCACCCATATCTGATAATTTAATAAATTCTCTTTGATTCAGTTTAAGCTAATTTGAGTTAGGTTTCCGTAAGTGACATCAAAAAAGACTCCAGGTAAACAAACATGTTCCCAGTTTATGTGCACAAGTACAAATTATATGAGCTTTACAAGATAAAGGTGTATATATTTTTAAGCATTTTAAAATTGCATTTTGAAACCTGTCATCTGAATCCATTGAACTGGGTATTATCAAATATTAACTTTGAACACACTATTAAAAAAAACTAGTACATGCTTTGTTAGCATGACATCACTATAAGAGCAATTTCTACAGCCTACACTTACATGAATGTGCAACTGATTCAGGATCCAATGACTTCTAGGGAATTCAACTAAATAGCTGTTAGTAACTAATTTTATATGTATCTGAGAAACATTGGGAAAGTAAACAAACTGGTTGTGGACTAAAGTTAAGATTATACTCAGCATAAAAATAAGAGAAGAGAGAGACTATGACAAGAGCAGAAAGTTTGAGTCAAGTTACATGGAAAATAAAGTAGCTGATTTCCTCAGGTATGTACAGGCATTGGTAGCCTTAGGATCATTCCTATTCTTCAGGTCGCAGCTTCGATACCACTTCCTCTAAGAAATTCTTCATCATGGCACTCAGTACTTCCTTCTCAGCTAGCCGTTACTATACCACATTTGAATTGCAGATTTACTTTCTGGCTCCCCAAACAGATAATGAGCATTTTTGAGTGCAAGGACTGTCTTCTTCTTTGCTACGTCTCTTTTATTTAGCTCAGTGCTCTGCATCTGGCACATTCACAAGGCATATTGAGCAAAGGGACATGTCAGTGATGTCTCAAGGTTGGCCACGCAGAGGACCCGTGCTGTGGGAGCTTTCCCCTCTGGGTCCAAACCTGGAGGATACTGTTCTTTCTTGATCACCCACCATCCTCTTTAGGTTGATTATTATGCTATGTTATTTATTATGTTTAATACTTAGGTGCCTCCAACAGAGTCCAAGGCTCAGCAGAAATGTGATCATGCAGTGGAAACTGTATGCAGATTTATCTGACCTTGGTTTCTCTCCTCCCTACATTTTGTACATGTTACACTGCTAATAACGTACTGTTAGACTTGGTTTCCAGGGCACAAGAGGAAAAAAAAAAAGTATTCTAAATTTACCAAGAATGGTTTTAGGTATTTCAGGCTTGATGTAATTTAGTCCTAATTACTGTAAGAATACTATTTCATTTTATAGTTGATCAAATTAGACAGAAGGCAACTTCCTCTAAAATAGCTTGTAGTGAGGCAAAATTTGAATCCAGATCTGCCTAACTTTCCAAATCTAGGTTTTTTGCACAATTCTATTTAGAAGGATAACTTCAACCTAGGATATTCAGATCACATTTTGAATAAATCGATTTATTTCTAATTATATATTCCTTGACCAAAAAGCAATGTATTATAAAGTGAATTCAATTACACTCCTCTTTCAATTGTCAGCAATAACAAAAACTGTGGGAAGAGCAGATTACCAGCAAATTTTATATGAATAAAACTCATAAATAATATGTGAGTAATTAAGATTTGCCATCAGACTGTATCCTTGGCTATAAAAAGAAACTGGTTATAAGTGAGGTGTGATGAGTACCATGTTAGGTCAATTTACTCCTCCAGAGTTTATGACAAATAATTATTTAGCAGATGGAATTTTCTGAAGGAAATTTCATTTACTCGACTTCCTCTTTATGTGCTCAATTTCTTCCTAAGATTGAGTCTACTTAAAAATAACTTCTGGGATACTATCTGGGAGAGAAACACAGACTTACTTTATTCCAGAGGGAAAACAAAAGATTGCCTAAACATCAGCTTAATCCATAGACTGTAGTAGAGGTAGTATGTCAGTTCTCCATGAGGAAGTCTGGGGAGAGCAGAATAAATACTCTGTGTGGAAAACCCAGAAGGGACCTCTGTCGTGTAGTCTAAATTATGAGGTGTTCTCAGGAAACATGTATTTTATCCCAGGCTGAGGCCAGCTGGGGTTAGAAAGGCCGTCTCCAATGATTTGACATTTCCCTGATACCTCCTGGAGGAAATACTCAGGTTCCTAGAGGGGAGTGTGCTCTGGGCTGACAACTCATGTCTATTTTCAAGGCACCATTACCTATGGCAGGTGATGAAATACTCTGTAAGTTTTGACATTGTGAAGGGTGGAATAATTCAAAAGGGTCTTGTCCTCATAGGCTGAGAAGGCTGTCTTCCCTGTGAGTCTTTACAGGCCTCTACTTCATGTGTACACATGTATAGACATAGAAAACTATGCACATGCATGCACACATGCTCTCTCACACACAGAGACACACTGCTGATTTTTTAACTTTGTACTTTTTTAAAAGGCTTTTATTTTGGTGCTTTGTAATAGGGATAAAATTTTGAAAATACTATGCTATGTATTTTATTACTCCTTAAATCTTATTCTCTTGAAACTTTTTACCTCTAAGACTGAGTATGAATCATATGACCCCTGGGAAGGCATGGACTGAGGGATACACCACCCACAGCAAAGAAATCAAAACTGTTGTTACTATGGATGGAATGTTTGTGTTCCTCCAAAATTCATTCTGTTGAAACTCTGATCCCCAGTGTGATGCCCTTTGGAGATGGGATTTTTGGAAGGTAATTAGGACATGAGGGTGGGGTCCTCATGAAAGGATTAGTGCCCTCCTAGGGAGAGATGGAAAGGAGCCTCCTTCCATTCTATTTCTCTGTCTTTGCCATGTGGATTACAATGAGAAGAGAGTCATCTGCAAACCCTAGGAAGAGGCTCTCACTAGAAACTGAAATGGCTGGCACTTTGATCTTGGACTTTCCAGCCTGCAGAACCATGAGAAACAAATGTTTGCTGTCTAAGCCACCCAATGTATGGTAATTTCTTATGTCAGCCTCAGCTGATTAAGACAATGCAAGGGAAGCCCTAGTTATGAAGGAAGAGAAAATAGAAAGATTGTGCCTTCTGTCATGCGTGATGGTAGAAAGAGAAAAGGAAGATGTAAGGAAATGACATGTTCTGAGTTCTAATCTAGAAAAAAATTTGGAAGGTTACCAAATGGAGGTCACAGACCTCAGTGCAGCTTCCAGTTTGAGTAGTAAGACCCAATTTTGGAGTCATTCACCAAGGGAGATGGCCTGGTTCCCCAAGAACTTTGTTAATTACAGCTGTTCATTTCAAAGGTGAACACAGTAGGATGTCCAGCTAGGATACCCTCAAAGCCTAGACCAGTCAGTCTATCATAGACACCTGCCTAGGTACCAGCAGGAGACCAAGGGCCTCTCCATCCCCAATCATGAAGACTGTAACTTAAACATCATTTGGTGAAAGAAGAGGAGAAAGGAGAAACAGTTCCATTAGGGAGTGAACTTTGAGTTGACTAAAAAATTATCCCAAAGAGGCGGTGTAACCCAGAGGAGCCGAAACATCATTCATAGGCAAATTTAAAGTTAAAGCCTGTTGCTCCCCACCCTCTTTACTCCCATCAGCCACCCAGCAGGGTGGAAGCTTGTGAGAAAGATTTTATCACTTGTAGAAAATAAAAAAGCTCCCCTTTCTCTGCACATCTGGTGTGTTAATTGTGACCCTACCAACATAAGTAATACCTGCAGCACAGTTTTGGAATCCCTGCTGGGACAAATGTCATTTTCTGGGTCTGTCATTTTCTGGGCCCAGGAAAAGAATCACTAGGTGAAACTTAATGCAACTGGAAGTCTTTGCTTCTTTAACTTCAACAGCCTTCCAAGTTTGGTTGGTGCTTGTTCAAAGAATGAAAAATGCCTTTTGGCCTATGTTTCCCTGTGCAGCTAAAGATCCTAATTGTGCCATTACAAGCTGATACATAAATCTGTGCCAAGTGTCTCATAATATTATATCTGCAAATGAGATCTTGAAGGTATTGTTCTCCCTTTCACCTGATGACAGAACAGAATGCTTCATTTAAAAATGGCAAAGAAGGATGATTGAGTTCAATTCAGCCTGAGATTTGGGTTTGTATATTTTAGGGCAAATGAACTCAGAAGACAGAACAGTTTCAAATGCATCAGGAAAACAGGCTGAAACATCTGGAAAAATCCCTTTGAGATTGAAAGCATATGATGCACAACAAAGCCAACAACGAAGTCTCAATCTTAGTGCTTTTACTATTTCTTGATTGCAGTGGAGAAGCAGAGTTGCCAGCCATCTATGGATCCTAACAAAATTGGTCCTTGTAATACTCGGTATTGTTTGCCAGGATGTTGAAAAACCTCTCAACAGTGAGAAAATAAGATGCTAAATATCTAATATACTCTTTACAAATTTAGGGGAGTCAGAAAAAAAAGTAACTGAAGCATCCAGGAGAATTGGATTACGAGTTAGTAGATTTCATCCAAATCTCACTTTTATTTGTGGCTTTTTTTTCCCTGACAGAATATTTACTAGAGTTAATAAGAAGCCTTTGTATTTGTTAGCATATTTATTCCAAGTAGCTCAAAGGCTCCACAGACAGACATTCTTTTATTATTTCTTGCAATATCTCTGTAAGGTTTTTGGCAACAGAATAGGTACTATCCTTGTTAAACCTGGTACAGAAAAAGTATCTATTTTCAAATGTAATTTACGAAGAGCACCTCTCAGACGGAAATCTAAATTGCTGTTAAGAAATTCTCTTTCGGGAATGTTTTTCTCCTCTTTCCTCTTTAATTTAAAGTATGAAGCTGTCAATTCTGTCATTAGTCATCGCAGAAACTTTTTCCCATTCAGACCAAGGTCAAAAGTCTCCCGCTGTTAGTCTATCCATGAAAGTGCTTGAACATACACAGCCACATGTCATGCATATTTATGTTGCACAGGTATTAGAGTAAACATAAGAGAGATGAATTATTAAGGGCAAAGTAGGACTGATGAAATGCTGTTAGTTTGGATAGTTGACTGATTTGTTCTTTTATGGGCTTACATGAAGCTGTTGAACGCAAAGGAAACAAACCTGATCTTGCTGTTAAACTAACTCCTTAAGAATGATAAGTGTTAGGGGTTGAGAATGGGGAAAATGATAAATACACATTGCTATAGTTTGAATGCGTCCCCTAAAATTAATGTATTGAAAACTTAATCCCCAGTGCAACACTGTTGAGAGGTGAGACTTTTAAGAGGTGATTAAGTCATGAGGGTTCTGCCCTCATGAATGGATTAATGCCATTTTTGTGAGAGTGGGTTAGTCATGGCAGGAGTGGGTTTCTCATAAAAGGATGTTTGGCCCCCTCCCCTCTCCCTACCTTCTTGTCTTTTCACCTTCTACCATACAATGAAGCAGCAAGAAGGTCTGGACCAGATGTGAGCCCCCAAACCTTGGACTTCCAAGCCTCCAGAACTGTAAGAAATAAATCTCTGCTGTTTGTAAATTTCCCAGTCTCAGGTATTCTGTTATAGTAGTACACAATAGACTAAGACATGCATATATACATATGTACACAAAGAAAAAGAAATAACCAATTGTGTCTGTGTGTGTGTATATGAATTTGAAATGTTTATTTCACAGGTGAACATAGTAGGATGTCCAGCCAGGGCACCCTCAAAGCCTAGACCAGTTAACCTATCATGGACACCTGCCTAGGTACCAGCAGGAGACCCATGGCCTCTCCATGCTCACATCATGAGGGCTGTACACACTCAAATACATATGCATACACACACATACACAATTGAGTTATTTCAAGAAATGCACACAAACCTCTACTTATTCATCAGGGTGTGTAGGCCCCTTGAACGATGCCATGTGGGGGCTTCCATCAGCCCTTGGTTCTCTTGTCGATCTTTAGTTGCATTGGACTTTTTAAACTCAAGAATTAGTATCTATTTCCAAAGCCACTTTACACTCAGTTATCAGAGCCTCTGTCTGGAATGAAGGTCTGTTTTCCGATCTTTGGCTCTGACGTAGATAGTGAAATATTATTGCAGCTCTCAGGTGGGTTTTTAGAGACAGTCCTTCTTCCATGTTAAATAAGCCCAATTGTCTGGTGTTTAAGGGGCATCATGCTTTACAAAGCCTGAAGTCAGTTCTTTATTGGAGACTAAGATTGTGGTAAACAAGCCCCAGAAGATTTCAAGGGAAAATGCGTCCAGTCTATTTATCTGTTAAACCTGTTCTGCCTTTTTATGTTGGGACTCCTCTCTGATTTCTTCAGGTTGGCTGAGCAAGGAGATTGCTGAGTGCTCCAGTCTCCTGTAGCAGTTTGTTTTAATTGGTGCAAAGGAATGCAGAGCTGTAAAGGTACAGCTAGAGGTGTTTTTCCCTATTCCTTTTTGAAGGAGTTCTGTGGATGAGGTACTGAAATGAAACTGTGGGCTGGAAAGATGTGGGGATGAGAAGGGTAGATGACCAAGAGTCAGTTAAAAGGCAGGGTCTGGAATATATCTGAAGATCTGCATTTTGTGGTGAGGAAGAGAAGGCCAGATTCCAATATCCAGGGCTGCTAGAGTCCTGCTTGGGATGTTATCTCTTGGTTATTTCTTTTTCTGTGGTTGAAGAGGTTGAAAGTTACCAAAAGGGAAACAAAAATCTCAAACTGAAACATACCACCAAAGTCTTGATGTAGAAAAATCTTTACTCTTCGTTTTGCTCAAAGGGAATAAAAATCCTCTCTTTAAAAGAATTATTATTGTCTGAAAAGAGCAGAGAGATCCTCCCACTGTGCTCTTTAGCTAAATGACAATGACGACCAGTAACTTATTGCCCAACGTGTTTGGATTATTGTGATTATTTTTCGTACTTCCTGACCTAAAACATCCAGCATGGTAGAACTCTGTACCCATCAAATAGCCACATTTTACAAAGTTACATTTAAATAGAAGATTGTTACATGGACCAGGTAGTGCTTATCATTTAAAAAATAATTATTTCTTCCCTATTGCTTATAACAACTACTTTAAAACTCAAAAATGAAATCTATTTCCTCACTTCAATTTTCTTTCCTCCATCAGCTCTGCATACACTGGGGGGCTTCCGGTGACTGCTGGGATGCTGGCATTGATCTTTTCTTTCCCTGGGGGCAAAAACTGACCTTGGATTTTTTTATCCTTTAGGGGAAAATACCACACCTTTTACAGATAACCGGGTTTTCTTTTCTTTCTTCGGATTTGGGTTATTTTGTGTTATCAAACAGTCTTGGGCTGGCTTAACAGTCATTTATCTATCCATTTATATATTTATATACTTAAGTATTTATCTAATCATTCATGTAATATTTTGATGCCTCACATGTGCTGGATATTGTGCAAGGTGTGTGACATGGTGAATTGACTAAAGCAGATGCTACATGTGCTTTCCCAGAACTTTAGATCTATCATGTTTCATTAAGTTGAGGAGAAAATTATACTATTTATTGTATAGAGGGTTGTCATTTCCATAAAAAATGATAAGAATATTTTTGCCAAAGAAGATAGCTGGTACAAGGAGCTTACCTTTGGATTCATTAATCTTGACAGTAATCTACTAATTACTTTGTTCAGTTCTTCACTCTGTGATAGGCTTTTAGAGATATTAGATCAATTCTGAAAGGTAGGAAAAAAAAAAGGAAATCATGGCATATTTGGATTTTCAGAAGTTATGTGGAAGGTTAGGAATTAATATGGTATATTAATTCCTCAGTAATTTTACCTGATTAGTAAAGAGAGTATCAATCATGTTATTATATGTGTTCTCTTAGAACTGGATAGCAAACAACATCTTAGACCTGCATAGGAAAGTACCACCTTAGATCTGAATAGGAGAGTGTCATCTTAGACTGAATAGGACAATTCATAAGCATTGAGGGAAAATTAAGTGTTGTTAATTAAAATGCACACTGATGCATTTTAATATCTGACTTCCTCAAACACATTTGAATCTCCCATATCAAATCAGAGCCAAGTAGAGGGCTCTGGTATCGGTGGTAGTCTTAGCTTCTTATGTGTGAGATTTGGTGAGTACAAGTTGACTTAGGTCTGTGGTTTCACCAAATGCAAATTTTCTCTTGGAGTCTGAGCTGTGGACAAGAGGAAGTTTCCATTGCCAAGAGAGTGGGGAGCAAAAGGAGGCCAATTTTTGACCTCTCATTTTAAAGCCACTCACCTCTGTTTTACGGTTTTTTCAACACTGCCTGAAAGCAGGAAACTTTCAAAGTCCAGGTGAAGCAAGAGAATGCTACTTTTCCAGGGACTAGGGTAGCTTTCATTAAAACTGGGTATTATTTTAAAATAATTTATTTTGAATTTGAACCAAAAAGAAGTGAAAGAGGAAGAAAAAAGAGTAGAGCAATTGATGATCTCCCTAATGGCAGAAAGATCAATTAATTTACAATGAGAAAAAGAAAGAACTGTATTACAGATTTACAAAATGTTCATTATCTATGGACTTTGGCTATGACCCGTCATCAGCCTAATATCCAAGGCAGAGATCTGACAGTTCCAACCCTGAATTACGGGACCCGTTGATAAATTAAAAATCATTTTAAAATTTAATATTAAAATTGATAATTGCTCTGTGGGAAATAGATTTCTCTGAACTTACACCCTTTTCCTGCACTGCTGAGCAAATGCAAAGCGATAAACTGCCCATTTGTCACAATGATAGATAGACAAATCCTACTTTTACCCTTGTTCCTCAGTACTCATACATTTCAATTAAGGAGAATAAGTGCTACCATTTGTAATATGTATTCATATTGTCTTATCTAGTTCTTCAGGGCTTAAAGAATTCTCCTTAGAAATAGAATAAATGTTCCCCAATACACTCCATATCACTACTGGGTTGTATTACTCAACCCTTCGAGGAACATGGCAGGGGGGCTAGAGAGTTCTTGGCTATTATCAGTATCTTGAAGATGTGATGTATAAAGTAGTATCTGGAAATAATTGCTAATCTTCTAAATTGATGGAACAGTTAGTTCTATCATGTTAGTCCTGCTGAATTCTCCTCTACTTTGCTAATGTTGGTTTACACTTCAAGTTTTTAGTGCAATTGTCACTTGAGGTATATCAGATAACTTTTTGCTGTTATTCACTTACTCCCCTTGGCTATGGAACTTTGCAGAGAACCAGAGTAGGTGGGGTAGACTTCCCATCTCATTGATGTTAAGCTTGGTTATATGACTTGCGTGAAGCCATTGAAATATTAGGGGATATTATGTGAGTAAAGACCTTAAATGTTCTTGTGAAATGGTATTTGAACACTTGGGCTCCTCTGCTCATTATGAGGAGGGCAAATCCTAGGTATTTGTTGCTCCTTCAGCCTGGGCCACAGAATGAGATACACAGAGTGAACATGCACCTGACCTGAAACCTGTAGCCAAGTCCAACCAACCTAGATTCCAAAGCAGAACTTCCCCCAACAGCCCACAGACCTGTGAAGGAAATAAGAAATGCTCACTGTTGAAAGATACTATGTTTTGGGATAGTTTAGGGCTGGTTAATTATGGAGTATTAATTGCAATGATAGCTTCCTAACATATCATTCCCTAAGGAAAACTTCTCTTCGCCTCAAGACTATGACTCACTGTAAGCATTTATTACAATGATAACAAATCTATATCTTGCTCACCACTCTATCTCCAGTGCATGGTATATAGTAAATTCTCAAGTGTGTGTTGAATAAATAAATGAAGAGCTTCTCAGGTCTACTTCCTATTTCGCACCATGTCCAACTGTCTTGGTTCAGTTCTGTGGCCATAGATAACATTCTTAGTAAGCCATATTGAAAAATATGTGACTTTGTTTTCAGTTGTGTCTATTCTCAAGTGTTTACAGTCCTGAAAAGGACATAACACAGATTAATCAGTGCTGTGAAAAATAAATGTTTGGAGAGCACAAAATTTGGGAACTGAACTCAGGCTGACAATGACGTCATTAGGGGATGGGAGATTTAGAATATCTCAATAGACATCCAGGGCAAGAAATATTTGAGTCATTTTAGAGATGTTGATGCCAAACTTTGAAATTAATGACAATAGTTAAGCATTTGTGCCAAGTACTTTATCTGTTGTCTTATTTGAGATAGATGTTTTTATTATCTCCATTTTAAAACTGTGGAAAATGAGGCTCAGAGAAAGCAAGTAATTTGCCTAAGTTCACAGAGCTAGTAAGTGTTGAAGACAGGGCTTATATCCCGGGCTGCTTGACTTCGAAGTCAGCTTGTAACACTAACCAAAAAATACCAACATTATAGTCACTGAGTCCTGAGCCCCTGGATCCCGGATGCTGTCTCCCTAGATTTCTGATTTTATTTTCCTAGGTTTGATCATTGTCTCCTATACTCTTCCTTCCCTTTTTCTGAAACAAATCCATTCATAACTATAGTTGCGGGTAGGGAAGGAGGTGTTCTTTCTCTGTGCTATAGAGAAAAGAGAGTATGCAGGAAGGGGGCCACTAATTAGCTGGTCCCAGCCCTTCACTAAGCTAGCATGGTTTCTTTATTTTTAAGGCTTCAAGGCAGGGGCCAGGCTGGGCAAAGAACAATGAGTAAGTCATGGAGGTGATGCTTTTAATGATACATCCGCTAATGAAATGGCACTCCATGGGTTCACGTATTAGTAACTTAGCTCAAACAGCCATGTCCTACTGTAAGCTTGCCATTGACAACCCAGTGTGACCTCAGAATTGTCAGCTCCACCTGCAAAAGAGCAAATGTAGCAGAAAATACAGAAGCAGCAGCATAATTTGGAGTGGAAAGATTTGCAACAACAGGGAAAACTCTCAAATCTCTGTATTTCCAGTTTGCTGTGGAATTATGCCAGAAGTGTAGCTATTTGAAGAACAGGCTAACCTTGCAGTATTTTGGTTTGCATCTGATTTGTAAACAATAGGATGAGTTGATTGAATGTTTTCGGAGGCTGGATGACAGTGTTGGTTCTGGAGGAGTGACTAGCACAACTCCATTCTCAACTAATTATATAGCATAGATCTTCTTTATTTTTTCCAGGGCATTTGGGATTTTTAACTTTATGTTCAGAAAATGATTTATGGGGGAAAATACTTCTGTACAGATCTTGTTTGACAGTTGGGGGATCATGAGTGATATATGGAAGTGAAAGTTTATGATACTTCCTACTTATGTAACCTTATTTATTCAAATAACTCAATGCCCTTTAAATCAATGATTGAATTTAATCACTTAATATACCTCTGTAAAACGTGAGGTGTGTATTGACTCTTCATTTTGTAGTTGCTTAGACAGGGCTGTGATGATTTGAACTGTTTTTCTTGAGAGATGAGCCAAATCTTACACTCATGCTTTGCATCCCTGATTAAAGCCTGCTCCTTAAATGTGCACTAATAAATGAAATTTTACTTTTTCATGCCTATTTACATTCTCATTAACAATTCATGATTCCTATGCATTTGGTATTTTCTTTATGCAAAGCTAAAAAACAATAGTTTTTTTTTTTTTTATTTCTGAGCTCTGATTGTAAAACTAGAGATTTTCCAAGGTAAAATGAATTCCTAGGAATCTTATAGTGTGAAAGCTGTAAGGTTTTTATTTTCACTGGTTAACAAACCATGTTTATTAGTGGTAAAATTATGGAAAGGGCAATGCATCTGAAACCGAAGCAGCAGCTCGGGTCAGAAAAGCATTCCAGATGTCAGAAATATGTTTGAAAACTGTTGGAGTAGATCCCTTTTTCGTATTGTCCTCTCAGAGTCTCTTTTTATAACTTTTGAGGTCCATGTGTCCTTCTGCATAACTCTGTCAGCTTCTCATTTTGCTTCCTTGTGACTTCTGAGTAATCAGCTCATTTCTCTCAGACTCGGAAACAGCCCCACGCACCACCAGCTTCCTGCCTTTGGCTATCTAGTCACGAAGTCAAGAAGTAATGAAAATGGGTTTCATTAAACAGGAATCCTACTTATTTTCTCAAACCACTATGCTAATAATCTCCCTTCTCAATATAAAGGCTTAAACACATACCAATATAAGTAGGTTTTTTTTCAGCTATTTTTTTCTAAAGAAGATTATTTCCTGAGGATAAAAATACCCCTCTTCACAATCCCAGACTTTGTTGTTAGAAATGAAGATCTGAAGTACATAAAACTCTTTTTTTTTTTTTTTTTTTTTTGCTCCCAAGGTGAATGGAGCTTGAAACTCCTATCTTTTTAGTCATTCAGTTTTGAAAATGACCACAGAAGAGATAGGAAGAGCTAAAACATTTCCTCACTAGAGCATGAATTTTGCAGGCCTTTATGAATAAATCAAGATGAGTATTAGAATACAGATAGATATACTTTGTAGGCATATGAATATGGGTAGTAGAAATATAGCTTTTTTCCCCCTAGAACAATGGAAACACGCATCAGGATGTACATAGTTTAATATTGAAGGAATACAAGTCTATGGAAACTCTAATGGACATTGTGTCTTCCTTAAAGAAAGCCATGCACAGCAGACTGTCACCCTTCTTTCCTGACAGGCTGCTATTGCAGACACTATCTTGATTGGGGTTGAAGTTATTCAGCTTCTGTCCTCTATCTAATGCCTGTAGTTTCTAGTTGAGTATCTAACTTCCTATTTGTCTAGAGGCCTGTTTTGAAATCATCCTTCTTGGTAGTTATCCTGACATTCTGCATCACAGCCTCAATCTTCCCTTTTTTTTTTTTTTTTTTTCCCTTTTCCCTGTCATGAAGTTTGTGATCATCAGCAAGAAGTCAATTTTGACTCTTTTCACTCTCTGGAGCTTTTAGAGCTCTTTGCAAATACAAGGAGCATGACCCTGGAAATTTCTTTTCCCCAGAAAAGGAAAAGCTTCACTTGTCAATCAGTCATTCTGAGCTTATGTGCTCACAAAGGAACTCAGAGCAGCCCCCATCTAAATCCATCAAGGTGGGGGAAGGGAGCAGAGGAGAGGGGACTCAAGTTACTGAATAACTGCGATCAGCTTTAAAGTCTAGCTTCAGTTAATTCTTACAATGCCTTTCATACTACTCAACAGAGCACAGATACACAAAAGAATGAAAGAACACTAACTCCTTTGTTAGAGGACAAGTTTGAGGAGCAAGGCATTCTGGTTAACAGAATTTCCGGTTAATCGGTTGTTAACTTGTTATGGAGAGAATTTGCCTAGGGCAGGGTTTTTCGTGAAGAGTACAGAAAGATGAATGTTTCTTTTCAGATGTGCACAGTTCACTGATTCACCCCACACTACTTTGTGTCTTTCTTCTGGTTCTTACATTTGTTTTATTTTGTAGTGTGTTGTCCATGTTTCTCTCACCCAGGAGGTTATAAACAACTTTAGAGGAGAAGTGTTTTTCCATTTTTGTAGAATCTGTAGAAAAGATTTCACATTGTCAATGTTCATTAATTATCTGCTGACTTGAATGGGTGTTGCCTCTCTAATATATTTTTAGATACATACTGTTTGACCAACAACGAACGGCCACTATGTATGTTAATGCCTCATATACAAAAAAGGAGTCCTGAAAAATGTGAGGTGAATGTGTACTTTGATGACTTTTATAAAACTTAAAAGCTTAAGTAAAAACTTAAAACCTTAAAAGAAGTTCTTTTCCTTAGAACTTCAAATGGTCACAAAGTAATACCCAAAGTCCTGAAAGGTCAGACACACACAGACACACACACACACACACACACACACACACACACACACACACACATCTGTTTGAAATACATTCTACTAGAAAAGAGAAAACATAAAAATGAATCCTAGAACAATGAAACCACTTGAAACCACTAGAAATATGATTAAGGAGACTGAAAGTGATTCAATAACAATTATTCATTCAACACCTCCTAGCTTCACAATCTGGAGCTCCACTTGTCAATCAGTCATTCTGAGCTTACATTCTCACAAAGTCCCTATAGCAGGTACTTTGAGGCTACAAAAATTAGGAAGCTAAAAATTGAGCCTCGACTTTGCTTCATTGCACTCTTTTAGGTCCTTAAGATACATTAGTTAACAACAAAATGTATTCCTGCTCCTTGCCCTCATAGAGCTAGAAGGGAGAGCCCAACAATTAACAATTAACATAATTAGTAAATTATATGGTGCTTAGAAGGGGACAACCATAGACAAAGAAGAAATAGAGCAGGGTAGGCCGGGCGCGGTGGCTCACGCCTGTAATCCCAGCACTTTGGGAGGCCGAGACGGGCGGATCACGAGGTCAGGAGATGGAGACCATCCTGGCTAACACGGTGAAACCCCGTCTCTACTAAAAAATACAAAAAAAAACTAGCCGGGCGAGGTGGCGGGCGCCTGTAGTCCCAGCTACTCGGGAGGCTGAGGCAGGAGAATGGCGTAAACCCGGGAGGCAGAGCTTGCAGTGAGCTGAGATCTGGCCACTGCACTCCAGCCTGGGCGACAGAGCGAGACTCCATCTCAAAAAAAAAAAAAAAAAAAAAAAAAAGAAATAGAGCAGGGTAAGTTGAAAGTGGCTGAGTAGCCAAGTTAAATCGTGTGATTAAGGTAGGCTTCATTGAAAGGGTACTATTTGAACTGGGACTTAAAAGGGGTGAGGGAGTTAGGCAAGCAGATATCCAAGGAAGAGCATTCCAGGCAGAGCAAGCAATGAGTGTGAAGGGAGAGCATAAGCCTGGCAATGTGGAGGGACAGCGGGCAGGCCAGTGCAGCTGGGACATAACCATTAGGGAGAACAGGAGGAGACCATGTCAGAAGGAGAGTTTTGAAGGGACAGATAAACAGGTGAGTCAATTAGGGATTCATGGCACAATTTTTAGCAGAAAAATGGGACACAATCAGATGTATATTTTAAAAGGTGTGTTCATCTGCTGTGCTAAGATGTGAGGGTAGAAGCAGAGAGGCTAGTTCAGAGGTGTCTCTACAATCCAGGTGAGACATGGTGATGCCTGATTACTTGTCTGTCTCCCTCACTAGAGTGCAAATTCCCTTAGGGAGGACAAATCTTGTCCAAGGTGTCCTTTCTAACACAGGTTCTACCACCAAGTAGGTGCTCAATAAATAAATGTTTATTTGTTGAGTATATGTAACTTCAGTGTATCACAGAAAATGACTAAAATTTCCCCCTAAAGGTTAGAATATAAAGCTATAGACATGGGGAGGAGGGTGAAATCATCTGTAACTTATAAGTTTTGTCATGGGAGAAATATTTCAATGGGATTAGAAGGACTGACAGTGATGATAATGATGGCAATTGTAGTAAAAATGATAGCAGCTACCATTATTGAGGAGATACTATATTCCAGGTTCTTTGCTAAATGCTCCACATGTGTCATCAGTTGCAAAGACAAGAGACAGGAATCCTCAGCACAGGATATAAGGAAGCAATGTTCTGAGTTTGAATAGGAGGTATTTCGTTGTGTTGAAAACCTGATGCAGAATATGTAATGAGAAATAAAGTTGGAAAGTTAGGTTGAGGCTGGATCATTGAAGACCTTAAATTTATACATCACACAAATGTGTTGGATATTATTCAAATTTTGAAGTTTGTTTGTTTATTTAGCAGAGGCGTGATAGGTTTAAAGCTGAACCTGGAGAAGATTAGTATAACTCTTAGATTACGTCTGGATCATTTAACTAGAGAAAAAACTAGACGAACAGTTGTTTCTAAGGTCAAAATTACAGTTTTATCATTTGGAAGCACTGATGTGGAAAACAGAAAAATGACGAACCCTCATATTTGTATGAGCCCGTGCATTTTACAGAGCCTTTGCATAAGTATCAGCCCACTTGATCATCACAGCAACCCTGCTAGGTGGCATTGTTATCACACTTTACAAATTGAGATGATTTATGCAAAAGAGATCAGTTGCAATCTGGCCTGTAGTAGGTACTCAAGAAATGTTGGCTAAAGTCAAAAAATAAGGAAGCACAAGCTTAGGAAGCCTAAGCATATTGCTCAAGGTCATATAGCTGAAAATAAATGACAGGGCCAAGACTTAAAGTCAGTTTGTCTGAGTGTGAGTCTAATTCTCTTTGTTCGTATCCTAACACCAGAGAGCCTCACAAGTTCTTGAAAAATGACAGGTGAAGAAATCAAGCATAATACCTATTAGCTAACCTAACACAAACTCCCCGTGTAGAAAATATTGGTTCACATTTAGTAAAAAATTTTATTTTGTCTTAAGGGATTCTGACATACACATATGCATATATATTTACATGTGTATTATATATAGACATATGCTTCTATGTTATTCCATATATGCACATATATATGAATGTTTATGTGTGTTTGCTGGGCTGCCACAACAGAAAACCATAGACTGGGGGACTTAAACAACAGATATTTCTTTCCTTTTTTTTTTTTTTGAGACAGGGCCTTACTCTGTCATGCAGGCTGGAGGGCAGTGCTGAGATCATGGCTCACAGTAGCCTCTACCCTGTGGTCTCAGGTGATCCTCCCACCTCAGCCTCCTAGGTAGCTGGGACTACAGGCACACACCACCACACCTGGCTAATTTTTTGTATTTTTTGTAGAGACAGGGCCTCACCATGTTGCCTAGGTTGGACTTGAACTTCTGGGCTCAAGCTATCTACCCACCTCGGCCTCCCAAAGCGTTGGAATTATAGGTGTGAACCACTATACCCAGCCCAGAAATTTATGTTCTGACAGTTCTGGAGGCTGGAATTCCAAAAGCAAGGTGTTGGCAGATTTAGTTTTTTCTGAAGCTTCTTTCTTTGGCTTGTAGATAGCTGCCTTCTTGCTGTGTCTTCACAGGGTCTTTCCTCTCTGTGTATGGATCCCTGCTGTCTGTGTATCCAAATTTTCTCTTTTCTTTTGTTTTTTGTTTTTTTTGTTTGTTTATTTTTGTTTTTTTGAGATGGAGTCTTGCTCTGTCACCCAGGCTAGAGTGCAACGGTGTGATCTTGGCTCGCTGCAACCTCTGCCTCCCAGGTTCAAGTGATTCTCCTGCCTCAGCCTCCCAAGTAGCTGGGATTACAGGCATGTGCCACTATGTCCAGCTAATTTTTGTATTTTACTAGAAACCAGGTTTCACCATGTTGGCCAGGCTGGTTTCGAACTCCTGACCTCAGGTGATCTGCCCACCTCAGCTTCCCAAAGTGCTGGGATTACAGGTGTGAGCCACCACACCTGGCCCAAATTTTCTCTTTTTATAAGGATACCAGTCGTATCGAGTTAGAGTTCACCTTAAGGGCATCATTTAACTTAATCACCTCTTTATGGACCCTATCCCCATGTCTGGTCACATTCTGAGGTTCTGGGAATTAGGTGTCAACATAAGAATTTTGGATGATATAATTTAGCCCATAACGTGTACACACAAATTTATTATTATTGTTATTTTGATTCACAAGCCTTTTAGAAATTGTTTGCACATCCAATTTCCTTCAACTTTCCCAAATGTGGTATTTGTTCATTAAATATTTCTTTGGAAAACTAAGGCCCCACACAATGACATAAGGCATGGATGCAGCATGGTATGCCAGTGGTCATGGCATGGGCTTTGGACCCGCCCCCCCCATAACCTTGGAAAACCAATCCTGATTCTATTGCCATCTTCCACCTATGTGGCCATGAGTTAGTAACTTAAATTCACTTTCTTCATTTATAAATTCAGGATGAGAGGGCCTTCCTGGCAGGTTTGGTGAAGATTAGGATAATCCATGTGAGCATGTCTAGGACAGGGCCCTCCCCTTCATAGGAGAGTGAGTGTTAGTTCCCTCTTCTGTCACTGCTCTGCAGGAGCTCATGGGGCCTGCTCCCTCCATAGAGTCAAGACGGCACACAGGTAAGTCCACTGGAACTTTAGATGTGCCACAGAGGTTACATGCATCAAAAGATCGTGTTTGCTCCAGTGTTTTTAGTATTAGCATAATTATGTGATAAATACTTTAGGCACCTAATTCATGGTTCTGTGTAAAGATCATTAGTGAAGCTAAAAAAAAAGAAAAGAAAAAAGAAGAAAAAAAGGTATGTTATATCCCAGCTAGGAGGATAAAGAAAAATTTAGTAATTGTAAGCCTGGACATCTAACCCCACTGTTAGGCAACCTCTAAAGTATCCCTCAATGATCCCCGCCTCCCGGTACTCATGCCCTTATTCAATTTCTACCTTCCCTTGAATGCAATTCCCTTCTAACGAATAGACTAGAACAAAAATCATAGAGGCCACTTCTGAGATTTAGTTACAAAAAGACCGTGGCTTTTGTCTTGAGCATTCTTTTCTGGTGTATTTCTCACCAGCTCCCAGCCCCTTTTCTGTGTCTCTCATCACCAGCTGCCATGTCCTGAGGACACCCAGGCAGCCTATGGAGAGGTCCACAGGTGAGAAACTGCATGTGTGAGCTGAGCTTGGAAGTGGATCTTCTATGGTTTGCCATTAGTCACGTGACTAGTTTTGGAAGCAGATTCTCCAGTCCCAGCCACACCTGTGCCAGAGGCACCCTTTAAGCCGCACCCAGGTAGATTCCTGACCCACAAAGACTTTGAAATCATAAATGTTTGTTGCCTGAAGCTGCTAAGTTTTGGAGTAATCTGCCATGTAGCAACATGCAACTACTACACCAACTTGGACCAAATATGTGTTTTTCTAAGCACAGGAATATTCACACTTTATTAAACTTGAGTATTCCAACAATAGGATGGAAGTCCAAGTTTTATTTCTCTGCTGGGACCCTCACATGCATGTATCACATATCTACCATTAAAAAAATGAAGGACAAATCTAATCAGGGGGTGACTTTATATTGATTTTTTTTAACTTAGTAGGATCAGTAAGTGAAATGTTGTTAGACTTAGTAAAATAAAAAATAAGCAAAGTTATTATATACCCACTGGTAAAGAAGTTAGTCATGGCATTGCTGAAAACACTTTGAGCACCACAGTAATAAGTCACAACACAATTTAGGATCAAGGTTCATAAATGAGATCTGTGCACAGCACTCTGGGTGTCAGAAAAATCTGTAATAACAAGGATCTCATGGAAAGGAGTCATATAACTGAAAGCAAACATATTTTGTACTCTACCAGATAAAACTGCAAATATATTCGTTATCCATTTTTTAAAGTGTGCAAAATATATAAGAGTATTGATAGGTTGGACTTACAGGGAGTTTCATGTCTGTTTTTCATATCTTTCATGTCTATTTGTTTAATATTAATAGTTCAGTTATGAAATGGGTAAAAAATTTTTGGCCCATTTTACAGATCAGAAACAGGGATTTAACTCTATCACCTTAGGGATGCAGATTGACTAAACCATCTTTCACTGCCATAGCTTGAAAATTTTACTTCATCCCTCATGAAACAGTCTATCTACCTACCTACCTACCTATTTACCTATCTATCTACTCATCCATCCATTCATCCATCCATCCACTCACCCATCTACCTATCTTCTGTCCTTATCTAAAGGCCAGCTGCATTAGGCCATTCTTGCATTGCTATAAAGAAATACTTGATACTAGGTAACTTACAAAGTAAAGAGGTTTAATTGGCTCACTGTTCTGCAGGCTGTTTAGGAGGCATGGCACCAGACATCTGCTCAGCTTCTGGTGAGACCTTAAAAAGCTCACAATCACAGCAGAAGGCTAAGGGGAGCCGGTATATCACATGGGGAGAGCAGGAGCAAGAGAGAGCCAGGGGGAAGATCCCACACACTTTTAAACAACCAGACCTCACAAGAACTCACTATTGCGAGGACAGCACCCAAGGGTATGGTGCTAAATCACTCAAGAGAAATCCGTCCCCATGATCCAAGCACCTCCCACCAGGCCCGACTTTAAACATTGGGGATTGCATTTCAACATGAGATCTAGAGAGGACATCCAGACTATATCACTAGGTATCTGACAATTACAGCCTTCTGCAAGCTTGCAGGGAAGGCAAAACATCCTCATAGCAAACATGCATGCCATAGAATACGTGCACAAAAACCTAGGCTCCAAAATAGGAATACTTCATTTTGAAGAAGATCTCAGACTTTCTATGAAGAACCTGTGGACACTTATTTCAATTAAACACAAAGCTAACTAAAGTTTGTCTCCAAGACCAGAACAGACTAAACGAGAAAACGCTAAGAAAGGTAGAGAGAGGCTGACACACTGACTGTAACTCAATTATATGACAACAAGGAGGGATAAAGAAGAAAAATTTAAAAACAACCCATGAAACTAGAGAAAGCAGGGTTTGGACAGTTTTAAGGTGGTGATAAACATAGTGACCCATTTCAAAGTGCTATATAATCATTCATACTCATAATTATCACCCCAGAATCATTAAAATGTCAAACTAAGGTCACCGCATTTAAAGAGACAAACTATTCGTAGCTAGCATGTACTGAGTATTTACTTTGCAGCAAGAACTGTGCCAGGTACTTTACATACATTATGTCTAATCCTCTCAACCCTTAAGGTTTAGGAAATAAGAAAAATGAGATTTTGAGAGCTTAAACCACTTTTTTAAGGTCATGAAGACGCTAATAAACGTCTGAGCCAGGATTCAAACTCAGACTTCTCTGATTGAAAAGTCTCCCCTCTGTCTACTATCCCATATTACCTGAAAGATGCTTATCAAAAACTGCTTCTGATGGGGAAAAAAAAGTGTTTCAGTGCCTAAGGATATAGTCTGTTAATCTAGAAACTGAATCAATCCTGTTCTATCATTCCTCCAAAGTATTATGTAAGTTAATCTTTGTGTATTTTTTTGAGGAGATGGGGAGAGGAGTATATTTTCTTCTTGACATGAACAGGATTTAAACAACACAATTAGAATTATATGGCAGCAGAACAGCCTGCTTTGTGAGATGGTGAGTTTCTCGTCTATTGAGAATATTGTAGCCATCAATACTTAACATTTTCCTGGGATGCTGGAGACATGAATTCTATATAGAAAAGGAAATGGATCACTAAGAACCTGCTTCATTTCTAAGAATCCGTGTCTCTAAAATCCTATTTAATCTTAATATGCAGTGTTTCTAACAACTCATAAATGGTGAAGAAAGATTTGCTACTAGATGAATTGTCATTCTTTAGAGCACAAAAATAGTGAGTTCAACCCTCTTGGCAGTTGCATTTAGTTAAGCAATTTTTTGTGTCCTTAATTCTTTGGTGTCAAATGGATCACTGCATGTTTAATGCTTAATTACTGAATCTTCATCATCCCCAAATACTTCTGTGCTTAATATTTATTAGAACCTTTTTTTCACTGAGGCAAACCTCATCTACTATCTGAAATCTAATTTTCATGACATTTTGTAGATAGTAGTTATGAGCTAATAATATACAGTGCTGTTTGAAATCATCATTCCTTATGTTATACTGTAAAATTAATTTTTTCCGTTTGATTTTTAATATGTTTTCCTTATTCTATTCAAAGAACAGTAGGGTGCCCTTCTAGTGATAATTTTGACCACCCATTTAAAATTGTTATTCAAAGATGGACTGAATAGTGTTTTACATGAGTATTTCTATTAAATTTCCTGTGATGTTACTTATGGATTAAAAAATAACTTCTGTTGTAGAAAAAAAGCCAAAGAAATATATAATCAAACGTCTATGTCTTACTCAGAATAGATGAAATAAACCTTACTCAGCTTATGTAAGTAAAGGTAAATATCTTTTAGAAGACTTCCATTGATGAATACATTTGGTCATTCATTCCAGGACTGGCTTATGCATTAAGCTCAGTAGGCACAGTGTTTAGGATTCAAAGTACTTTTAGGGCACATGAAAGTGTTTTATTTTAAAATCAAAAGGAAAAAATGAACTTTTGAGTAAAAAAGTTTTAATATGTAATATTAATATATTTATCTTTAATACTAATGCAATCATAAAATATAATTTCAATTCTTTGTATAGAGAAAGTGGCCCATGAAGTCCAAAGTGGCTAGGGGTCACACAAGATATAATGCAGTCCTAATTCACTCATCCTATTGAGATCACTGAGCTACCTGCTATTTGTCAGAGACTGTGCTAGGACTGGTAAATGTTTGGGACAGGAAAAAGTGGGTACAGTGGTGGTAGACTGGATAAAATGATTAGGACCCAGCTCTTGTCCTCAAGGAATGCATGACCTCCTAATGAGTGGAGAAAGGATGTGAATCTGTGATTACAATACACCGTGGTAGGTGTATTGTATTGCATATAGACAAGGTGCTAGGGAAGTGCTGAGAAGGAGGAAGTAAACAGCTCTGCCTAGTGGGAATGGGTAGAGGCAGGGATTCATATAGGACATGAGGGTTACACTGAGTCTTGAGAAATGAGAAAGATTAATAAAGAGCAATGAAGTGGACTGTGTTTTTGGCAAATGTGTGGCATATGCAAAGGCCTTGCGGTATGGTAGGCCTTAGTGTTTTCCAGAAACTTTAGATAGTTGATATGGCTTCACAGAGTGCCTGCAGGCACTCTGGGGGTTATAGAAAACATAGTTAGGGCCCAGAACAGGAAAAAAGCTTAGGTGCCATCCTTCCCATGCCAATGAAATTGCACTTTATTCCACAGGGTAAGGTCTATATTTCTGAACCTTGGCATTAAACAGTTTTATCATTGACGTTCACTACAGTTCCATCTCCCAAGATGCCCTACCAAGGTACTCTAATGACAACCATCCTAGTGAATTTGCTTTCTCACTTCTGCTCTTTTGCACATTTTCCCTTTATCTGGAATGTATTTTTTCAAATCAGCTATTTCAACTTTGACTTTCTCCCTAAAGCTACACCAGCCCCAGGCAGATACTCACAAGGCCAAAGCAGTTCAATGCTGGGAAAGACCTCTGGGATTTTTTTAGACATTAACCATCACCTTACTGATAAAATGGAGGCCCAGAGAGATCAAGCAACTTATGCCCATTACAGTCAGTAAGAAACAGAAGCAAATTCACCTGACTTCTGGTGGAAACAATTGCTGTAGCAATTATCTTCATAATTCATTTGGTGATTAATCATGTACTGTCTTGATATAGCTAGTGTTATCTTTGACTATTTAAATGTTAGTTTTACTTGTTTATACCTTGTTATATATTTTGCCAACCAAATTTTACCACCATGTGGGCTAGAATCATCTCTTATGGTGATTTTCCACAGGACCTAAGCCAGTGAGTCAACATATCAGGAAGCCCTTAAATAGTTAATAATGTGATTTAATGTCCTCACTGTCACTGAATGGTTTGCTACATTATAGAGATTATGAAATCTATGACAAGACAGAGAAGGAAACACTACCAGTCTTGAGTCTCCAAGAAGCAGAGCTTGTGACATAGGTCCTGTAACCCTTGATCGATTGAGAGTTTGCTATTCTGAAAAATAAAACCAAACAGAACAAAAAACCTGAGAGAGTAAGGAAGCAGGAAGGGGAAAGGGAAAGAGCCAAGTCTAATCTTGGTCTGATTATAGGGGCCTTTGGAGCATCAGTCTCACCACAGATTTGCCCTGCCTTGAGCCTTTCAAATCCCCTTGCTCAAGGAAACTCATTGTTCGTGGCTGCCCCAGAGTGGGAGGTCTGGTGGTGAGGGTAATCTTTTCGGTGAAGGGACCCTTGTCTGCTAAAGACAATTCTCTGGAGAGAGTGGCAGCTGTGAATCATTGGTAGATGACAGTCATAGCAGCTTGGGATTGTGTCCTGCTCAGTAAAGGGGATGTGGGCAGAGCACCAACAGTATCTATCCCCACTTCCATCTGGAGGACAAAACAAAATAAAACAGACCAAAACTCCCCAAAACCACCAAACAAGAAAACAAAACCAAACACCCAGAACCAAAGACCTGATCTTCTTTATTGAAAGTCTGACATCTTCTGTTAGATCATACATTTTCTTAAGTTACTCCACAGAGTCACCTAAATGAATGTCCACACTAACCCTTATTCTAATAAAAACAGATTTAATATACAAACAAGTTATTCATTTCTTCTAATGGCATGGTTTCCTATCTCAGAGGAATGTAGTTACTGCTGAGAAAAAAAAAATACCACTGGTTGTTGAATTTGAGATAATTTCTAAGATTTTAAAGAACAAATACTGCAGTTTTCGATTTTGCCTTCAAATAGCCACAATGACTGAGGAAAGCACCAATGAGTCTCAAAAAGAAAAAAAAAAAAAAAAACCCACCAATAATTTTCCTTACAGATAACATCAAAAAATATTTAGGCCTATTTAAATGGAGCTATTTCTTAAAGATTTCATCTGGCATAAAAATGTCTGTTGGGTGCAGAGGCATAGTTCTGGGGTTGAAACACAATCTATCCAATCCTGTGGGGTCTGGCTCTGATAGGTCCTAAAGACAACCCCGACCCCGCTTTAAGCCACAAAAGTAATTTTGCTATTTCCAATCTCAGTTTGGGCCCAGCAATTAGAATTCCATCAGGTTTCTGCTACTCCAAATGATCCCTGTTCTTGTTCCCATATTCTCACAAAAGGAAGTCCACGTTTGACTCAAGCCTTGGACACCTGTTTATTCCAGTCAATCGTCATTGTCTCCCATCGAGTGCGTGGGTCTGTATCTGAATTTGGGCTTAGTAACCAAAGGAGGCTTTGTCCTTTCCAAACTTTACCCAGTGATGCCAGGCAGTAAGAAAAATGCCTGGTCCCATTATATGGTTTCTTTTTCTACAGTGATCTTTACCTGCTGCTCTGGGGTTGATTTTTTGTTGTTGTTTTTTAAATTTTCTTTGTTTTATATACCTCTTACAGTGTGAAATTTAGAATAATTCAGCATTCCATTGGAAAGATACGGCAGGAGGTTTGCACAGATATATGTGAGCATCGCAAAGCTTAGCTTAGATCCCAGTTCTTATGCTATTTCCATTATTAGCCTCAATTGTACCAGATGCCAGGCAGCCCCTGTGGCTTTGCACAGGATGCTGTGAATATAAATTTGGAGAAAAATAATTAGTAATAATAATTCCTAAGATAACTGGGGTCAAAACTTCCATAATGTCTACTTTTCTCTTGAATTTATACCTGATTACATTACATTTAAAATATGACAAACTCTTAATCCATTTGGCATAGAAAGAAAAACCAATTAACAAATGAGCACTCAAAAATGTTTATCTGAGAAACCATTTTATCATGCAACCTCTGTAATTAAAATTCCTTAACCCTCAGATTTTGCTTGAACTCATAAGAAGTTAAATAAGCAGTCAAATGCACACAATTTCTCCAAACCTTCCCTAGATTTCACTTTGTTTAGCACGTTTGTTTAAATAAAAAATAAGCCTGGGCAACATAGGGAGACTCCCATCTTCACAACAAACAAACAAACAAACAAAAAAACTAGATGGGTATGGTGATGCATGCCTATGGTCCTAACTGCAGGAGGATTACTTGAACCCAGGAGTTCTAGGTTGCAGTCAGCTATCATGTGTCACTGCACTCCAGCCCAGGTGACACAGCAAGATCCATCTCTAATAATAATAATTAAGGATTCTTTAAAATGGGTAGACTTTCCCATGATCTATTACCAATTACCAAATGAGTTTTAACTGGAAGGTCATGGAGGAGAGAAAAGTCTTGGGTGGCTCCAAGTTTTCCAGCCTGGGAAGCTAGGACAATAGGAGCATTATTAATGAGAATTTGGGAAAGAAAAAGAAGGCAATATTGATTTTGGATATGGTCTATTTGAAGTGATTTGGGACAGCTAAGTGAAGATTCCACTTGGGACTATGAGAAGTTGATCAGAAATAAAAAATAATGACGAATTTGGGAGTTATAGTCATCTTTTGTACCTGTGGATCTCTCCTAAATGTTATAGATGTATTAGTCCCCGTCCACTTGTTTTTAAGAGAAAGAATGAACTAGGCCTTGTGTGGCTGCACAAGAGACACTGAGTGAAGACAGGCTGGCCTGTGGACCACACAGCCCAAAAGCCCCTGTTGGTCCATCCTCAAGAGAAAGAGGACAGCAGCTGAGTGGCTCCTGCAAGACCCACTCTATATGTTAATACTTTTAATGGGTTTGTCCTGATGAGAATTCAGAGGCTAGAAATTGGTCTATTTTCATCCCCATTCAACTGATAAGGGGTGGTCAGTGAGACACTTTAAGCCCCAGGAGATTATGGGCTTTGACTTCGCTGCCCACATGACTAAGGAGAACACAATTTTTGATAATTTTTTTCTCCCAGAGGGTAGAGAAAGGGAATGAGGAAACTATTAGTCTTGCCCTAATTCTGAACTGCAAGTGGAAATTGGTTGATGAAGTAGAAGTGATTAAAACCTGGGGGGAAAATTGTCCACACCATGTCATCTTGAAGTGACAACCAAGAGTGAGGAGGCTGGACCTTGTCAGATGTGTCCCCTCCACTTCAAGAGGGCTGGCATTTTAACAGGAGAGGAGAGCAGATAGGCATAATTTTACAGCAAAATTCTGAAAGGGAAGAAAGTTTAAGAGAAATGGAAAACATTCAAGAATGGGATTCTAACTATGCAGTTTCAAATGATCTTAGAGAGCAAGCAAAGGGAGACGTAATGAAACTCAGGATGAATAAGAGAACAGAAAATTCCTGGTAAGTTCAGATTTTCAAAGGACATGCACAGCTTTTCAATGAAAGAGGCACAATTTACTCAGGTAAATAAAACTTATATTCTCAGGATAACTAAGATTTATTTAGTTAGACTAAGCATTCCAAATTATTTATTCTACTTATGTTAATTCACACAGGAAAGACTGAGGCTCAGAGGTGCTAGACGACCGGTTAAGATTTCTTAGTGACACAGCCACGATGACAGCCATGTTTTTCTAATTCTTGGTCCAGGCCTCTCTCTAACACATCAGTGACTTCTAAATAATCATCATTTGAAAATTCTGAGGTGATCCTTGTTGCCCCCCATTCCTCACCATCCAAGCCCATGTTCAGCTGAGTTTATGTTCTGTTTTACACATATGGCAATAATATATGATTTAACTTTTAAAATGAATTTTTCTAAAATGTTTGAAAACCTGCACTACCCCATGCCACTTTATTGGAAATGACTCCAAAAATACTGAAACCTAAGAATATTGAACCATATTGTGAGTTAAATGAAAATGGAGGCTCAAATACATTTACATTAAAAATATTAAATACAGGTGTGAGCCAGCATGCCCGGCCTTGGGAGGCTGAGGCAGGCAGATCACTTGAGGTCAGGAGTTAGAGACCAGCCTGGCCAACATGTTGAAACCCTGTTTCTACAAAAAATACAAAAAATTAGCTGGGTGTGATGGTGTGCTCCTGTAATCCCAGCTACTCAGGAGGCTGAGGTTCGAGAATTGCTTGAACTTGGGAGGTGGAGGTTGCAGTGAGCCAAGATCGTGCCACTGCACTCCAGTCTGGGTGACAGAGTGAGACTCTGACTTGCAAAAAAAAAAAAAAAAAAAAATTAAATACAAGTGTGATTCTCAAAAAAGCTAGGGCATATAAGCAAAGAGGAGATAGAAGTCCAGATCTGTAAGAAGCTTCAGAAAGCCTAGAGCTAGGAATTGATGGAAGTTTCTAAATATAAAAGTGGAAATGTATTTTAAGGATTATATTTAGAAGTTGATGGTCAAGGACCACAGCTTTGCTAGTTTTTTTGTTTTGTTTTTAGCCAGTTATGGTAAGTGGACTTAATTATATCTCGATCTTTACCATATATACAAGTATGTAATAGAATCTTAAAAATATTTTAACCACTATTTATTCCAAACCTAATGGGTTATAATCTGGCAGTTATTTATCCAGATGCTTTTGGAAAATTAGGTTCAACTTTGAATATCCATGGCTGACTGTTTGGCTAGAAAATGTATGGTTTTGCACATTCACTCAGAGAAGCAACATTCCAATTTCTGTCCTTTGCCTTCATCTTCTTTTTCCCAGACCTTTATCTTATGTGCTTGGCTAATAATGATGGCCTCTCAGATTTTTGGACTCCCCTAGTCCTGAGTATCCAATGAGTCTTGTTAATGGTGAGCTGCAGCCATTTGATTTTTCTTTGGTTCCTGTTGCAGAGAACTTGATTAGGGCACTTTGTGACCTGCCTGCTTCTTGCTTTCTGCTGAATCTACATGTGCAGAGGTTGGATCATGTCAAGTCCTTGTGTTACCTGGCTGCCTTCAAAACTTCTGGCTCAGCACCTCTTGATTTTGCTCATGTTTATTTAGAAAATAATTCAGGATCAGCTAAAGAAAAAAATATTTTCTGCTACATATGCAAAAGGACTATTCATGAGGATAATGGTTGGTCTCTGCCCAGGTTGGAGCTCTGACTTGGCAAGGTGTTTGGATGCCGCTATAGTGCATGAGGGCCAGGGATTTCAGTTTTGGTTCCCTCAAGATTGTCATTCTGCCCTTTGCTCTAAACCAGTGCCTACTGTACTCAGAGGCTTGCTTTGTTCCTGTGGAATGCAGGTTGAAGCATTAGCTGGTGTGCCCTGTGCTTTTCCTGCCTTTGTGTATTTTCCTGTCCTGGCTCTGACTCTGACCATGGTTTCATGCATTTGACTCCACAGTTTTCTCCCCTAAAATGTTCAATTTATGTAGCTCATGACCCTAACCTATATCTTCAGCCTCATCACCTTATGCTCCTACCACACTGAATTAAAAACTGATCACTAAACTTTCCAGACCTTTGCATAATCATGCCCCTTGAGTGCTCTTTTCTCTCTGCAAATATCCTTGAACATTTGTCTCTCTTTTGTGAAGCCTTTCTGAGTCTCTCAGAATGAACCCACATGCATTTTGATCTGTCATAATGTTTGATACATTATGTTTGTTTATTCATTTATTGTTTCAGTATGTTTTATTAGTCATCTACTGTGTAAGGTATGTTAGTATTAATCACCTACGATTAATTACTAACCTATACTGTAAGGCACTGGGGATAGAGTGGCAAATAAAGCAGATGGTCTTCAATAGCAGTGATTGAAAGGACAGATGATTTGAGAAATACCAACTATTAACTTAGGGTGAAGAAGTACATCACACATGGGAACATAGAGCAGGAGAATAATGTATTATAGTTTGGGGCTTTGAGAAGGCTTCATTCGGGGCAAACTTTTCAGCTGTGAGCCTGAACCCTTGAATGAAGCAGGAACCATGTGTACACCTATGTATTCCCATACATAGTGCCTAGTAGTCACTCAACAAAAGCTCACGGAAAAAATGAATGACTTAATGTACTATATTCTGTCAGTGGAAGTTTGAGGACCTCATTCAAATTTAATTTCAGCCAACTCATCATAAAATGATTCTAAGATATGGGGTAAATTGTGTTTGTGCATATGTATCCATGTATATTCAGACAGAATTTAATGAACATACACCTACACATATGGAACATGATCTTGAAAATGTTTTTGTGTATTCTCAAAAATAAAGCAATTTTCCAAACTCCAGGCTACTTGAAAGAAACTCCAGCCATGGAACCTATAGGTGCTTGTAGTGGGCTGTGCCCAAACCAGGCCCTCCCCCAGTTTCTCGGAGAGGTGCCAATAGAAAGCCTTTGGGTCCAGCCCCCTCTGTGAAGTATCCTCAGCTAAAGGGAACTGTCTTACTCAAGGCCACCTTCATGCCAGTCCTGAGCATCCAATAACTGGTTCATGAGGTAGCTATGAATGTATAGCTCTCAACTCAGGACGACTCTGAAGGACCATCAGAGTCCCAGAGCTCCTCAGAAAGCTGGCTGAAGACTTTCTTCCTGACTGCCCAGGTCCTCCCTCCCTGCCCAAACCTGCTTCCTTCTCTTCTGCACCAGTGATATTCCAAGTCTTCCCTAATAATCTTATACTCTAGTCTCTGTCTCAGAGTCAGCTTCCCAGAGAAACTGACTTGCGAGAGGGCTCAATGTGACCCAATAAGGAAGTATCTGCCT
The DNA here is from genome assembly GCF_001698545.2 of Rhinopithecus bieti. NCBI lineage: Eukaryota > Metazoa > Chordata > Mammalia > Primates > Cercopithecidae > Rhinopithecus > Rhinopithecus bieti. The sequence continues at coordinate 484,064 of NW_016804545.1, read as the reverse complement.
TCCTTGCATGAGCTCTGAGAATACCCCCAAATAAGGCAAAAGAATAAGAGATGGGAAACCAAAACATCACTGTTATTACTGATAAGGCTAATAACTGAAAACTGTGGCATCTATCTGTGGGCAGACAACCTTGCCTCATCTCACATAATAGATTCACACCCTCTTATCCCCCAGTAGTGATAGTCTGGGCAAGACTGACTCCACAGAGACAAAGCCTGATCCTGTCAAGATACCGCAAGTGGAGTTTGAATCCAGCCTGGGTAACATAACAAGACCACATCTCTAACAAGAACAACTCGAGGAAGGACAGAGAGAGGGAAAGAGAGCTAGGCATGCCCAGATCTTGCAATTCACCTGCCCATTGGAGACCTCTCATGGTGTTGTATGAGATCTCTGTTGACTCTAGTAGGGATGTGATCATATCTAAGAAGCTGAAAAAATACCCAGAGCTAGCAATCAAGACATAGGATTTATTGGGGGGACTTACATATAGGAGTTCAGTGGCCATGGGCTGCACAGAAAGACAATTATCATTTGTAAAAACCATGCAGTTTATATAGTATTTTCACTTAACACCCTCCACCTAGCAACCTCCATTTGACCTAAAACAAAGAGCCTTGATCCCCTATATGGCCTATATTCCAATGAATGGGCCAGGGGTTTGAAGATCTTCATGTATAAAAAATAAATCTTCAGGGTGTCCACTCCCGGATTCCTTAACTTGGAACTCCAAACCAGCACTCATTTTAGACCACAAAGTCATCCCCAGAACATGCTGCATTTATAACTGTCAGGTGCCTCTGCCATACACATGGTGGGGAGTTAGAAAGTGAGAGAAAGGGCAAGACGGTCACCCCAGTGGCACTCCTACCCCAGGGGAGGAATTTCAGGATTTGGCAGCAGCCACTCCTCTCCTCTCACAGTATACCCAGGCCTGAGCTTCTGACTGCACAAGCAGGAGAGCCAGAGCTCTAGCCTGGCTGGAAGGTCCTCGCTACAGGCTAGCTAATGTGTTTTTGACGTTTGCCCCTGTTGTGGGTATATTCAAAAGAATAATGAAAAGAAAATCACAATCGCAAAAACAAAGAGAATTTTCAGTGCCTATGTCCAAGGCTCCAGGATGAATCCCTTTGCTACTTATTCTGAGCTGGATTGCTCTTGTCCATTTTGATAGGGACTATTTTCAATATAGAAGGCAATTGACATACATATATACACATATTCACACAAGTATAAAAGAATGCTTATCTGATGTATAAATTAGTCTACAAATGTGCAGTGGAGATATGTGTGAAAAAGAAAAAGAAATAAGAGAAGCTGACTTCTATTTTTTTCTTCTAGATTTAGATAATATTATTAATAATATTAAAGGAAATTTTAAGAGAACACAATTCTATTTTGGCAAAATTTTATTGCTGCAATGTGTTTTGTATTTCCATCATGTTTTGTCCATGAATATTAGTATTTCTACATACACACAAATTTGGATCACTTTTCTATTTTTCTACTTGGTCTTTTTAATGATCACTTTTAATGTTAAATTAATATTCTATCTTGTTAATTTACTACAATTTATTTAACTATTCCTTCCTTACTAGATTTTTAGAGTATTTCTAAATTTTGTAATAAGAGATACATCTGCTTTTAAAATAGCAGACGTAAAATGCAACAAGTAATTTTTAAAACCATTCACTTTTATTATTAAAAATGTATGAATCATAAATACATAGGAGATCTTAGGTGAATTGAGTTTTAAGCTATACTTTGAAGGATGGGCAAGGTCTGGTAGTTTTTTCTGTGCACATGTTTCTTGTCACATTTAGATCACTCTTTACTGTGGCTGCTGATGAGAATGTGAACTCCTTCATGGCAGTGACCATATTGTCTAAATTTATGTCTGGAAGGCTTGGAAGGTATAGCAGGCATTCAAGCAATGTTGGTGCAATAACTTAATTTAATTAAAAATGAATGTGGGGAGTGGGGCATTATGACAGACAGATCTAGAATGTCCAGGAGCACACTTCCTTCCTCCTTTTGGTGGCTTAACAGACAGCTGGTGCAAATTGTGCAGAAACAAGGCCTTTGGTTGATGTCAGTGGCCCTGGAAGGCACAGCTGCTGTCTGGGTACTCAAAATGGAGAACTTGACCCTTGATCCGTGTGCTCCTTGGCAATGTTTCTGAGCCTGGAGTTCCTTTCCTACTTTCTAGAGATCTTGGAGAAGCTAGGTGTTCTCTAGCTCCCCCTAGGCAAGCCTATAAGCAAGTACCATAGTATGGGACAATTACATGCAATTAAGGTGGAAGACCAAGGGGAAGCAAGGCACGTCTTCATAAGGTGGCAGGAGAGAGAGAGAGTGAACAGAGGAAACTGACACTTTTAAACCATCTGATCTCATGAGAACTTCCTCAGTATCACGAGAATGGTATGGGGGAAACTGGCCCCAGGATCCAATCTCCTCCCACCAGATCTCTCCCTCAACACTTAGGGATTACAATTTGAGATGAGATTTGGGTGGCAACACAGAACCAAACCATATCACTTGCTCTCTTTGCCCTGTGCTCCTGGGAACAAGTCCAGCCTGCTGACTGGGACAGGCCTTTTTTTGCTGAAATTTTGATTATATTAGTATTAAAATACCTATACCCAGCCCATGTTATGGAATAATGAGATTCAGGAGGCAGCATACACTCTGCTACTTATCTGCTTCTAAGTTTTTCCAAATAAACCCTGTTTATATCTGTACTATGTGGCACTAAGGACCCCCTTACATAACACACACAAGGAGAGAATAGTCATTGAAGAGAAATAGTGAAGCTTTAGTGATAGCATGAGGCAAAAGTCAGATGTAGAGACAAAAAAATCAACAAAAGCACAGAAAGATAATCACGTATACATACTAAAATTAGCGGAGTTTGAGTTACACTAACAGGTATCAAGACTTTGAGTGTGCTGTTATCCATGCAAGGGTGGACAAATAGGCCAATGAAATTGAATAAAGAATCCAGAAACATACCTGTAATATATGGCCACTTAATCTACAACGAAAGCACCACTGCAATTCAGGACAGAGATGTGTCTTCTGTAAATGGTGCAATTGGGTATCAACATGGAAAAGTAATAGATTTGAGATGGATAGACCCAAACTTGAAAGGTAAAGCGGTAAATTTTCTAGAAGAAAATACAGGGGAATTTCACAGCCTTAAGATAGGCTCTTAAAGAAGACATGAAATGCACTAATCATAAAAACAAAAGATTAATAAATTGCACTTTGATAAAATGGAAAACTTCTGCTAATAAAACCACCATAAAGGGAGTGAAAGTATGGGTCACACAGAGAAGACATTGACAATGCATATGCTAAACTAGGACTTGTATCCATGGTATAAACTGCTACAAATACAAAAAATAAAATAAAATAAAATGAAATAAAATAAAGAAAACACAAAAAAGGAAAGACAATCCAATGAAGAGATGGGCAAGATACTCAAATAGGCACTTCACAAAAGAGAATATCAAAAAAGCCAACAGGACTATAAAAATGTGGGCAACATCTGAAAAATGCAAATCAAAACTACAACGGAGATGCTACTACCTACCACAGTTGCTACAGTTAAACAGACCAACAATACCAAGTGTTGAAAAGGATATGGAGAAAAGAGGATAAATTGGTACCACCACTTACTAAAATTAATTGGCAATATATATCTAAGCAAAATGTACTCCTATCTTGGTTGGGCATGGTGGCTCACACCTGTAATTCTGGCACTTAGGGAGGCCGAGATGGGCAGATCACATGAGGCCAGGAGTTCGAGAACAGCCTGGCCAACCTGGCGAAACCCCCCTCTACTAAAAATACAAAAATTACCTGGGCGTGGTGGTGCATGTATGTAATCCCAGGTACTCGGGAGGCTGAGGCACAAGAGTTGCTTGAACCTGGGAGGTGGAGGTTGCAGTGAGCCAAGATTGTGCCATTACATTCCAGCCTGGGCAACAGAGTGAAAAAATAAATAAATAAACCTATCTCATGACTCAATAATCCTATTCTTAGTTAAATACTCAGACTTGTACATAATGTTTACAGTAGTTCTATTCATAATAAAAACAAATACGTTAGGAAACATCCCAAAACTCTAGTAACAATTGAATGGATACACTATAGTATATTCATATAATAGAATATTACATAGCAATAAAAAATATGCCAAGTACAAACGAATGCATGGTGTATAACATTTATATGAAGTTCAAGAATTGGCAACACTAACTTATGGTAACAGAAATTGGAATAGTGATTATCTCTAGGACTGGAATAGTGATTATGAAAGGGTATAAGGGAGGTTTTGGTGATGCTGGAAATGTTCTATATCTTGATCTTTGTGGTGAGTACCTAATTTATAAATACAAATTTATTGACCTATTAAGATTTTTGCATTTACTGTATATACATTATACCTCAACAATAACAAAAAAGTCAAAGGATTTTTCTTAATCTCATATTACAAATGTTCATGAATACACAAGATGCATAATAAAATTTGCCTGCCTTATCCTAACCCCCATCTGATGGTATCACACAAAAGATAGCAGCTGACTTGAGTGACTGGGTGCAGTAGCATGTGATTCAAGGAAAGCCAAATTGTGGGTTGCTCAAGAACTGGATTGTGCCTATAGTAAAATAATGATCCAAACCAGATCACTCACGCTGGCAAGGCTCCCGGTAAGTCCAGAGGATGGGGTGTTACTATGCACATGATTTTACTTAATGTCCTACCTGTACTCAATAATTCTCAGCCTCTCCTCCCTCCATCACTGCTAATCCCTGTCAGATCACGGCTATGCCCAACTCCAGCCCCAAGTCTATGAGTTCAACCTGTAACTCTACTGATGAATTATTCAATGGATTTTGCGTGCTGTCATTCTTCCATCCTCCATCTATAGTACTAATGTTGTATTCTCTTCTCTTAACATTGTTTAACCATCTGTTAACCCAGCCTTCTGCCCAAGGGGGCTAGTGGGGAGATTGATTTGAAGGTTCTGCCGAACTGCTTTACAGTTGGGGATAGTCCATTAATTGTTCATTTTGTTTGTATTCAGCATTCTGCTTCTATCCATTGTTTTAATTGATGTGAGCATGCCTAGGGGCTTATGCTGGACCCAGCTGTATAAATCAAATAAATAAATAAATAAACAAATACATAAATGAAGTAAATCTTTCCTGGAATAAATAGATAATATAGTTTTCTTAAGCTTTTTTTTTTCTCCCTACAGTGCTTGTAAATGTGCCCTGAGGCTTATATATGAGGGATGCATCTAAAGTTTAAAGAAATAAATAATAAGGATCCATAACTAAAGACAAAAATCACATAATGACACCCCTTTGTCTTAGTATGGAAGCTATGGGGGGATTTGGAATATTTCATTCTTTTCGTTCCACTCGCCCCTTTATTTCAGATTGGTCTGGGGTTGCCCTTGCCTCTGATGGTTTCTTTTGAAGGTAAAACAAAAGCAAAACAAAATAAACAAGTAAAAGGAAAAATCTCCATGGCATGTTGTAGTACTGCCCATGGGGCAATGGGGAATTCGGAAGAACTGATGTTCTTCTCTTATAGGGGATAGTTGAAATCTGTCACAGTTCGAATGCAGGCTTTTTAGTAGGCACAGAGCCAGAGAGCAGAGTGTGAGCAAACTCAGTGTTCACACCTGAACAGAGGCTTTAAATGTTCTTCACGTCTCTTGCCCTCATGTGTGAATGACTTACCCAGGTAGGGGCTGCTTGCTGAACTTGCCCCCAGAATAAGAAAGGTGAGGCCAGCCGGAAAGCTGACCTGGAGCCGTGCCACAGCTAAGCCACCACAGGTCCTCAGACCCAGAGTGAGAAAGAAAGGTTTGTTGTGGTAAGGCACTGAGATCTGGGGTTGTATTTTACTAAGGCAAAAAGCCACCTCATAAAGAGACCATGGTTTCTTCAAATTTCCAGAGATAGAACCATAAAGCCTCAGAATTAGCAAAGAGTCTTGCTGATGGCATATGATTTCTTGTATCTCAACCATCCCGTCCTGGAGCTGACCACACTTCTGTCTCTGATATGGGAAGATGAGCTCTTTCAGAGGAGGGTTCTATTAGCATGGTTTCCCCTTAAGACAACTGGCTTATATTGGGGAGGCAAATGAGTACTACAGTGTGAGAACCCTGGGCTTCTGAAGTCAGACAGACATGAGTTTGAAATACATGTCAGAGAAAAACCTAAGACAGTTAAATTTAATACAGTTTATTTGTGCAAGAAAAAGTTACTAAAGATGGGCAGCATTCCAAATAAAGATGGTTCAGAATGCCCCTCCTCCACTGTGGTGAGCTATGTTTATAACCAGAAAGAAGAAAATGACATACAAGGATTACCTGCTACCCGATTCTTTCCTTATTTGGGCATAAATTGGCCACCTTCAGTCCCTGATTTGCTGAGGGTTGGGCTGCTATGATTGGCTGAGACTGACCAGCTTGCTTACAAGGATATGCTCCTAAGTTCAGTGACATTTTGTTTACATATCAAGCTAGGTTACAGTTCACGACCATACAGAGGACTCTTTGGGCTAGACTTTATTACCCAAATATGGAAGCTGCTTTGAGCCAAACTTAGTTTAATTCATGGTTCTGCCACCTGCTAGCTTTCTGATCTTGGGCTTTGAATGCCAGTTTCCTTATTTGATTGAATAGAAACAATATTGCACACTTCCTAGCATTAAATGAGTTGGTATCTATGCCTGGCACATAGTAAAGGCTCAAGAAATGGTTATTATTCTTCTACCCTTGGGCTCCATAATCTAATCCATCTTCCTTAGGGCAAACTTTCAAATATAGGAACACCCTTTTTCAGCCACTGTTCTTGTTCAATTTGCTTTTTGTGCCTTCGTTTGGTTGACTATTCAGATTAAATTTGTTCTGGTTATACACAGCTCATGGGGCCAGCCGGTGGCTAGCTTTACAGATTCTCATTCTGCCATCTAATGTATTTACTATAACTCTCAGCTTTGCATCAACCACAAGTTTGATCAGTATGTTTCCCATTTCCTCACCCTAATTGTTAATAAATATACTGCAGGTGTTTCATTAGATAGGCTCTTGGAGTCCTTTGGAGTAGTAAGCTCACACGTATTGTATTCACACAGCACTCAGGTGTTCTAAGAATATGTCATTTCTTTATTTCTAGTTACTGATCTAATCTTCCTCACAACCATCCCACACAGTGTGTTTCCGATAAAAAGAGCTTTATTTTAAACTTCCTAGCCCACAGTATCTCAGTTTCTGCTGGTTTAAATGATCTGTTTTTGAACGCTGTCTAAATAGGAGTGAATGCTCAGGATTTGCGTTCTCCCTTTCCTGTTGTTTTCCACATGGCACTGGGTAATGTATTAATATGTAACCTTGTGGAATTGAGGTAGGGTAGGCATTGGGGTTGGACCTGCCAAACTCCTGCTGGTCCTTGGGCTGGTCCCCACTCTGGTGGTGAGGGGAGGGTAAGGGGTGATCATTCTTGTCCCACCTTCTGCTGCTGTCCAGGCTAAAGTTTGTGGCTGATAAAGTTTGTGGCTGATGCAACTCAGTGTCTGTTCTCCTGCATGGGTAAGATTCCCACAGAGCTTAGTCATCTCCCTAGCTGACTTGGACGCACTTCTTTTCACACCAGCCCTGTGGATCCTCTAAGGTCTGGCTCTGACTCCCCCTGGGCCTCAGCTTTGGAGGCTCAGCCTGCACCTGTTGACGTCAGTTTCACTGCGGACTTGTTCAATCCCCAGCCAGATTTTCAGCTAAATTGTAGATATACTATCGCAGAAATTGGAAAAAAAAAAAAAAAAAAAAAAGAAAACTTAAGAGGATAGACTGTGGAGTCAATCTTCCTGGGTTTGATGTCCAACTCTGCTGCTTACCAGCTGAGTGACCACAGACAAACTGCTTACCATACCTGTGCCTCTGTTAGGTCATCAGTAAAATGGGATCAATAATAGCACCTGCCTTATAGAGAAGATCCTTGTGAGGATTATATGGGTTAATTAATACATGTGAAGTCCTTAGAACTGTGCCTGGTAAGCTCAGGGTACATGCCTGGTAAGTATTAGCTAGTAGAAAATGAGAAAATCTGTTGTGGCACTTGTAAAGGTTATATTACCTCTCTATGCCTATATTTTCTTATATGCAAAACAAGGGTAATCATTGTAACTCTCTCAAAGGTTTCTTGTGAAAATAAATGACTTACTATGTAAAGGAATTAGAACACTGTTGGGTACAAAATAAGCTCTTGTCACGGTTGTTACTTTGTTGTTCCCAGGCCACTGGGGAGCCTAGGGCAGCCAGGAGTGTCAAGTCGCATTCATGCTTTGTCTACCTATCTGTAGCTATCCAGGTGGCGGTTGGAACCACCCTTGAGAATGGAACAAAAGCCCCTTCTCTTCCTGAATTCAGCTTTCCCCTCAATCCACTGTCATATCTTTCCCTTCCCAGATGTGAGCCTGCCGCCATGCCTTTTCCACGGCCAGCTTCTACTCTGTCTCTCATTTTCCTTTCTGCAGTGACCAGATAGGACAAGCTCTCCTCTTCACTCTCTTTCTGGAAAGCACCTCCCTTGAGTAAGACTCTGTTTCCAGTTGCTCATGTCTGACTCTGTTTGTTTGTTAATGGAATCTTAACAGAATTAAGATCTCTTTATCTCTCCCTATAAATTTGATTCTCAAATCTGTCTCCAGCCTGTTAACTCCAAACAAAAGTCAGCTTTGAAATGATGCTGAAACGATGACCATTAAGTGGATAAATACCATTAATCAAATGAGAGAAAGTCACAAAACAACAGGATATATGGGAGATGTAAATATATATATGTGAAAGGTTTTTTTTTTTTTTTTTTTTTTTTTTTTTTTTTTTTTTTTTTTTTTTTTT
>NW_016804545.1:452674-474893 GCF_001698545.2 Rhinopithecus bieti | reverse complement strand
TTTTTTTTTTTTTTTTTTTTTTTTTTTTTTTTTTTTTTTTAAGTATCCCTCTAAAACTGACATTTAAGAATCTTTTTTGACACCCTCTTTCCACCTGTTGCTGGATTACCACTTGGGAAATGTGCCCTAGGGGAGCGGATCAAAGAGAAATGAGTGTTACACTTATGAAATATCTGGGAATCATAGTTTATTTCCTACTCTGTGACAAAAACAAGGAAAATAATGTGAGTACCTACTTGGAGTCAGGCACTGTACTAACAGGTTTACATTTGTTCTGTCAGTCAGGATCATTTATTGAGCCCCTTCTATGTCCAGGCATTTTATAAGGTACAAGAGACATAGTGGTGAGAAAGGCATATTCTTGTAAAACTAACATCAGCTGTATATATGATGGGTATTATTATCTTCATGTATAGAATGAAGGAATGAAGTTCTCAGGGAAGTTAAGCAAATTAATGTCATGGAGCCGGTAGGCAGCAGATCCAGGTCTCTAGCTCTGAGGCCCATCCTTTTCCATGTGGTGTGGCTGCCAGCTTGACTGTTGCAGAAGGCTGACAGAGATGACAGGGCCTTGCGTTCTGCAGGCCACTGAACATTTAAGCAAGAATAAAAAGAAAATTCTGATGTTTCATTCAAAATTATGTTTGTGTGTTAAAATGTGCATTTTTCTTAGGAGAAGGGATTTATGGTTTTCCTCAGAGCTCATAAAAGTTCTGTTAATGAAGAGCTGGTTGATATGGTTTGGCTGTGTCCCTACCCAGATCTCATCTTGAATTGTAGCTCCCATAATTCCTATGTGTCATAGGAAGGACCCAGAGGGAGGTAATTGAATCATGGGGGCGGGTCTTTCCTGTGCTGTCCTCCTGATAGTGAAGAAGTCTCATGAGATCCGATGGTTTTATAAAGGGGAGTTCCCCTGTACATGCTCTCTTGGGTGCCGCCATGTATGATGTGCTTTTGCTCCTTTTTTGCCTTCTGCCATAATTGTGAGGCTGCCCCAGCCATATGGAGCTATGAGTCCATTAAACCTTTTTTTAAAAAATAAATTACACAGTCTTGGGTACGTCTTTATTAGCAGCATGAGGACAGACTAATACACTGGTTTTTCCTTGAGTGTTTGGAGACAACTTTATCTTGGCATTGCCATTGCTCTAAATATTTATTTTCCCAGGCCCACTGAAAGGTACAATTAGAAGATTGCTGGGAAGTGATGGAGAAAGACAGAAGGTAGGGAGAAAGTGGCTCCAGGAATTGATGCTCAAATAAAGTACTGAGCCTTTTAGATCATCAACCTCTAACAACCAAAATGGTGGGGGCTTTTCCTGTCTTCCACATGCCACCTGCTTGAGTGCTGTGCTAAATGCTCCCCAAAGCCTGGTCTCCCTACATAAAAAATGAATATGTGGGTGTGTGCAGATTTGCAGTGATGGTGAAAAGAACAACAGTATGATTTGCTTCACCTCCTATTCAGGCTGGCTCTGGCCCACATCCTAGCACCTTTATGATATGCATGGATGAGACTCATTGGAAAAAAGAGGCGATGTCTGGGGCAAAAAGACCAGGCTGAATTAGTTGCTGGTTCTCCTCATGTTGCCAGGAGCTGCCTCCTCAGCATCTGAAAGTGATTGACCATACTCTGAAAAATATTATTCTGTCTGTGGACTGGGCATCAGGGGGTAATCAGGGAAGTGAAAGGAGCAATAATTGCTACTCGGAGGTGGGGAGGCCGTGTCTGTAACCTTGCAGATGGAAAAAGAAAACCAGAAGTGATGAAATGTTTTGAGGTCTCCCTCAGGGTACTTCATGGTGCCTTATTTATTATTATTGTTATTTTTTGTATATCTTCCTATTCATTCCCCAGCATAGGGCTAAATATTTTCAGATAATCCCCACATATTGTGGATTGACTTGAGACATTGTCTATCACGTTCTTTAACCCAAAATACTGCATCCCTTGAATGACGAACATATTAGTTTGGACGGGTAACTTCTAAAAACAATATTATTGTAGTCTTCTCTAAGCACCTCTAAATATAGAGAACAACAACAAAACCTTCAGCTCTTTTATTCTTAGAAATATAATTTAGCCAAGCCAATGTTTATCGTAGCATAAGATCTAGAAACGATTAGAGATGTCACATACATTTGCATTTTTGATAACATTTGCAATGTAAATGATAGAATAATAGAAGACTTTGGGAGAACCATTTGTTTCCCCCTCTGTGCCCTATGTACTTCTTCCCACAGAGGACACTGATTTAAGGAAAGCAGCTCCAAAAATGGAATAGATAATAGAGGTGAGAATGTTATTTGCATTTGGGATTTATGCATTTCTTTTATTAGATGAGGTAAGAAAGCATAGAATAAATGTCACCAAAATGGCAGATGTTAAATGATTCTCAGCGTGTATATGTGTATTTATCTGGGTGTGTGTCAATAGTGGAGGGGTGTGTCTTTGGAGGTGTGTTTCTGTTCTAGGTGTCTGTGGCTGTTTTGTGTGTGTCAATTGTCTATGGCTGCCCGGGGATAGGGAGATGGCTCTTAGGGGGTGTTGGGTGAAATTTTTTCTACGATATATATCTGCATGCTTCCATGGTGATGGCAAATGTATGTGGGTGTCTTTGTTTCGTATGGCTGTATAACGGGATATTTATTGGGAATGAAGACTTAAAATCCTGATCTCTTCTAATTAGAAAGGGGTTAACAGGTAATTGATTGTAACCTCCTAAAATCGCAATCTGTTGTCTGTTGGAAGAGTGAAAGACTAAGATGGAATAAACACCTCAAAGGTGAGAGCTAGTCAGTGAAGGGATATTTGATAAGCACCAAGACATATATACAGGTATATCAGACATAATTCTGGACAAGGGGGATGCAACAATGAATGAAGGAGTCCTAGTCCTCAGTAAGGCCTGTATTATAGGAATGAAGAGTCATTCAACAAAAAAATCAATCATTTAATTATGTGTGTTAAGTGCCACAAAGGAAAAGTACAGTGGTCTAAGGAAGCGAGTGCAGGAGGCTCAACCTGGACAGCAGGATTAGGGAAGCTTGCAAGGGGAAATGATACCTAAACAGAAAGCTCAAGTCATCCTGCGCGATAGTGGTGTTCAGTGCCCTCCCTCACCCCATGTGAGAGCAGTGCTCAGTACTCCTCCACCCACTACCCCATATGAGAGTGGCTTCTGCCCTCACCCACCCTAGCTTTGCATGACAGTGGTGATTATTGACACCCACCTCCACCCTGCATGATAATGGTGCTCAATGCCACTCCTCCCACACTGTACGGTAGCAGCGTGCTGTGTGCAGACCTCACATGACTTCTGTCTTACACACCCTTCAGATACTCCAGATTTTGTTCATCTAAAGGAGGTGCTTAGAAGTCTTAGAGGAGGCCAACTGCCAAAGCAAAAATGCTAAAATTTCACCCTGGAAATGTGCTTTTTTGTTTATGCAACAATCAAAGAAAGGTGTTCCTGGTTTGGTGCTCTCTGGAAGCGGTGACTTGGGACCCTAGGCTCCTTCCATATTGAGCCTCTGCTATCCTGCAGAGTCTCAGAGTTCTACACTTTACTTCTAGGCAGAGGACAAGGAAAGGGAATGAAAGGTAACCAGCAGAGTTTTATGGACTGAGGACACCACTGCTGCATGCATTTCTTTGGCTAGAATTCAGACACGTACCCTGTTTAACTTCAGGGAAGAGTGGGAAACAGAGTCTATCTGTCCATCCAAGAGGAAGAAAAAATGAGTTTTGATGCATACTCAACAGTCTCCAACACACTATGGCTGTCTCTTTGCAATGCCCGAGAAAGATTGTGGCAGTGTCTTAAACTTGGAAAGGGAACTGGCTGTCCACTTTTTAGCAGGGGAAATGGATGACACAGGAAATTGCAGATGAATAACGTGACTTGATACACTAAGATCTGAACTAATTGCTATGACAGTGCAGATGTTATTTAACTTTCAGAGAACTTTTATTCTGTCCTACACCTTGTAAACATTAAAATCTTTGAGAGAAACAAACACAATAATTTGTATTTCAAGACTGTGACATACCTGTAAACTTGCTGGGAAAAAATTCACTATGAATAAAGGTCCTACACTGATATTCTATGAGTTACATCTAAATCCTATTATCAGCCCACATCCTACCCATATTTCTTCTCGCCTCATCATTGATTATTGGCATGTACACTAACCATTCCATCATGTCTCTGGTTTAAAAGCATATGGAAGGAATATTGAAATGTTGATAGCATAACCTTAAGAAGAAGGATGCCATGTGCTAATGAGCAACAGAATTTCCTGCACTCAACTATTAGGTAGTGCAGAATTTGTAGTTTATTGTTTAAAACAATAACAACAATATTACAAGGAGAGATAACAAGTTCCTACCAGTCTACCAGGAAAACAGCACTCATTCTGCAAGAATCAGTTTCTGGTCTCTGTCAAACCTTCTGTGACCCACTTGGGCAGGGCTGAACATTCCCTTCTTTGTGGCCACATTGTTCCTACAGCACACCAAATTATAGCAATTTATCTTTAAGCCTATCTTTGCAAGAGGCATGTGAGCTCTATGATGACAACAAAAGAGTCCTTATTCCCCATTTTAAATTTCAAATCCTTCTTTTGAATTCTTCTTCTTTTTCAAATGTTTGGTATGGTAGGGCTAAGGGTTTGCTGAATAAGTGAATGGGTTGATGAATGAAATACAATGGCTTTAATGAGAGAAAATAAGCATGCCTCCAATGTTCAGCCCTCCATTTGACCTTTCCCCAGCTTTCTCTTTCCTTTGGGTATGAGACCTGGGATCAGGGGAGCCACAGTTTTCTGAGCCAACTGTTGGGCCTGCATCCCAGCTGGCCTCACCTGTGCAAAGAAACCCACTTAGGGCAGCTCCATATGCATTTACACTGCCCATTTGGCGACTCACATTCAAGAGTCTTGATTTTGATAGCCAGAAAGCAGAGCAGAGAAAAATGCTATTATCAGCCCGCATCCTACCCATCTTTCTTCTCGCCTCATCATTGATTATTGGCATGTACACTAACCATTCCATCATGTCTCTGGTTTAAAAGCATATTGAAGGAATATTGAAATGTTGATAGCAAAACCTTAAGAAGGATGCCATGTGCATATTCCTTCAATATGCTTTTAAACCGGAGACATAGCCTCTTTTCTACAGATTTTCCTTTCAAAACAGCCTGTGAGGTCTTGTCAGACTTGGATGACCTCTAGAATAAAAATAGTAACCCCCATCATAGGATCGTCATGAGAATGACTACATGGAAAGGGTTTAACATAAAACTTGGCATAAAGCAGGTATTCAGTCAATGCCGGCCGGTCTTCTTATGCTGCCGTCACTGCTTGTTTTATTATTTTAACACAGGCTTTTTGCCAGAATCCCTTTCTAATCCAGCCCACCCTGATTCAGGAGAATGGGGAGAATAAAGTCAGATTGATCCATTGTGTTAAATCAAATTTTGTGAACGTTAGGTACCAACCAAAATGACATTCATCATCTACTGCAGTGAAATGTTTTCAATAACAGGCTGAAAATCTCAACTTTCTGATAGTTATCCATTTGGGCTTCCCAATTTAACATTCTGAAATAAAAGGCTGGCCTTTTCAAAATTCCACAAAATGGTTGTCTCTGGCTAATCTGTGATTTGTGTTGAAATATAGAAATTCTAGCCAGACCCCAAATTAATAAAATTGTGTGACATATAAAGCTCTATGATGGATGGCAACCAATAGTCCAATACTGTTTTACTCTCTCTAATATACTGTTTCTCTGCAAAGGCCAAGAAATTAAAGAACGGTTTTATTCTCCCCTTCCAGCCTGTGCAGGGTAATTATGTATTATTAATAATGCAGCAGCACAAATGATATTAAATGAACTACATTTGTTAATGCAGATCTTATCTAACTGCTTTTTCCATCAGTGGACTGTTTCTCATCAGGGGGTACTAATTAGCTGTAATATGTAGAAAGATGGGACAGAAATCCAATCAGATAAATGGGATCTATTTGGAGAGATCCAGGAAAGAGAAAGAAAAGCATTCATGATTCTGTGAGAATTACTACAAGAAGAAAAGATGAAAATTTCTGCCGTTTCAACTTCATTTACATTTTGTGGTCACAGAACTTAAAATGCAGTATCACTGGATTGCCTAAGCTGCAAAGGCCTGCAAATAATTTTATTTATCATGACTGTAACACTGTTGTCCTTTGCAGTAATAAAAGTGCATATGGCTCTATAAAAATCCCAAATGGTTTACATGGCCCTTGCAAACATTAAACCTAATGAATTAGGGTAAAAACTGATGTTCTCCAGATTTCTCCAACTAATGCAGACTTGCAGGAAACTCACCTTCTAAACTGTTTTCTTAGAGAAGGAATCACCTGAACCCCTCAGGTAGGCCCCATGTTGAAGAATGGATAAATCAGATCCTTTAAAAATCTCCCGTCAACTAAACTGGGTGCATACGTGGCCCATCTTCAGATATTACAGCAACATTGTTCACCTTGCCTGCCACCCTGCCTGTTCACCCTGAGGACACTAGCCAATGTTAGGGACTCATCAGTGGTTCATTTATAAAGCAAGTGCTTTGCTAACCTGACAACATGTTTATCACTGCTCTTGTAGGATTATGGTTGCTTTAAGCCACCTTGGGTGAGCTGGTGGGGACTCAAAGGGCAGGGACATACATTCTCATTATGAAAATGGACACAAAAGTGAATTATTTCGTTTTGGCTAGCTCCGTTCCTCAAATGTAAAGAAGGGCTTGCTATGTACTATTCAAAAGCTTGCAAAGAGGTGAGCTGATTATTGAATTTAATTTTTAAATAAAGCCTTTCTTTCTTTTCTTTGCCTGCCTATTGTCAGAACCAATGACACCTTTTGCTCCTTTCTAAATTCTAACCCAGTAGGCATTCCAACATTTGATTTCTGTATATTAGGGAAACACTGTAATATGTGGTAATATCTAGCATTTAATGAGGGTTATAAAATGTTCACTATTAGTATTTTCAAATTCTGAAAATATCTTTTGGGGCCTCAAATTTTGGGGAACTAACATATCACTGTTGTGGCATCCCGATTCAAACCATAGCATACTCAATGTCTGAAATCCAGACATATTACAGTTTAACCTTTGAATATTTGAACTTACTTTCGGAATCTTTAATGGTCATCAATTGAAAACATTTATTCTTCCCATTCTTGGTGTCTCTCCAAAAGGCACAAAATATTTGAAGAATTTGGACTTATGCTTGAATTGCCTTTAAAAGGTGACCTCATCATTAACCAGTCTAAGGTTGGGATGGACACAAAAGATTTTACTAGTTGGGACCCCACTGGTCATTGGAAACTAATGAAATATGACCTGGTCAAATAGAATGAGACTTAGTGCCTCAGCAATCTGCAAATATTCGACACTTTTTTAGCAAAGTAATCATGAAAATTCAGGAGACATCATTATAATATAAAATCATGCAGGTATCTAGGGAAATATATTTGTATACCTCATGACAAAACTTGAGTGGAAGCTCAGGAGTACTATTTACATTTATATATACTTATATCATGTAATTAAAGCCAACAGATAAACACATCAATATGTTAAAACAGATGTAAAAATATATAGATAGATATATTGCACTGAAACCTTGATATTGCATCCAAATGAAATCCTGTATTCCAAATATGCCCCGTAGGAGTTTTGCTCAAGGCTATGCTTAGGTATACTCAAAAATTCCCGATAGTGAGTCACCGGGGAAAACATGTTCTTTTACAGATAATTGCTACTGGCAGCCAGAGACCTAGAGAATTTGATGTGCAGTAATGTGACCTGACTATGTATTAAACTTTTTTGAAGGACATGTGTAAAGTAATTTTATTTCTGTCACACACCTTGGGTTCTCCCCCCACTTGCTAGCACATTTTATTAAATAAATAACTTTTCTATTTTAATGTATCTGTTAGGTTTTGTCCTAATCAATTTCAATCATAAAATATATTCATATTGTTTTCTTCTTCAAGAAAAAAGCAAACTAGAGACAAGAAAAAATGTCCACCTGAGTTGTAAGGAATATGTAAACAAAGCAAAGTTATATTATTGGTAATGAACTTTAGGAAAAATGTGACAAACAGTAGATGCTTGTTCACAGACAAGAGAAATTAGAGATCAGCTGATTTCTCTAAGGTTGGGAGGTATCTCTGCTGCTATTTAAGGCAATAATCACTAGCTTTTCATTAAATCTAGGGATGTTTAGGAGATGGTTCCTGAGGTATTTTAAATATACTGCTTCAGAAGTTATAATTAATAACTTAAAAAAATTATAAATTGGCAAGGACACATATGTGCAATGATACAATTCAGTAACAAGTATCATTGCTGCTAATTACTTTGGTTCTAATTTTTCTGTGTTATTATGCCATCTTCATTTTATTGTTCAATATTAACATGTAAACCTTAATTAAGAATAATGTCAGAAGGTTCCAAGAATATTGCAAAGATTTTGCAAGGTAGTTCAGAAGCTTGTTTGGAAAGAATCCCTGGATCAACTGGGGAGTGTAATTTCTAAAAAATGTGCTTTTGTGTTGAGCGTTGTATGAATTATCATGGGCTGACACTGGAAATGAGCTTTTAAGAACTTAAATCCAGGAGAGAAAAGTAAAATCAAACTAACATGTAGCAGCACAAAAATTGGGTATGGGAATTGGCTGCAAAAGCTGGGAATGTCACATCAGTTTCTCTAATGATAGGCAGCAGTTCACAGGTTTACATGCTTGTATTCTGGTGCCAGGAAGATGAACATGCAAAATGACAACTTATCAGGAAAGCAATATATTTCTAGTTTCCATTAAGATCATTAAAAGCCCCATTCTCTCTTCTGGTATGCAAATGGATTTTCTATACAAATCCATGAACCAGGGTAAGACTTGGCTTGTGTTCAGAGCTGCAAAGAAAGAAAGTACAGAGACTTCTAGATACTGTATTGGTTATCTAGGCTGCATCTTCTCATACCACTTGTCTCTTCTGTTTTAGTTATTTTAGTAACAGTGCTGAGGCAAAGGAAAACAGAGTGAAACCAAAGTGAATCATTTTGTCATGTATTCATTTCTGGTAAACGATATGGTGAGAAAAAATAAAGGTGAAAATGAGATTGTCCTTCAAATTTCAGGGGGCCTTCAAAATTTAGCAAACAAAACCAGGATGAGTTGTCATCATGAATCCTCTCTATTATGGCAATGAAATAGTGCGGTGGGGAGATTCAAAGCCCAGTCTTGTAGTCAGAATGCTTGTATTCATTATTTCTCCCTCTGCTCATTGGCTGCGTGACCTTGGACAATTTATTCAACTACTGTATACCTCAATTTGCCCTTCTGTAAAATGACTATAAATATTGTTTCTGTCTCCTAGGATTCTCGAGTATTATGCGAGTTCTCAAATGCAAAGCAGTTACCAATATCTAGTATACAATGAGTTCTATATAAATGTCCACTATTAGTATTTTTAAAACCCTGAAAAATAACTTTTGGGGCATCACAAATCTGTGATTTGTACCAACAACAGGGTTTCATCCTCAGCAGTGAAGTCATACTGTTCCTTTTGGTTAAACTGTATTACAAAAATTACTCTAAAAAATATATGAAACATGATGAAAATGTAACCTGTATCACAACCCTTTCTTCTTTTCAATTTACAACTTGGTCTATTAAAATTCCATAACCAGAGGAAGTTTGCCCATTTTTGTTCATTAGAAGTATGTTCTCCTTGAGGGTAGGAACGATGTTATTTTATAAATCCTTGTACAAACTGGGAGCACCTCAGAAAGGTTGAACTATCTCAAAACAGATTGAGTTTATTGGATGAAAAGGCAGTATATAAATAAAAGAAACCAGGCTTTATTAAGAAAAAAACCCAATACATAAAATGGAAGGCAGCCTTTTTAAAAGATGTTAACCAAATCTGTTTAAAATAATAGGTGTCTAAATTGTACAAAACTCTCCTTCTGGTGACCTAATGTCATGTCAAATATTTTGAAAAGAACCTAAAGAATAGTAATATATCTGTCAATTTTAGTCTTTCAGAATTCCATTCCAGAGGGATGGAAAAACAGATATCCCAAGCCTCATTCTTAAATCAAGTTCTAGAACAGCAATGTCCAGTAGAAATATAAGCTATGTAATTTTAAATTTTCTATTACTAGTTACATGGAAAAGTAGTAAAAAGAGACATGTACAATTAATTTTAAATAACATATTCTACTTAACCCAATATATCCAGAATATTGTCATCTCAGATGTCATCAATGTGAAAACATTATCAATGAGATTTTTCACATTCATCTGTTTCCATACTAAGTTTTCAAAATCTGGTTTGTTTTTTACAATTACATCACATTTCAACTTGGACTGGCCACATTTCAAATGCTTCATAGCCTCATGTGGCCGGTAGTTACCAGATTACACGATGCACTTCT
Organism: Rhinopithecus bieti; assembly: GCF_001698545.2. Lineage (NCBI taxonomy): Eukaryota > Metazoa > Chordata > Mammalia > Primates > Cercopithecidae > Rhinopithecus > Rhinopithecus bieti. The sequence continues at coordinate 464,402 of NW_016804545.1, read as the reverse complement.
TGTATGGTTAGGCTTTGTGTCCCCACCCAAATCTCATCTTGAATTGCAATCACCAGGTGGTGAGGGAGAGACCTGGTGGGAAGTGATTAGATTATGAGAGCAGTTTCCCCCATGTTGTTCTTGTGATAGGGAGCAAATTCTCACAATATCTGATAGTTTCATAAATAGTGGTTTTTCTTTCAGTCTCACACTGTCTCTTTCCTGCCACCATGTGAAAAACGTACTTGCTTTCCCTTCACCTTCCGCTATGATTGTAAGTTTCCTGAGGCCTCCCCAGCCATGCGGAACTGTGAGTCAGTTAAACCTCTTTCCTTTGTAAATCACCCAGTCTTGGGTATTTCTTTATAGCAGTGTGAAAACCAACTAATACACTTCTAGAATGAGAGATGTGGGGAGGTGTACCCTTAGAAAGTGTCAGGAGAGTATTTGTTGGTCTCAATAAGAGCTCTGCTTTGAGTCTCTACTTAAAAAAAGATTTTACTAGGGTCTTTGGCTTTTGGTGTCATTCATATTGGACCCGTTACAATTCTTGTTTGTTAATGTTCTTTTAAGTGTGCACAGAGTACCCATGTGCCTTTCTGACACCTGGTAGTGAGGTCTATTTGCTTAGAACAAATGGAAATCAGCTTTGCAATTCACATGTCTAAAGAAAACTCATGTTGATAACTGCCGGGGCAGATTCCAGCACACAAAAGGTGAAAGAAAGCCACATGGGACTTTTTTTTTTTTTAACCACTAGGGGTGGAATAAGGAGATGGAGGGAATGCCTTCTTATAGTGCCAGATAAGACAAACAGGTGGCACAAGGAAGGAACAAATAAGGGATGAAGGGAAGAGCAGCAGGTTAAGGCCTCAGGCAGAGCAAATACAAGATTCAGCTGCTGCAGGTTCAAGCCTGAGGCAGGATAATAGAGCTGACGGTGGCAGGAAAAAATCAGATCTGTCAACAGTACAGTTCATCCATGAATACATACGGGTAGAAGAGTACAGAAAGGACTGCAAGGCCTCTCCGCATTACTGTTCAGCCTCACTGTTACTGCCCTACCCATAAAAGCCGTACTATCTCAGAAAGAGGCTCAGAACACCTGCATTATTAACTAGATGATACCTACAAACACAATGACACCTACAAATGCATAGGTGCCATGACGTCTTCTATTGTTTAAATATTTCTTTTCTAACTTTGCACAGAAAAGGGATACAGGCAGTCAACCCCAAAAGCAAGCAAACACACCACAACTGGAAAAAATATGAAGAGAAATAAAAATGTTTCTAAAAATATTTCCCTGTAAGGGACCCTACATATAAATGAGGAAAAACCAATAACTTCCCTCTTCCACACAAATAAATCATCACAGAGCAAACCCCAATGCCTTCCGAAATGAAGCCTGACACTAAAAAATACAAATCCCTAAAAAATAGAAAATATGTGCAAAACCTATCATAGATCAGGGAGAAAACATGTTTTCTTTTCTTCCAGTACTTACTTCCTCCACATCCATACACATTCATTTTATTTCCTTGCCTTTTCCAGCTCCTGGGGGCTGCTCCCTTCCTCCATCTTGGAATCTCTCTCTCTCTCAGGGAGGTTATATGCAGCCTGAAAAGGTTCTCTGTAAGGATTTGCGTGATTTGATTGGGCCCACCTATATAATCCAGAATAATCTCACCTCAGATCCTCAACCTTAAGGTTATTTGCAAATCCCTTTGCCATGTAAGGTAACCTATTCACAGGTTCCTAGGATTAGGGTGTGCACACCTTTGCAGGGCATTGTTCTGTCTACCTGGGTCTTTCTAGATTCAGGTTACAGGAACATAAACTGCAAAGAACTCTCTGCCAGGGTGCCTTCCAATGGGCATGAGCAGCTGTGAGGGCTGCAAGGCCCGGTCCTCAACCGGGTAAGCCAACGACATGGAGTGACTGACATTCTTTTGAATTGCCTCATCAAATTTCATGGCTAAACAGTTCTTCAGAATGCCCAGAGAAACCACCAGGTCTCTAAGTAAAGAAAAAGTGGTATTTAGTTTTGAACCACATACAATTAGTTATGTTCTCATTGTTTTTCCACTAAAATAATAACAATAATGACAATAATAATAATAATAATAATAATTTGGAGAAAATTTGGCTAACTAGCTGATTCTCCCCTACTCCACTCTATCTCCTTTTCTCTGAGTCCTTCCCTTGCAAATATGGTCTCTGATGTTGGTCTTCAATGTAACTCATAAGCCCCAAGAACAGGACTTCAGTCCTAGAAGTTTTTCTATAGCCATTGGAAACTGCACACAACCCTGCAGAAAAAGGAGTCTTGTATCCACACTGCAGGAACAGTGTGAGTGATGTTTCTGCTCTACTCAGAAGCCGATCAGAACAGCATAGGGAGAAACTTGAGCAGAAAGCCCTTGGTCTACGTCTTGGGTGAGAGGGGTGAATACATTGCTGACATCCATACATTCTTGCCACTACCCCAGCAATCAGCCAGCCTACCTTGCTCTCTAACTCTCTTCCCTTAGGATAATTAGAGTGTCTGTCATACTGTTTTCCTGCAGTCCTATTACTTTAGAACTGGGTTGTGTTTTTGGTATCAACTTCTCCATATTATACATAAGAAAATTGAGCCTCAAGAGAGGTACATGAACTGGCATAAAGTCACCACAAAGATAATTTCACAACCAGGCACCAGATCTCAGGGACTCTGTTTCCATTGCCCCGTCAAGGTCAAGGGCATGTAAACAGGCTTCTGAGAGTTTGAGCAAAAACACTCACTTGTGGTTAGAGGTAGGGAGTTATGTCAAGTAAGAAAGGAGGAAGATTGGGTGGAATCTAGAAAGACCCAGGTAGACAGAACAATGCCCTGCAAAGGTGTGCACGCCCTAATCCTAGGAACCTGTGAATAGGTCACCTTACATGGCAAAGGGATTTGCAAATAACCTTAAGGTTGAGGATCTGAGGTGAGGTTATTCTGGATTATATAGGTGAGCCCAATCAAATCACACAAATCCTTACAGAGAACCTTTTCAGGCTGCATATAACCTCCCTGAGAGAGAGGGAGATTCCAAGATGGAGGAAGGGAGCAGCCCCTAGGAGCTGGAAAAGGCAAGGAAATAAAATTCCCCTCCTAGAGCCTCCAGAAGGGACTGCAGCCCTGCCAATACCTTGATTTTAGCCCGAGACCCGTGTCAGATTTCCATCCTACAGAAAGGTAAGATAATAAATCTGTATTGTTTTAAACCACTCAGTGTGTGGTATTTGTTACCACAGCAATAGCAAACTAGTATCACCCTGCTCATAGCAAATATCTTCCCCATTCAGGGCTCTTGTTTCAGCAACTTTTTTCTTTCTTTCTTTCTTTCCTTCTTTCTTTCTTTCTCTTTTTCTTTCTTTCTTTCTTTCTTTTTTTCTGAGAGGAGTCCTGCTCTGTCACTCAGGCTGGAGTGCAGTGGCGCGATCTCGGCTCACTGCAAGGTCTGCCTCCTGGGTTCACACCATTCTCCTGCCTCAGCCTCCCAAGCAGCTGGGACTACAGGGGCCTGCAACCATGCCCGGCTAATTTTTTGTTTTTTTAGTAGACGGGGTTTCACCATGTTAGCCAGGATGGTCTTGATCTCCTGACCTTGTGATCCACCCGCCTCAGCCTCCCAAAGTACTGGGATTACAGGCACGAGCCACTGCGCCTGGGCAGCAACTCAAACTTTTGACGGTATTAGCAAACCGGTGCTGGTTAAGCAAACACCAGGAGCGAGGGGTTGAGGGTCAGCAGGGGTGGTGAGGTCAGGAGGGAGAAGTCTGGGAATGTGGAAGGATGATAAAAGCAAACACAGATAACAACTGCAGGAAAAGGCTTCCATCCCCGGGGCTGGGAGGACAAAGAGGAAATTGGACTGGAAGCTTAGAAGAGGGGTCTGTGGGGACTCAGCCTGGGAGGACAGGGTGCCTCTTCCTCAGAGGGACAGAGTGAGACTCGTGTTGGGAGTGCCAGTGGGAGAGCTGGAACCTGAACACCTGCTGCTGTTGGGTGCGGGGTGCTGCTTACAGGAAGAGTAAGTGCCCTGGAGAGAGTGAGTCTCTTCTGCTTCTATCTGCCAGTCTCTGTGTCAGTCTGCTCCAGCTGCCATCACAACAGCAACAACAAAACAACCACAGACTGGGGGGCTTCCACCACAGACATTTATTTCCCACAATTCTGGAGGTTGGCAGTCTAAGATCAAGGTGCGGGTAGGTTTACTGTCTCCTGAGGCCTCTAGCCGTGGCTTAGAGAGAGACAGATACCTCCTCGAAGTGCCCTCACAGTGTCCTCCCTCCGTGGGCAGAAGTGTGACCCTGCTGTCTCTCTGTGTGTCCAGGTTTCCTCTTCTTACAAGGATGCCAGGCAGATTGGATGAAGGCCCAGCCTAATGGCCTCATTTTAACTTAGTCACCTCTTTAAATGCCCTATCTCCAAGTAGAGTCACAATCTAAGGTACTGAGCATTAGGGCTTCAACATGTGAATTTTGAGAGGACACAATTCAGCCTCAAACACTACCCCTCTAAAAATTCCCATTGATGGAAGCTTGCAGGGTATCAGCTGACAAGTGAGAAATGTCGTTTTTAGAGTCCCAGTCCCCAGTGTCACAAAAGCAGAGTTATAGAAAGGTGAGATCTGTGACTTAGTAACCGGCCAAGGAAGGGGCTAACAATGGAAGGAACCCCCTTGGTGGAACCCTGCCTCTGTGGCGAGGTGGCACAGCAGCCTTCCAGACCCCCAAGTGAGGTCCGTGTGTATCTGGGGAGTAGTGTGACGTGCATGACTGTTGAGGTTAGTCATTGTTTCTATCCCAACCTTTTGCCTGAGAGAGGCCTGGCTCTCTCTCAGGGCCTGGGTCTGGAAGTGAGAGCATCTACCCCCTAACTGTGGCTGGAGGAGCCAGAGGATTATTGCTCAGGAGGAGTCCTGAGGGTCATAGTCAGAAAAATGAGCTATCGAAACAAGGTGTCAGGATCTGAGCCACACAGCACACAGCAGAGTCAGCAGGTGACAGCAGCAGTCTCCCAGAGGGCCCAGGCTGGATGTGGGATGTCGGGTATTAGAGATGACTTCCATGGGAGTTAGGGGGAGGCCACCAGGAGGAGGAGGAGGAGGAGGACTGCAGAGTCCCTGGGGATTCACTGTGGCAGAAGGACACAGAAGAAGGGGGGTATATGGACCAAAATCTGTGCTTGTCCAATTGTTTCCTGCTTCATTGGGCGGGCCCTATATGAAGCACAAACGTGACCCTTTATTTCTCTATTATTATTAGTAGTAGTAGTAGTAGTGTTAGTATTACTCTTTGCAAAGAAGGTGAAATTGGAAGAAGAGTGAAGAAAAGCTGAGATAAGTGCTAGATCCTGAGAAAAGCTCTGAGTGACCTTAAACTTTAGAATCCCATGGAGAACAGACAACAGGTGTCAGTCTGATACAGGAGACCCCTTTTCCCAAGGCAATTGCTACTACTTCTACATGCACTCCTTACAGATGGTCTGGGGGTTGTAGACAATATTAGGTATAAAAGTGTAGAATAAGTTTATTTTAAAAAGAGAGCCAACTTTGGCTTAATATCATGAGCCTCTCATTTTACAAATAAATGTCCCATTATAGCCAAAGAAATAAATGTTGAACAAATTCATTTCAGTGTTTACTGAGTGACTGCTATGTGCCAGGCACAGTCAGGTTGCCTCTTTTTTCTCTACCATGTACATTAAGTGACAGCTATTCTGATGAGATATGGCTAATAATAGCAGCTACTGTTTGTTGAGATTATGTTATGTACCAGTTACTATGCTAAGCACTTTTCATACATTATCTCGTTTAACCCTCAGAATAACCCATGCGGATAGGTATATTTCCCACCCTTTTCAAAATTTGAGCAAACTGGGGCTCAAACCTGTTTGCTCAAAGTCACAGAACAATTAAATATCAGAGCTGGAATCCAAAATAGGCTTGTGTCATTCCAAAATCTATGCTCTTGGGTTACCTATTTTTCTTCCTACCAAAGATTTCCTGTACAATGGGCCCCGTAGTCTTTCAAGGTAGTACCTACTAAATCTGAACACAGTCCTTACATGTGAACTCATGATGGTAGAGAATAGTCCACATGAAAATTGCTAGATGTGTGCTGAAAACAAATAAACAAATGCAAAATACATTCTAAAGAGTACATTGCCTGAGAGTGGAGGCGGGCCAGGAGAGGAAGGAAAGGCAGAAGCAGGTGATTAGAAAAGGTTAGGAAGAAGTGCTTGGTAGTGATGGGTATGTTCAGTATCTTGATTGTAGGGATGATTTCATGAGTGTTTTGCTGTGTCAAAACTTAACTGTATACTTTAAATATGCAGAGTTTATTGTACTTTAATAGAGCTGTAATAAAAATAACACATATGTAATGTCAGTTATTGCTGCCTAACAAACCACCCCAAAACTGAGTGGCATAAAAGAACAATTTTTATAGCTCATGTTGGCATAAAACAATAATCAATTTTTATAGCTCATGTCACCATGAGTTGGCTAGAGTTCTGTTGATCTAGGCAGGGCTCAGTTGGAATAGCTCTTCTCCAATCTCTCTCATCCTCCTTGCATCCATGGGCTGGCAAGGCATGAATTTCTCATGGTCATGGTAGATACGCAAAGGGGAAAGCAGAAATATAGCAGAATATTGAGAGGCTTAGCTTGGAACTGGCTCATTGCCACTTTTACCTACATGTCGTTTGTCAAAATAAATCATATTACTGAGCCCAAAGTTGGAAATGGAGAAGTACTCTTCCCACAATGAGGCTAAGGCAGGGCTGTAGATGCTGGGAGGGATAAAGAATCGGGGTCAATCATAAAATCTGTCACAGAATGTAAGAAACTAATAGACACAGAGCTACTAGAGATAGGGATGCCATCATCTAGATAGCAATCTGCTTTTCTGAAAGGCAGTGTTTGAGGACATATCTGGGCTCAGAGAAACAAGATCCTAAAACATCAAAAGACTATGAACCTGCTTATATTAGGGTATCTCTCTCCAAAGGAGTTAATGGCATTCTCAGAAAAGTGACTGACTCCCCTGAGAGTTGGGACATGATATGGGACCATGGTACGGACAAAACACAAGTCCATTTGGGGAAAGAACACTAAAGTGTTATTGTCTTAGAAATTTGATGAGTAAAATACATTACCAAAAGTAATTAAAGCAACATGAAGGAATCAACTTTCCTTGGTTAATTTATTCCAAGCAAAGAGAAAATCTTAGGACTAAATTTAGTGTTGGAAACTTTTAAGTAAGTTTGCCTTTCTTGAACTGGAGCTAATTTGTATAGTTTGGATTGTCCTGAAGGTTCCCTTTGTCATCAGTGACTTAAAAATACTGCTACTGGGCAAAAGAAATCAATGATCTCTACATTGCAGGCTGAGTAATTACATAATAATGATTTGCATTAATGAAAAGACAAGTTGGTCTGGATCCAGATGTGCCAGTGACCACAGTTCCCTGTGATGTCTAAGCAGAATGCTGAGGCTGGAGAAATTTCAGCATTGGTTGTGGGATGAAATGACTGGTTAAAAAGTCTTGCCTAATCAACATCACTTAATAGCTCTTTAATGACTGACTCATCATTTTCCTCCAAGTAAAAGTAAATTTAAATTTCAAAATAAAGCAAACTTTACTTCTATCTGTGGCACAGAAGCAGATGTTTCCCTGACATGTGCACACAAGCTGTTGACTGTGACCTTGCAGGATAAAGCAGTTTTTGAAAATTAGCTTTTGTCTCCCAATCTAGGGAAAACAATGCTGCAGTGAAGATTTAATAAAAAGTCATAGCTTCTCACAGAAGCTTATTTCAGCCAAGTAAACTATTAATTAAAATAACAAATGTCAGCTGTTTCGAGGCTGACACTTAACACAACGCAGCATTTGCTTACCTTGATATACAGGATGCATGGGACACTGGATGGATCTATAATCCATTCCAGGTATGGCTCTCTTATGCCCTAATATAGTGATAACAGAGTGATAAATTAGCTCTCGTTCAGCAGCTTCATTAGCAAAAGTACTTGGGGACTTGGGGAAAACCCACCTAGAGAGGGCCTTTTGGCAGGCTGGAGGAATATACACTTGAACAGCTTGAATGAAAGTTTCATGGAATTCCTGGAAAACTTGAGTACCAAGAGAAACAGTTGGGGAAAACGTAAAACTAGGTGAGAGAAAGACTAAGAGATACAGTTTGCCAGAGCAGTGCATTACGATCTGCTTTTGGCCACAGTGGTAAAAGATTATTAAGTAGGGGAAGGACCATATCACCCCCAAGAGACCAGGAAAGAGAGAGGTTAGAGGAAAATGAGAGGGTCAGGTTTTAAAGAGAGGGGAGAATGAGCAGGCAGGGAAGGCAGAGAAATGAACAAACCTCTTCTACCTTCTCTAAAGTCAATAATTTAGAAGGGATTTTGGGGCAGACCAGGCCCAAGTACAACACATGGGGGAATTTATTTTAAGCTGTTTCCTAACATGATTTTGTAGGTGAGAATAATAAGTATAAAAAGTTACATCCACTCTCTGAAGCATGCTGGTGGGGAAATCTGTGTTAGGGGTTTTCTGTTCAGATAGACAGCTCAGTAACACATCTATTGTAAAATTAAAGAAAGAAGAAAAGTCCCTGGAGTTAGGACACCCTGTAAAAGTGTGTATGGAAAGCCTGAAGGAGTGATAGCTGGAAATGGAAAGATAACCTGGAGGAAATGTCTGGGCAAAGCAGATTAAAGGGGAGGTGGGAATGGGTATGTTGGGTGGGGCTGAAGGAAAATCTGTTTACTATCAAGATAGGTGCTTTCAGGGAAATGCCGAGCTCTTCAAGGCTGGTTCTTCCTCTTCGCTGGGCTCTTCAAGGCTGGTTCTTCCTCTTCGCTGGATATATCAGAAGGCAGAACAAAAGCACATATCCCACAGTTCAGGTGTTCCATGCTTCTTTTTAAAGGAAAAGAAATGTAAAGAAAAGTAAAGAAATACAAAAACAAACCAATTAAACAGGAACTGGCTGCATGAGGTATCAGCTATCCATTTTCTTACAAAACCCATGATGGACCAATGAGGCTATTTTTTTCAATTTCTGGGACTATTTTAATCTGTTCTTATGGTGGAGGCATCTACATTTTAAAACTCACTTGTTATCATTTCTACTGGAGTTCAAACTTACTGCATCATTAAGTGTGATTCAGTTCACTGGTCCAAAATGAACCAATAACAGAGCCCCGAGTAAGCTTTGTGCACAGTTCCTGTTCCTCATTATTCTCTCTTTCCTCATTGGCCTGGGGACTCCTTCTAAGGTATGGGTTGTAGATAAAAGGTATTTGGGATTCATAAAAATGAAGTACATGCGAGGCATACAAACAAGACTTTTGGTCACAGACATCGGTTTCAATCAAGCTATAAAACCTGCCCCAGATTAATGACCAGAATCAAATGCAAGGAAGAAAAGGTGAATAAGTTTGGATGAAGTCCTCTCTGATGCTTTATTACAAATGCGAAGCAAGCAGAATCTTTTCAAAAGATCCCAGAGTCAGCAACCTTCACCTAGATGTTTTTTTGTCAGATGCCAGTATTCTTAGGTATCTTTCTAAGTAAGATAAGGCTGGCTCATGAGTAGCAACAAGGAAGGACTTGCCCCTCAGGGGAGGGACCACATTCTGAAGGGTTGCAGGGCCACCGGCTAGGCCACATTGGGTCTACCAAACAGTGACATCAGCTTTTGTATCCAAGGTGAATCTGGCATAGGCTTCATCATGCCAGTTTTCAAAAGAATCTTATCCACGCATATTCCAATGTAAGAAACTCCTTCACTGCACGACCCTAATTTTCTCACCACCTTGGGAGTTTTAAGAAAAGTTAGGTCTAGACAATGTTATTATAAACTCCTCGTGTACTAGAGAGAATTTACATTTCCATACAAATCTACTGAAAGCAACCTAATCAAGGGCAGCCAGTATTGAATCATTTCTGCTTCCTCCTTTTATCTCCCCTGCAAATGTTTCTGTGACACTAAGTTGTCCTATTTGATAGGCAATTTGCTTCTGCGTGGTGTTGCCATTAGCACTTGTCTCCATGTTTCTTCTCCCTCAAGGGGTTTTTCCACCAGACTTCAAATCTATGGCAAAGCACAAGCTGCAACTCTAATGCTCAGTGGATATGCCAAAAAAAAAAAAAAAAAAAAAAAAAGTTGGAATGCCATTGAAAACTAGGACATGACTATCTTTGTATTGAGTTTATTTAGGGAGAAAAACTGAATTCTGTCACTGCTGCAGTTTGTGGATGCTTTATCTCATGTAATCGCCAAGGAATTAATGTGATTTAATAGCCACAACAATAAATATAGCCTTGACAAGGTGATTATCCCATAAGACTAAAATCATGGTACAGCATAAATCAATACCAGCCCTAAGTATGTCTCCAAAAGGGGTATATATTTCTACATTCACTGCTAGATGTTGAACTAATTTTGGAATTAGAAGCTGTATGAAATGCAAAAGCTATTTTTCTAAGTGAAAAATTACAGAATATGTATGATGATCACTCAGAATATATATTGCTCATAAAATGAGTAGAAGGAAAGTAGTCAAACTTTTAAAGCTAGTTCAAGTACAAACCTCTGTTGCTAAGGACATGCTTCTCTCCACTCCAAACCTACCTAGCTCAGCCCAGGTCCTCTGATTTTCCTGTCTCTGCCCCACTGTGGCCCATCAGCCCACCTGAGAGACTAACTTGACCTTCTTGTAGGGGAGTAGCCATTTCAGCCTTCTCTACTAAAGCAACCCAATTGATTCACCTGCTTGAGAGAGCTCTGGCTGGTGCAAAGGCCCCTTAAAATCTCCGTGGCTGGAGTTACATCATACAGAAAAAGAGGATATTGATCAGGAACAATTTGGCTTACCTCATCATGGGAAGTTTCCCCAGAGATATGGGCACATCTAGGTTTTAAAGGGTATTAGCAATTCACAGCCGTTCTTTAACTAAGGTAATGTAATTTTTAGCTGGCTTTTCTGGAAGTCTGGGTTCTGTGCCTTTCAACCAGTCCCTTCCTCCAGGGAATCAGATGGGAACTTCCTTGGAGGTGAACTGCTTCTCAGCCTTCTCTGGTAGCCCTGTGCAGGCACAGGGAGATTCTCCTATGCCTGGCTCCACTGAGCTGAATAGCCCTGTGGATGCTACACCCCTCTCAACCTCCAGAGCAGCTCTTGCTTAGTGAAGAGTGCCCTAAAAAAAAAAAAAAAAAAAAAAAAAAACCATTTAAAGCCTTAATATATGAAGTGCCTTCTCTCAGAGCTGAGTTTCCCACTGCCAGATAAGTGCCGCCTTAACTACGTTTTTGTGAAGTAGCTGCAGTGGCACTCAATAGCTGATTATGTTAATCCTTTAGGGATATTCGAGAAAATATCTGCCTCTTCTTCCTATAGGAGAGTAATCAAGATTTGATGCAGGTATCAAACACCTGACAGGCCTTCTAACTTATATGTTCTCAGTGTGCCCAATATTGTATTTTCAGTTTTCAATATTGTACATTTTTTCCTGCTTTGCTCCCATCCTCTGTAGTGCACACAAAGATTTCCTTAGTCACAAAGGATTAAATAATTCACCTATGAAAAATCCTTTTAAAGCATCAGTGTCTGTCTTGAAAATGGCTTCCCTTCCCTGCCAAAAAAAAAAAAAAAAAAAAAAAAAAAAAAAAAAAAAAAAAAAAAAAAAAAAA
>NW_016804545.1:427317-452476 GCF_001698545.2 Rhinopithecus bieti | reverse complement strand
AAAAAAAAAAAAAAAAAAAAAAAAAAAACAGAACAAAGAACAGTGTTAATCTTTTGATAACTGACTCTATTTTTTACTGGAATTTGTCTTGTGATTATTTAATACATCTCTAGTTAATTTCAAACAGTTTGTTTTCAGCACACATCCCTAACCAGAGACAAGTTGTCCAAGCAGCAGGGCTGGGGAAGGCTGTTTTGGTGGAAACAAAACCCTAACACAATAATGAATATAGCCCAAGCACACTGTTCAAAAATGAAATTGGCATTATTTATTTTGACAAAGAAACAAATGTACTGGTGGCTTCATTTACCACACAGAGCTCTTACAGAAAGTCTGTTCGAAAAGAGACAGATAACTTCCTACTCTGATGGGCATATCAGTAGGAATTTTATTTGTGTCTTCCTGTAAATGCAGGAGAGCTTAGCTATTGATGAGTTTAATTCTACAGGCACCGGCGGTTTGTATTTAGCCTGAGAAATAACATTAGCGAGTTCATCTGATGGGCCCGATAGGCTTAGCTGTGCTGTGGACAGGCCAGGGTACAATGTGATTACAGGCTCATTCTGGAACCTCTTCCCCTTCTCACCCCCTCACTCCCTTTCTTTTCACAAATGCAGAGAATTCAACAGATGTACACTACTTACTTCATTATTCAGGCTAATACTTGCAACTATTGATTCAGTCAGTGCTGTCGAGGTTGTAAAAATCTGTATTAACACATGGGTTAAATGGAAAAATATTTATTTAATGCTTTTGTTTACTCTTCTGCCTGCTTCTGACACTGGGAAACACACAGGGATAGGAGAGACCCCAGCCGGGCTCTGTCTGGCTTCTTCTTGGGTTAATCACATTTCACACATCCCCATTTCTGTCAGATGCAGCACCTGACCTCCCCTTTGTCCCTCTTTGGATGAAAGTGTGAGGCTCCATAATTTCCCTCAGGCACAAAAACAGTTTGCTTTCCTGCTGGAGGTGAAAGTGACTCCCAGAGCAGGCACAGCTGGGGCTTTTATCCACCCTTCAGCCAGTGCCCGGTGGCTGAGCTCTTTCACTTTGCATGAAAATAAAACTGAGATTGGAGCCGCTTAATTTGGCTCTTCACAAAATGGGAGGCAGAGGTAGGGGTGAAAGGAACCTTGGGGGCTTGGTTCACCACGTAGGAATTAGGTTGGGTGTCAAGCGGGCTCCTTGGGAAGGAGGTGACAAGTGCTCCCGACAGGGGCCGCGCTGAGCCGCTAAAGCAATTGAAGCCAATGAAGGGTTCTTTGCAGGAGTGAAAGTGTGGGCACAGCTGTGAGAGCTGCAGGAACTGCCTTAAGGGTAGGAGGTGGAAGGGACAGGTCTGTGACAGGAACTTGCAGGAGCTCACTTACCAGGGGCACTGCTCACCCCAGACAGCTCCCGTGATTTATCTGAGAGGCATTTCCCTCCCCTTTTCCTTCCCCACTGTTTTAAGTGCTCAGTAGCTGGCTGACCCTTGCTCTCCATGGGTCTGCCTGCTGCGAAGTCAGTGGCGGTTCTCTGTGGGACTGAAGTCAGCAGATCCATTAGGTTGACTAATGGTGATGGAAAGATCCGTGGCCATTTGGGTTAGGGTAACATTTATGTTTGGACACCCTATGATTACTGGCAGGCTCCTGGGTTGTTTGGGAAATATTCTGGGAGCTGGGGCTGCGGAGAACCTGCCTGAAAGAGTGCAGGGGTGAGAGGCAAACCATGACAGGGAATGAGCCCAAGCGGCAGCTCATGTTGGAGATGGTGCCGAGTGGCAGCCGCTCCTAGGCGCCTGGCAGCGGAAGGCTATGTCCTGAGGTGTTCTACCGACATCTACCAGAGCAGCTGGCGCCTGGTGGAAGGCAGATGGTGTTGGATCCCCCAAGTGTCGCTGTCTAGCAAGATGCCATGTCCACTGATTAAAAATAATTAAACATTCCTTCCTCCAGTGAAGGAGAATGGCACGCACACCAGGCAGGAGGTTGACAATGGCATTACGCAGCAAGACATGGCAGCAGCAGTGAGTGCCCAGGGTAGCAGGTGCGTCTGGCTTGGAGAAGGTGGGGTGGTGGGGGTCCCAGGTTAGCAATGACAGCAGAAAGAGTTTAGTGAGGATGCATATGCATGAGAGATGCATGAACGGGATCGTGTTGGATGACTTTCTACTGTTCATCCACGTTTATGGAGAATGTTTTCCGATTTCTGAATGGAAATAACGAATTTTATGTTCATGACCCAATCAATATGCACTGATTACCTAATACATGTTTTTATACTAGGTGCTATGGACAGAATACATTAATAGATGGTGTTGTCTATGTCTTCATTGTACTTACTTTAGTTGAATTTACTCACTTATTTCTCCATATATATGGTTTTTCTTTTGCAATTTGATTAAAGGTTTGAACATACCTTCAGTTGAACAGTTTGATGGAAAGAATTTGATGAAAGAGTTGAACATACTGATATTCCTCAGTTGTATTGTCATAAACGAGACACTGATGAGTGTCATTAGTGTTCCCCATAAGAGTGTTGGCTGTAAGGTCATGCATGAGACTGTTTTCCAAGTGTGCCCAGGCTCATAAATATCTATATCCTGCTGCCTTCTCCATACCAGCTTCTCATCCCCCTACACACCCCTTCCCTTTCATAGACCTAGATGTTGTCAGAAACGTGATGAAAAGGCAGCCCTGTTCCTACAACTAACTTGACAAATGATTGGAGAAGAGGAATTAGACACTGAGTATAGGTAAATCCTTCAAAGAATTTTTCTATTTATTATTTAATTTTAAAATTAAATTATTTAAACATATAGAAATTTGCTGTAAGAGGTGGGAAGGTCAAGTACAAATGTTAAAGAGTGAACAAATATATTGGTGAAGAAATTTTCTTGTGATTGTTCAATTATAAGCTGAAATTTACTGTGCATTTGTGAATTACTTCAAATTTATAAATAATCAGCCCATTTCTCCAGGTTTCTAAGACATATGGAAGATTTCTATTTGGACTGAATGATTTGATTTCAGGTCAGTGGAAACCTTCTAATTTCCTGTTAGTTACATAAGAGATTTTTCTTCCTCACTTGGGTTAAAATCTGCAGTATTTATTTGCTAAGTATCTATATTCTATGACTACTACATGCCACTCCATTGTGGAAGTGGTAGCAAAAACAATACAACGTGTATGCGAATGAGGGCAAATTCTCAAAAATCCAATATCACTCTGTATTAGTTTGTTCACACATTGCTATAAAGAACTACCTGAGACTGGGTAATTTATGAAGAAAAGAGATTTAATTGACTCATAGTTCCACAGGCTGTACAGGAAGCATGGCTGAGGAGGCCTCAGGAAACTTACAATCATGTCAGAAGGTGAAGGGAAAGCAGGCACATCTTTATATGGTGGAGCATGAGAGAGAGCTAAAGGGGAAGTGCTACACACTTTTAAACAACCAGATCTCCTGAGAACTCACTCACTATCATGAGAACAGCAAGGGGGAAATCTACCCATGATCCAATCACCTCCCACCTCATCCCTCCACCAACACTGGGAAGGAATTGCAATTCAATGTGAGATTTGAGTGGGAACACAGAGTCAAACCATATCACACTCCTTGAGGGGGAGGACAGTTTTGCACTGAAGATGTGATCACAATATGATAGCATCACTTAGGGAAGGCAGGCACCTTGAAAGCAGTGAGGTATAAGCTGGCTGTTAGAATTTGGGGTTGCATGCATATTTGTGGTGAAGAATAGGAGAGACTTCCAAGAATGGAAGAAAGATTTCAGCAAAAGCATGAAGAAAGAAATGAGTGAACCAGAAGTTTAATTTAGCTGATTGAGAGAGCCCATAATTTTTAAAAAACCAGCAAGTGAGTACCTCCCTATTACCCAAATGAGGACAACTGTTTACACATATACGGCATTCTTCACAACGTTCTCTAAAGACTGCATGAGAGACAAAGGAATGTTAAAATCTCAGAATTCCCCTGTGACAGACTTTATTTTGGTCTTTTCAGAACCCATTTTGAACGGTTGCCTAGCTTGATTCATAAACCACAAGGGCTAGAAAACAAACTTCATATTTCCCAAATCCTTTGTAGCTAAAGTTTTACACATGATCTGATTTCTGCTGAATAGATGCCATGTTAGTCAGTTCAAGCTACTATAATACCACAGACTGAGTGGTTTAAACAACAAACATTTATTTCTGAAGGTCTGGAGGTTGGAAATGCAAGATGAGAGTGTCCGCACAGTCTTGTTGGGGTCCTCTCCCTGGTTTAAAGGTATCCATCTTCTTGCTATGTCCTCATATGGCAGAAAGATAACTAACTCGTTCTCTGGTCTCTTCTTGTAAGGGCATGAATCCCATTCAGAAGGGCTCTACTCTCATGCCCTAATTATCTCCCAAAGGCCCCTTCTCCAAATACCATCAATACCATCTAATCCTTGGGAGTAGAGTCTCAACATATGACTCTGCAGATGCTTCGCAATCCATTGCAGGTGCTTTCTTGTGAGACTTAGAAAAGTAATTGAGTTCTTATGAGACAACAGATGCGGGACATGAGAAGTGATCACCAGGTAAACCAGGAACGAAGGCATCTGGTCCTTTAGGGAAGTTAAGGTAGAATTTCTGGAGCTAGTACCAAGTGGCTCAGGTGTTAAGCAGGAAGTTTGGCAGCAATGGTGTTTCTATAGAACAGTCCTCAGTGATTGGATATTTTTTCCAAGCTGCTCTTGTCTTGATGGCACATCATCCAAGCCTGGGTTTCTTGGTTCTACCTGAGATTCTGGAAACTATCTAATATCTTCTATGAAAACTTTTTCTAAACTTAAATGAGGTAGATCTATGATCCACAAATAAGAACACTGACTACTATAGCTGCCTTATGAGTGTTCCTATTATATAGTGCCAACTAAATGAGAAATCTTAAGTTACACATAGGTGACTGTATGACAACATACCCCACCTTTGATGCAATTGATTGGATTGGGGAGGACACCTGACCCAAAGGGGCACATTGATTGGTTGACTAGTAACTTAAAGTGTAGCCTTGCAAGAGACCTTTGCCAAGTAGGGTCTATAATGACAAGCTAGACCAACTAGATCTTGGTTAAGAGTTTGAACTGTAAATATGAAAAAAAAAATCAATTGACAAGAAAGGAAATATGAAACACTCACAGATAAAAAGGCAGGCAGGCCAAAAAGGCAGTAGTGAATATGAGTAATAAGAAACTATAAACATGTGCAGAATAGACTGCTGTTAGTAGTAGTGGGATTTGCAGTAGGTTAGAAGTAGTAGGATTAGTAAAAGAAAGTTCATGGTGTTAAGGGTGTGTCAAACATGGTGCCTGCTATACCCAACTTCTCCTTCTAGATGCAACTACCTCCTTAACGGCCTTCTGCTTCAGGAAGTAGGGCTGGTACATTCTTCATGGTGGGACAAAAGTGAGCCAGGGATCCTATCTGCAGACTCATGAGATCCCTGGTGTGGAGTTCTCAGCCCAATACGAACAGTAATATTAGTCAAACCAATCAGACCATCAGACCAGTCTACTTTTGGTTGGGTTGGCAAGTCAGTTCAGAGAGGACAATAGAGGAGACAAAAGAGAAAGAAGAGACCCGTGAGAAAGAGAGAGCTGAAGAGTGAAGCTGATTCCTAAGACAACCTTGCTTTGGCATGGATTTTTCCACCCAGTCCACATATATTTCTGGGATGGACAGTCCCACTTTTCTAGCCCAATAAGGCTTCCAAGCACATGACCACATTCAGAATGAGGCCTGGCGAGACTACCCAATTTCTAGAGCAGCTCTGGATCCTGAGTAACCATCTGGTCCCGAACTCTCCTGGCTTACCAGGACCACCTCCTTTATGCTTTCTCTGATGACAATGCCAACTTGTCCTACTTTTTATGGGTCTTTTATGAGGCCTAGCTACGCAACTTCTTATCTTGTTTCATAAAAATACCTGAGGTTCTGCTCCCACCTTATTCATAACACTTACAATACCTTGAGAATTTGTTTCTTGTGTCCTTAAGGATTTAGGTAACATAGTACATTTAATAAACAAACAAACAAACAAAACAAAATCATTGTTTCACCTGTCTTAGACATATAAGAAGTGGAATAAAGGACAAAGTGCAAACTTTTCTGACTTGGATTTAGAAAAATCTGAAATGACTTGACTTTAGTTCTTTAGCATTTAAATGGCAGGGGAATAACCCTTGGAAAGAAAATGTTGACCAACCTATATGTGGGCCACTATTTAAGTCATCTTTTAAATGTAGTATTTGATTACCACGCCTACTGAATAAGAGCTTAAACTACCATTGTCATCAATAAAAGGCATATGAACACATCCCTACACTTGAGTGGTAATATACCCTTAAATTAAACTATTTTGGCCTCTTTGAAAGTCAAACCATTTTTAGTAAGTGCTTTCTGAAGCCTCATTATTATTGTGGTGACTACTAATTTATACACACATAATGCATTCTGCCTTATGTATCTGAAAATTATATTTCAGAATCATTTTTACCCACCTGGAGAGAAGCATGACAGCTATTCCGTAGCACTCAGCTATGTCTCAGGCCTGACAACGAACAGAGGAAATGGCTGTAAATATGCCATTTACCCCAGAAAGGTGGAACATTCTTTCTAAAGGGAGTTTGACTTTGATAGGTGAATCCAGCTATCTGGGAGGCTGTTGGAGGACTGCATAATCTTCTTTTCCATCTATCACTCATCCTGGCCTAGTTAGCTGCAGAAAGACACTCATCAATGATTTTCAAATTTGGTTGAACATTAGAATCTCCTGGGGAACTTAAAAACATATTTATGCTTAGATCCCACCTTAGACCAACTGAAAGTATCACTGTGGATGAGGCCACGGCTACTAGGTGTCAAAACATCACAGGTGACTCCAATAGACAACTATAGTTGAGAACCACTAGCCTACAACATTGGCTTTCAAATTTTAGGTTCCATCATAATCACCTGAGGATGATCCTGCCCAGCCCTACTAAACCAGGTGACTCTGATACACATTAAAGTTTGAAAACCACTAATTTATAAACTACTGGTTGGTTATGTGATTGTTTCCATCTGCCCCAAGGCTTCTGCTCTTTTATTTCCCCCCATAGCCTGCTCCAGTCCTGGTAATAGCTACCATTATATATATCATGGTTAAAATGCAGTCATATTAATCGGAGTGATAACATATCATACTAAACAGCCATCATTAAAATGTTCTCAGAAGACAGCAGAGCCTTGAATAAATAGACAAAGCATAGGTAAATTTTGCAGGTAAGAGAATTCTAATGCTCTCTTCATCAGGTTCATAATGCATCCAATGATCACTGTCCACCACAACCAAGCACTAAGCCATGGCTCTTTTCTCCTGGCAAAATAGAAAAAAAATATTTATTATCTATTAAGGGACTCCTCCAATAATGTAACACTGCTGGTATTATCTCATGTTACTCTTACAATAACATTATTAAGTATATGTAATTATTTTCAGTACCCAAATGAGAAATCTGAATTTGGAGAAAGTAAGAATTTGTCTAAGGACCCGTAACTGGTGAATGACTTATTAAAGATTGGAGCTCGAGCCTCTGGACCAAGGCTGCATTCTTAACTTCCATATTTCCTGCATCAGGCAGATATTACAAACAGAAGAAATCTGATTTTAATTTTTTGAAGGGCTTTTATGCAGAAAAAGCAGGCCTAGTCTGTATTGTTACAGAGAGTAAACTATGGTTCAGTAGGTAGAAATTTAAGAAAGGCATATCTCAGCTTAATCTGTTATAATAAGTACTGATTAAAATACTAATGGCGATTTCTTGAACATTTTGTGTTCAGCACTAAACTGAGCGCTTAACTTAGTGCATCTCATCTGATCATCACAACAACACTGACAGAGGTACTATTATGATATTATTTTCTAGGAAAAATATCATATATTATTTGATGATCAGTGAGGAAACTGAGTCTCACGGAAATTCAGAAACTTGTCAAAGGTTATAGACCCCCAAACTGGTGGCTGTAGTGGTGGAATCAGAATTAGCATGCAAGAAACCCGGTGCTCCATCCAAGCTACTCAGGTCAGTCAGGACAGAATTAGCTCTAAAGCTCTAATGAGAGAATTGACAAATAATGGGTTGAACTGCTTTATAAAATCAGAAGTTTCTTGTCAGTTACTGAAAACACTTTAAGAAGTCTGAATGATCATGAGCCATTCTGGCTTCAGACCCTTCACCTCTGCACTTCTTTGCTGCCTTGCTCAGGCTGTGATCCCTTGCACACAGGTGACTGGGCCAAAGGTAGAGATCTACTCCTACAAGTCAGAGTTCATATTGAGATTGAGTCAATCTTTCTGAAATATATGCGTTTAGTTGCCGTGGATGCTTTCTTCCAATTACTCTATAGACTGAGGATTCCTGTAGTAAATTCTACCTTTTAAGATCTATGGTACTGACATAAAAATGGGCATATAGACCAGCGGAAGAGAATAGAAACCCTGGAAATAAATCCACACATATATGGTCAACTAATATTTGACAAGAACACCAAAAAAGACACAACAGGGAAAAGGATGATCTATTTAATAAATGGTGAGGGTAAAATTAGATTTCCACATGCAAAAAAAATGAAATTGGACGCTTATCTTACACCACACACAAAAATCCACTGAAAATGAGCAAAAGGCCTAAATATAAGACCTGAAACCATGAAACTTCTAGAAGAAAACATAGATGAAAAGCTCCTTGACATTGACTTTGGCCATGATTTTTTTTTGGATGTCACACCAAAAGCTCAGGCTACAAAAGCAGAAATAAATAAGTGGGATTATACTGAACAAAAAGGCTTTTGCACAGCAAAGTGAATAATCAACAAAATGAAAACGCAGCCTACAGAATGGGAGAAATTATTTGCAGATCATGTATCTGGTTAGAGATTACTATCCAAAATATATCAGGGACTCATATAGTTCAGTAGAAAAAAATCAAATAATGAGATTAAAAACAGTCAAAGGACCTAAATAGTATTTTTTTCCGAAGAAGGCCATACAAATGGTCAACAGGTACGTGCAAAGGTGCTCAACATTACTAGTTATCAGGGAAATGAACATCAAAACCACAAGGAGGTATCACCTTATGTCTGTTAGGATTGCTATAATTAAAAAGACAAGAAATAAGTATTGGCAAGGATGTGGAGAAGAGGGAACTCTTGTATATTGTTTGTGGGAATGTAAATTGGTAAATCCATTATGAAAAACAGTATGAATATTCTTCAAAAAATTAAAAATAGATTTATCATATGACTCAGCAATTTCACTTCTGAGTATACATCCAAAGGAAACAAAATGCATATCTTGAAGTATACCGGAAGAGATATCAGCCCTCCCCTGCTCACTGCAGCATTATTTACAATCACCAGCAGATGGAAACAGCCTCAGTGTCCAAGGATGGATGAAAGAATGGAGAAAATGTGGTACACACACACACATACATATCCATGCACACAGTGGAATATTATTCAGCCATAAAGAGAAGGAAGTCCTGCCATTTGTGACAACATGGATGAATATCGAGGGCATTATGTTAAGTGAAGTAAGTCAGACAGGAGAAAGACTAATGCTGTATGATATGACTTATATGTGGAATCTAAGAAAGTTGAACTTGCAGAAACAGAGAGTAGAATGGTAGTTGCTAGAGACTAAGAAGTGGTGAAATTGGGGAGATGTTGGTCAAAGAGTACAAACTTTCAATTATAAAATACATAAGTGGGGATCTAATATACAACGTGGTAACTATAATTAATAATACTGCGTTCTATAGCTAAAGTAACCATGTGAAGTAACGAATATGTTAACTAACTTGATTGTGGTAACCCTTTCACAATATATATGTATATCAAAGCATGATGTTGTGCACCTTCAATATATACAACCTCAATAAATTTGGAAAACATGAACCTAGCTATTTCAAACTGATTTCTGTTTGAACTAGTATGTGGGAGTATGGATATCATGAAATATGGAACACAAAACTACATGTAAAGATGGTAGAGCCTTCACATATGCTCAAATTGGAGGGGCTGCTGGTCTCACAACAGTGTCAGTGTAACCTACTTTTTCTGGCAACAAGCTCCACTACCCCAAAACGAGGATCAATCATAGTACTTAACTCTCCTGACCTTGGTTATAAGCCCAAGAAGTGGGCATATTACCTAAGTTCAGCTATCTTTCCCCAAGGATTTATAAACAGCACTGGTAGTGAGTACTCTTGGCTAAGGTTATGGCATTAAAAGATTATAACCTCAGGGTTGCTTTCAAGCATATTTTCTACGACATGGAGAAAGTCTATCCACACTAAGGACTGCACTTGGAACAGAGCAGAAATGAGAGATGGTGGCAGACAGATGGAGGGTGAGAGAGAAACAGGGAGAGGAGTATCGAGCTGGAAACACTGACTCCATTGGAGAAGGTGACCACCCACATGGAAGAGAAGGGTCCCAGTAGAAGTGGCTACTGTGTTCTGATCCGCTCCTGGTTCTCCTAGGGTGCCCTTCCTAGTTGCTGATCTGATGCTAGGTCTCTGGTGCCTTCTCCCCAGGCTGCTGAGTCCTTTCTATACCACACTCTGGTGTCTTGGTTTTCATATCACTTCCCCCAAAAAAGATTTTCCTTATGATTCAGGTTCCCCGTCATACTGGCAAAGGAAATTCTGTTGCTTGGTTAGTAACCCAGAGTTTTGTGGCTGGGTAGTTATACTATTCACAGGGAGTCCAGCAACAATTGGAAAATTCAGTAAGTGGGACATTCCAGAAAGGGTGACCTCTATTTGTGCTCACATTGGAACAGAGGGTGTCAACTGTGAACTGCAGAACAGCTAGAGGATGAAACTTGATGGGGGGATCTGCGGGTACATAGAATATTTACCTATTCTCCTCTCCCATTTTAAAATGTGTCTCTAACATCTTGCCACAGGCATTTCCAATCCATTCACTCGGGGATTTGCAAACTTTCCCAAGAGAGTGCATCTAAAAGTAGAGGAGAATGAGCAACCCTTAGTCTCAGGCAAGAATTTTTTCCAATATCCAGGATTTTATCTCAAAAACTTTCTCATAAATTTTTTCAGGTATAACATATTTACATTTTTAAATTATGAAAATAATTTTCTTTCTATTTTTGAATAAGATTGATGGGTGAACATTTACATCATGTTTATTTTGCGATTGGCATAACCCTGTTGAGCCAAAGCTCAACTTGGAGATAGCATGGCTACTATTTGAGATACCACATCTCTCTTAAAACGCTAAGATTTTGGAGGAGATGTCACAGTGAGCCCTTAACACCTTGGCCTAAATCTGCTTTTATTTTCTAAAATGATTTTTCTATTTATCAAAATAGAAAAAAATTATGTATTTATATATCTATCGTTAAAAATATCAAATGCTAAGAAAGTCCCCAACCCCCCTTTGCCATGGTTTCTCAGGACAGTCCTGTTGGTTTTACTAAAGAAAGAGCTCTTAAAAATATTCCTTTCTAATACAAAAATTAGCTGGGCATGCTGGCACATGCCTGTAATCCTAGCTACCTGGGAGTCTGAGGCAGGAGAATTGCTTGAACCTGGGAGGCGGAATTTGCAGTGAGCCGAGATTGCACCACTGCATTCCAGCCTGGGCAAAGAAGTGAGACTCTGTCTCACACATATATATATATATTCCTTTTTAACCAGGGAAGACACACATCCTGGGCAGTCCTGATTTGTTTGTCCTAGTGTAAGTTATTATTGCTATTATTTTACTCCAAAGTATCATGGTTGGGATGTTAAATTACATGGTCACTATCTGGGATGCCATTTTTGATGCTTTCAATGTTTTTTTTCTAGCAATAACCCCTATGTCTTCAAATTTATAGTTATTTACTTGTTTCTTGATACTGTATCTAATTTAGGCATTTCCTATTGGCTTCTTGCTATCATGATTACATATTTAGCTTACCTAAATTCCCGTCTCTATTCATCACTTCCTCTGAATAAATATATTATTCTTTAGTTCCTCTGTTGGTTACCTGAAAATCTGTATTTCTTATTTCATTAATTATAGATAGTTTTTCTTGACTTTCTACTTCATAAGATAAAGATATTAATGACTCCACACCTTTCTATACCCATCTCTCTCTTTCACCTGCATCCTGTACTTTTTACATTATCAAAGTTGATAACATTTACATTCGGTCCTATAGCCAAACACTAATCTCGTGTTGAATGTATAGAAAGGATGATTCTGAAC
Organism: Rhinopithecus bieti; assembly: GCF_001698545.2. Classification (NCBI taxonomy): domain Eukaryota; kingdom Metazoa; phylum Chordata; class Mammalia; order Primates; family Cercopithecidae; genus Rhinopithecus; species Rhinopithecus bieti. The sequence continues at coordinate 440,182 of NW_016804545.1, read as the reverse complement.
GTTGAAGGTCAGTTGGTAGTGTTTATGTTATGATGTCCATGTATTTATTCACTGCTAAATAATGCAGCACTGTGCTATGATTTCAGCCCTTTGTTGTAAAATTTTTTTCCTTTTCAGTTTTTGCTCTTATACTCTGTGTTCATCTTCTAAGTTCTTCCAATGTTTCAGATGCCTTACCTATTCTAGAAATTATCTTTCCCTTTTTCTCATCTCTGGTCCTTCTAAAACCATCCACCTCCTTGCTACAGTCTGGACTTCACGTTTCACTGCTGTAAAGTCATTATCCTGAATCTTGCCTTCATTGCCCTCCTGCCTTGGATGCAGCATTTACTGGATTCCACGTCTCCCTCCTTGGTTTGCTCTCTTTTTAGTCATTGTGATTGTTGCTCACATATTTATCCTCTTCACCCCCATTGTGTAGCAGCCATGCAGTTAGAGAGGCATTGACTTCAATCCCAATTTCTGTAGTTGGTCCTGATTGGTTGAAATCAATCTAAATAATCCTGTCCCTCTTAGTCGCTTGGTGGTATTCTCTACCAAGGTTGTGGAGTTAAGAAGTAACCTTACCCAAAGACCTTTGTGCTTGACCACTGGGGAGTAATCTCTAGTCCTGGAATGTCCTGCCTGATTGGAGTGTCTTGGTTTGCATGGGGGGTTTGTTCACTGGATAGTCAGTCTAGCAATGTGATTTATGAAAGGGGCTTTAAGCCACTTAATATCAGTTCCAACCTGTGAAGGGACTGAAGATCAGCCTGACCTCTCAAAAAGTTGGAAACTAATGTTCAGCCATGCAGGCAGTGTTGGATAGAGCCCAGTAAAATGTCTGGACACCGAGGGCTTGGGTGAGCTTTCCTGGTTGGCAATACTCTGTGTGTATTATCATATATCATGGTCAGAGGAGTTAACACTGTCAGTGCCTCCATGGGAAGAGAATGACTGTGAGCTCTAAATCTGGAGCTCTCTTGGACTTTTCCTGTAGTTAATTTTAATCTATATCCTTTTCCTGTAATAATCATGAATATAACAACTTTCCTCTAATTCTGTGAGACCTTCTAGAGAATTATTGAAGCTGAGGGTGGTCTTGAAAATCTCATAGACTTGCAATTGCTGTCAGATTTGAGGGCATTGATAGGGACTGTGTCCCCAACTCTCTTCAAAGGTCTAACCCAAACAGGCCATGCATCCCACTGGACACAAGGGTGGCCTACTCAATGGAAAGCCTGTACTTTAGGACAATGTTTAAAGCAAGTCATACTCCTTCTCTCCCTGGGTGCTACTGAAGTATCATGTAGCCACTAATGCTTATCACAGGTATTTTATAACCATGAGAGAAGCCAAATTGAGGAGACATTCAGGGAAGACTGACTGAGAGAACCACTGAGGAGCACAGCTGGAACTCTGATTGCATGGCACCACAATTCTAGCCTACTCCTGAACCTGACCGTTATGCAAAGTAATGAATCGGCTTACTTCTTTTTATGTCAGTTTGTCTTGGGTTTTCTGCTCCTTGTTACCAAAAGCATCCTAGCAAAATCACTACTTTGACTCATATACATCCTAAAGTAGTTTCCTAAGAAAGGGTACAAGTGAAGTAAACCTCTTATGTCCTGGAATGTTTTTTATTTATTCAGCAATGACTTAAGTAGGACTTACTTTGCAACATTTTCTGTTTTAAGTGCTTTTATGAAAATAATTCATTTAGTTTTAATAGCAACATTGAAGTAGGGGTTATTAAAATCTCCCTTTTATGGAGAAGGAAACTGAGACAAAAAGAAGTTAAGTCATTAGCTCAAGGTTACATGGCTATTAGGTAGTAACCAGATTTGAGCACAGGCAGCTGGCTGGAGAGTCAATGTTCGGGTTTTTCACTCTGATGTGCTACTGCTCAATGGCAAAAACGTCTTCCCACTTTACTGTTGCTCAGAATCCAGTGTTGCTGATGAAAAGCCTGTTATCAGTCTAATTGTTACTCCTTTATCAATGTACTTTTCTCTACTCGTACCACATAGGTTGCTTTTAGGACAGCCTATCTATTTTTAGAATTCTTAAATTTGTAATTCTGGAGGCTGAAAGTTCAAGCTTAGGGTACCATCATGGCTGAGCTTTGATGAGGGCTCTCTTCCTGGTTTGTAGATGGCTGACTTCTTGTACCCAGGGAACAGAGAGAAAGAAAGCAAACCCTTGCCCTGTCCTCCTTTTTTTTTTTTTTTTTTTTTTTTTTTTAGAGACAGAGTCTCAACTCTGTCACCCCAGGGCCTGGAGTGCAGTGGCATTATCCACTTCCTGCAAGCTCCGCCTCCCGGGTTCACCCATCATCCTGCTCCAGTCCTTTCGAGTAACTGAGACTACAGGCGCCTGCCACCACATCCGGCTAACTTATTGTATTTTTAGTAGAGACAGGGTTTCACCATGTTAGCCAGGCTGGTCTCGATCTCCTGACCTCGATATCCACCCACCTTGGCCTCCCAAAGTGCTGGGATTACAGGCGTGAGCCACCGCGCCTGGCCTGTCTCTTCTTATAAGGGCACTAATGCCATCAGGAGGACTCCACTTTCATTATCTAATTACCTCCTGAAAATCTCATTTCCAAATTCTATCAAATTGGGCACCAGAGTTTTAACATAATAATTGGGTATAGGGGACATTAATGCCATAGCAATGGCATTCAAGAACACATTATACTCATAAAACAAAAACAGGTATTCTTGAAAAAAGAACAAGATGGAGCTTTTGGAAACAAAAACTATGATTGCCAGCATGAAACATTTTAGAAATTAATGAAAAAGGTATAGGAAATCTCACAATTGGTAAGACAAAATCCCACGTGTCCCCAAACACTGTGCTTTGTTTTCTTTATGTAGTTCTCCCTTTCTGAAATCACATTACTTATTTGTCATTTCAGTCACTTAGATTGTGGTATTCTATTGTAGCAGCTCAGACTGACTAACACAATTATGATACCAAATCATTATGGTAAAAATTAAAGTATTGTGAAACTTCCTTTAAGGTCCTAAATTATTTCTGCTGACTCTGTTTTTCTCTTCTTCCTGTTTCTATCATCTTGGTAGCTCTCCTTCGTATTTCTGGCTTTTCTCAAATGTCTTGGCTTTCTATTTGTATTAAAGAATGAGGCGACGGAGAAGCTGCCTGGGAATTCTGAATATGTGGTCAGGGATTGTCACGTGGCAGGCTATACTGTAAAGTAAGCATGAGTGTCAAGATGCCCAGTAATTTTATCTGAGACACAAAAACTTAACATCAGCCAACATAAGTCTTCTCAGATAATTTGCTCAATTTATTTAGAGTGGCCCTACAGTTTTGTTATGACTGGATGAAATGTATGGCTTTGACTCATTCTGTATACATGGATGAAAAAGTGAGGTCAGAGGTAGCTCCATTCCAAATTAGCTCCCTCTTTTCTTCCCCTGTTGTCACTTCTGCCCTCCCTCTCAATAGCCTTCTTTGTGCCTTGCACCTTATGAGGAGTCTGCTGGGCAGGTCATCTGCTGCCTTGGTTGCTGTGCCTCTCACATCAAGGAGGGTGTGGCTTTATTTTAAAGCTTGCAGCTTGCCAGGTGTGGTGGCTCACTCCTGTAATCCCAGCGCTTTGGGAGGCTGTGGTGGTTAGATCACTTGAGGTCAGGAGTTCAAAACCAGCCTGACCAAGATGGTGAAACCCCATCTCTACAAAAAATACAAAAATTAGCCAGGTGTGGTGGTACATGCCTGTAATCTCAGCTACTCTGGAGGTTGAGGCAGGAGAATCACTTGAACCTGGGAGGTGGAGGTTGCAGTTAGCCGAGATCATACCATTGCACTCCAGCCTGGGCAACAAGAGCAAAACTTTATCTCAAAAATAATAAATAAATAAATAAATAAATAAATAGCTTCCTGCTTCCAGAATATTTGCAAAATTGCAAAATTTCTCATCTCCCCATGGCCTCCCACCTTTAGTTGTTATTTTTTCCTTGATCATAAGTATATTGGGTTCTCAAGTAGGAAAGGAGAAAAATATACCTACTCAGTTTACCATGCAAAAATAGTTTAAGATGATATTCCAAGCGTGGGCATTATAAATAGAGAAACATGAGGGAATAGTCCTGAGAGAGTAACTTTGATGGGAAAAGGATTGAAAGCCAGATTTGAAGAAAGAAGTCTGTCCCTGGGAATGGTAAGATGGTTTTCAGGGGCTTCATGGTTCCCAAGGATCCAATTACTACAGACTGAATTGTGTCCCCATCCCCTACTCCCAAATTCGTATGTTGAGTCCCTCAACCCCAATGTGACCATATCTGGAAACAGGGTCTTTCGAAGGTAATTGAGGTTAAATGAAGTCCTAAGAGTGGGGCTGTAATGCAATAGTACTCTGGCCTTATAAGAAGAGAAAGAGAGACACATCTCTCTAGTCTTTCTCTACCACGTGAGGACACAATGAGAAGGCTGCTGTCTATAAGCCAGGAAAACAGTCCTCACCAGGAAGAAATCAGCCACAACCTTGATCTTAGATTCCTCATCCTGCTGAACTATGAGAAAACTAATTTCTGTTATTTAAGCCACTCAGTCTATGGTGCTTTGTTATCACAGCCCAAGCTAAGACACTGATAGTCAGTACAAAGTTGCAAGAAGAAGACACAGATGTTGCTGATATGTTTGCTGAGGATTGGGGTATTTTCAGTGAGAGCATTCTGAACTTGAGCCAGGAAATCTGCTAAATGATGTTCTGTCTCTGCTATTAGCCCAACAGACTTTGGACAAGCACTTAACCCACTGGGGCACAATTGTCTCATCTATAGAATGGAGCTAATAATTCTCATCTCCTGAGTCTTGATGTGAATATTAAATCAGCTATATTATACCATAATCATTTATTTTACCTCGTTATTTATTTACAATTCATCCTCTTGACTAATCTATGACACTGGCAGTTGAGTGTATGAGCCAGAAAGGATAAACAAATATTAATGAACATGGCCAGCATGGTACTTGGCCCTCAGGAGATACTCACTAAATTTAACTGTATAAACTCCATAAGTAACCAGATGGTTATAAAAGTCTACGCCTTTCTGATGGTTGTTTCCCACTAGGGAGGATCATGGAGATCTTGGCAGCAGCCATTCCTTGAAGAGCTTGGAGTTCCTGTTGCTCATTCACTTTTGGCCAGTCCAAGACAGTGCCCCTATCATCACTACTGCTAAGTGACTTAATTCAACCTTCTGTATTCCTGGGACCCCCTATCTCTATCTGACACTTAGCATGTTTAATAAAAATGATTTGGTAAATATTTCTGTCCTGCCTTCTAGAGTGAGATCTTCTCTGAGGCATAGACTATACTGTATCTGAATTATTCTTATTCCCAGCGGTTAGCCCCGTTGCTCATCAAACAGTAGGTACTTGTTTTACTGGGAGTTCTTGTGCAGGAGACATAGGACTTCTGCTTTCCCCCAGATTGATCTTTAGAACTGTTTGAGGTCCCTCTGTACTCATCTATCTTTCTGCATATGTTGAGGACAATGGATCTCATTTCTAGTTGCAGTGACTTAAATGAAATCAGACTGTGTGACTCTAGGGCCACGTTGCTGCCATCTCCAACTTTATATTTGATGTGAATTATGGCACAAAGGGGGATTCTGATGAGATTGTTGAGAAAGCTATATGTCTCATTCTGTGGCAGCCTCCAGTCTCATTGTCATAGACCACATTGAACACATCTTGTATGCTATTGACCTTTAATCTGAGTCTGGAGATGAAAGCATGTTGACACTATGCTTAGTCAGCCATTCTCCCAAAGGACATCCTGGCCTATTGATATAATTTTCCATTTTGAATGTAACACATAATCTGTCATTGTTCTCTCAAGGAAGTGAGAGCATTAACAATTTCAATTCTCTTATTTCTAACAGTGATGTTGGATTTCTTTAGTGTCAAGTGGTACATGTTTTTAGTTTCTTCAATAATGAGACCATGGCACTTCAGAGAGTCTGCAAGGTGGTTTAGAATTTACCAGTTTGCCTTTCATGTTTATGGTTTCAGAACATTGCAGATAACTAAACTGGTTTCATTGGATTCCTTTATTAATCAAACATTGATCAAGAACTTTCTCTGTCAGGTAAAATGTTAGCCTTTGGCTTGAAGCTGATGATGATGTTCTCTAGCTATTAAGCTGAAAAAATAGAAAACAACATGTGGCTAATTTCAAACATTAGATTTCAGATAGTTTGCTGTATAGTAATTATAACATTTAATATAAAAATATGTATATATGAGTATATGTATATATGTATGTACTGTATAAAAATATTTATATATTCATATATATGAATTATATATTCATTTATATATTATTATGTATCTGTAGTCTACATATTTATATACCTGTATTAGTCCATTTTCACTCTGCTGAAAAAGACATACTTGAGACTGGACAATTTACAAAATAAAGAGGTTTAATGGACTTACAGTTCCACGTGCCTGGGGAAGACTCACAATCATGGCAGAAGGCAAGGATGAGCAAGTCACGTCCTACATGGAGGGCAGCAGGCAAAGAGAGAGCTTGTGCAGGGAAACTCCCATTTTTAAAACCATCAGATCTTGTGAGACTCATTCACTATCACGAGAACAGTGCAGGAAAGAGCCACCCCCATAATTCAATCATCTCCCACTGGATTCCTCCCATAACACGTGGGAATTGTTGGAGTTACAATTCAAGATGAGATTTGGGTGGGGACACAGCCAAACCATATCATTCCACCCCGGCCCCTCCCAAATCTCATATCCTCACATTTCAAAACCAATCATGCTTTCCCAAGAGTCCCACAAAGTCTTATTTCAGCATTAACTCAACAGTCCACAGTCCAACATCTTATCTGAGACAAGGCAAATTCCTTCTGCCTCTGAGCCTGTAAAATCAAAAGCAAGTTAGTTACTTCCTAGATACAATGGGGATACAGGCATTGAGTAAATACAGCCATTCCAAATGGGTGAAATGGCTTGAATTTCTGCTCAGAAAATGGGACTTTCTGTTCTGTTGCATTGTCAGGTTGCAATACTTATGTGTACATGTATGTATATATTTGAGATATATTGGTATTAGCTATATATATACACACACACACAGACACACATATAACAAGCAATCTATATTTGGTTAACACTGTTATTTCACAAAAGTGCACGGTATTTTTTTGATTAGCAAAATACTTTAGCACTGAAAAAAAAAAATTGTTCTGGGTTGGGCGCAGTGGCTCATGCCTGTAATCCCAGCATTTTGGGAGGCCGAGGCGGGCAGATCACAAGTCAAGAGTTTGAGACCAGCCTGACCAATATGGTGAAACCCCGTCTCTACTAAAAATACAAAAATTAGCTGGGTGTAGTGGCGGGTGCCTGTAGTTCCAGCTACTTGGGAGGCTGAGGCAGCAGAATCGCTTGAACCCGGGAGATGGAGGTTGCAGTGAGTCGAGATTACGCCACTGCTCTACAGCCTGGGTGACAGAGCGAGACTCTGTCTCAAAAAAAAAAAGAAAAATATTATTATTCTGATCCTCAAAAACTCTGAGAGGTCTTTAGGATATACATGATATTTCCACATGACTAAAACAGGTTTCAAGTCAATTGCTCAAGGGTACAGCACAAGTTAAGTCGCAGAGTTGGTCCAGGCTAATTCTTAATGTGGTGTTCTTAATACTAGATGCCCTTGCCCTCAAAGAGTTTCTGATTTAGATATTATTTAAGACATACATACACACTTAAATTATTGATCAGTTAAACACTACTTGACAGTGTGTAATTATGTGCTCTTTTTCATATAAGTGCAATAGATTTTCAGAGACAAGACAAGAGCAGTACTGTCTGAAATTGTTAAAGAGCTTCATGGAGAAGAGACAGATCTTGAAGAAGGGATAGAATCATGGGTGAGGAAATAAAACTGAATAGTTCTAGTGAGAAAAGAAAGTGCACAGTCTTGAATATTAGGCTGAGAACTACGGGGCTTTATTCTATAATTAACGGTAACGTGTTAAGTATATTCTAGTAGTTAACTAGCTTGCTACAGTTTCTCCATGGCAATTTGTAGAAAGGATTAGTGTGAGAAGAATCTGGAGATTTTGGCCAGGTGTAGTGGCTCACGCCTGTAATCCCAGCACTTGGGAGGTGGACATGGGTGGATCACGAGGTCAGGAGTTTGAGACCATCCAGGTCAACATGGTGAAACCCTGTCTCTACTAAAAATACAAAAATTAGCTGGGCATGGTGGCACATACCTGTAATCCCAGCTACTCAGGAGGCTGAGGCAGGAGAATTGCTTGAACCTGGGAGGCGGAGGTTACAGTGAGCCGAGAGATCAGGCCATTGCCCTCCAGCCTGGGTGACAGAGTGAGACTCAGTCTCAAAACAAAACAAAACAAAGCAAGAAAAGAAGATTCCAGAGATTTTAAGTTTTATTTTATAGGAGAGTATTGACAATATTGTGCTGGCTAGTCCCAATCTTTTCTATCTTCCCATTGTCCACAATTAGGCTAACTGGGGGCCTGCTCTGTCTGTTTAGCTCTGACCAACTTCAGGGAAAGGCTGTGCCTGAGGTATCCACCTTTTTGGTTTTATCTATGCCAGGGCAGTAAAACAGGGCAAGCCTGTCTCCGCCTGACATATGACTGTACATGGAGTTGGTCTATACATGCCAAGACAGCATCAAGTCTCAGTGTCTTGAAGAGCTGCTCTGAGCATCAGGTTAGTTTACTATCTATCAGTACTGACAAATGCAAAACTATACAAGCTTGAGCATTCTTTATGGTGAGTCTTGACAAAAATGAGTCCCAGCAGGATCTTTTAAAATTTTAATACTGCAGGATTTCCCCAATATTACTACCATCAGCTTAATTTTTTTCTTCAAGATAGCAATCTAATATTCTCAACACTGGAGGCATTTGGGCTGCACTCATTTGTTAAAGAAAACTCTAAGCATGTATTTAAGTAATCCCACCGAGTTTTTCTTGTAAACCTGTCAGCAGGGATCATTTGTACCATAGGGATATGTGGCAAGAAGAGGGGCATTCAAGTAAACAATTATAGTTCTACAATCCTGGGTGATGAGCATTGAACTTGACTCATGTAGGGCCTGTTGAGGGGCTCCAGGAAAAGGAATGAGACTTAGTTTACATGGGGAAGGGTAGTGTGACCTGTGGAGCTGGTGGAAGATGACAGACACGTACGGTGTGAGGCAACAGTGCTATCAGATTGCGTTTAGATACACCAAAAGTCCGGGTTGTGTGGATAATGGAGTAGATAGGAAGAATAGGGAAGAGGCCTGGAGGTAGGAGACCAGTTAGGGTTCTCCTGAGAAACAGAATAGAACCAAATTGGTGCGTGTGTATATCTGTGTGTGTGTGTGTGTGTGTGTGTGTGTGTGTGTGTGTGTGTGTGTGTGTAGGGAGAGAGGGAGAGATAGAGAGAGAGAGATTTACTTAAAAGAACTGACTCATGTGATGGTGGAGGCTGACAAGTCTAAAATCTGCAGGGTGGGCTGGCAGGCTAGACCCAGGGAAGACATGAGTTCAAAGACAGACTGGAGACAGAATTCCTTTTTCCTTAGGGGACCTCAGTCTTTTACCTCTTGAGGCCTTCAACTGATGATATGGGCCCATTCACATGACAGAGAGTAGTCTGATTTACTCCAAGCCTACTGATTTAAATATTACTCTCATATTAAAAATGCTTTCACAATAACATCTAGACTGGTGTTTGTTCAAACAACTGGGTACCATGGCCTAGCCAAGTTGAGACATAAAATACACTATCACAGGGGCCAATGAAACTTTATCCTACAAGTGTGAGGAGAAGAATTATATCAGAGTGTAATTGTGTAGACTTGTTGAGCATCTGGTTGTAAGTTGTAAGAGGCTGCAGTCTGAGCAGCTGGAGCAGGGATCCCTAACACATTTTCCTGTCAATTTATCCATAATAATGGCCTAACAGCCATTCCCCCTCCATCCCGAGTTCGATTCTATCCTTTATTGAGTAGCATGTGCCAGGCACTCTGCTAGGAACTGGGGACAAAAGGTTGCTAGAACACATTGTTTGCTAGAACATATTCTATTCATAACTCTGTACTTGCAGCTTTGCAGAAAAAAAACTAAGAGCCACTTCATGCATTTAGGTGATTTTTTAAAAATTAACTTTTAAAATTAAATAAAATTGTATGTGTTTATCATGTACAACATGTTGTTTTGAAATACATACACATCGTGAAGTGGAAGTTTAGTTGATTCTTCATGTTACTTGGACTGTCCTGGAAATGAGAACAAGAATGCATGGCAAAAACAAACCAACAAGCAAATAAAAAAGTAAAGCCCTCAAGCTTGCTTACATTGTTTCTTCCAGGACTGTTGTGAGGGTGGAGCCGGTTTTCTCTGCTCTAGCTCTGTACTTGCTGGTTAGTTCACACACACTCATAGCCCTTGCAGAGAACCCTAGGGTGGTGTCTGACCTTGGCCTCTCCCCCCAACAACAAACAAAAAGGTTTGCTAACTTGAAACAGGGTCATGGCGCAGGATTCCATAAATTTCCTGTAAAAAGAGAATCTCCACAACACTTTTGTCTTGGTCCCTAAGAGACTTGCAGAAGTTGCAGTCAGAATGACAAGAATGAGAGCCACAAAAATAAGAAGGTTCTTTGGGGAAAGATATACTTTAAAACGTTTAGTGTGATGTTATATGGGATTCCACATCTGGTTTTTCCACATTTATCATGCCAATAAAACATGCACCTGTTAGTTTTTCATCACAAGCCATATTTCTCATCTGTCTTGCCTGACCTTGTCACAAGACATTTCCCTTTTAGCACCCACTTGGATTTTTGTACTGAGTGGAAGTTGGAAGTGATTGCAAAGGAAGGCAATTTCTTTTGACATCTCATGTATGACCCATTATCTCTTTATGGAATATAGTGAAGTATTGGAGGGGAGCATTAGAGAGCAAGAAATAGTTCTCTAAGTGTATAGTGCTATAGTTTCATCTTAGTGATTATATAAATATATATATACATACACATACATATATATACACACAATATGTATGCCAAATAATATAGTATAGGTATAATTATGTGAATGTCTATTTGGATATGGAGACCTGGTTTGCCTTGTTAGAGAGACAGAGTGACTGACAAAACTTTTCCTAGATACTGGTCTCTTTTTAGTCTTTCATTTATTTTTATTATGGATCATTTCCAACACATAGGAGAACAGAGAGAAGAGTACAATGCACTGTCATACACCCATCTTCTGGCTTCAGCAATCACCAAAAAGGGACAAACTTGTTTCATCTATACCCTTCTTGTTCCCCCAAGACCTTTTGGATTATTTTGAGACAAATTCTAGACATCGTGTCATTTCATATGAAAATACTTCAATGTATACAGCTCTAAAAGATAAGTCATTTTTCTATTGCATAACATAAAATACCATTATCACACCTAAAACACAGTATCTTAATATCATTAAATATTCAGTCGATACTCAAATTTCCTTGATTTTGTCATTTGTTTAAAACAGAGTCCAAATGGTCCACTAAAGCAACAATTGCATATAGTTGATACTGCTTGAGTAATTTCAAACATAACCCCACTTCTTTTTTAACCTTCCAATTTTTAGGTTAAAGTAGGAGTGTCCAATCTTTTGACTTCTGCTGGCCACATTGGAAGAAGAAGAATTGTCTTGGGCCACACATAAAATACACTAACACTAATGACAGCTGATGAGCTAAAAAAAATTGCAACAAGAAAACCTTTTAATATTTTAAGAAAGCTTACAGATTTATGTTGGGTTGCATGCAAAGCCATCCTGGGCCGCATGTGGTCTGCTGGCTGTGGGTTGGACGAGCTTATGTTAACGAAACTGGGTCATTTGCCCTGCAGAACTATTCATATTCTTGATTGTGCTGCTTGAATCCTATAATGTCACATAACATATTTCCCTGCTTTTCATTCACCACCAGTCTTTATTTCCTGTAAACTAGAGATCTAAAAGTGGTCAAATCAGAATGTTTGCCAGGAACCCTCCATAGGTTATGTGGTGAGCATTCTATTGCATCACATCAGGATGCATCTATAATCTCCCTGCCTCTCTCTAGGTGATGATGTTAAGACTGATCAGTGGGTTTAGGCATTGTCAAGCTGGTCCAGCTGTATAAATTCCCAATTTAGTAACCAAGGACTCTTGCCTAGATTCATTCACTTTTCTTTTTCTTCCGTTATAATTGCAAAATGGAAATATTCTATGTCTATCATTCCTCCTTCATCAGTGGGAGACTCTGGTTGATCTGTCTTTTTTACATGACTATAATTTTTAACATAAAATAAAGTATTAAATATATGCAAAAGACAAAACATGTTCACCGAAAGAACAAAATGGAACAGAAGATGGAACATACTCATTCATACTCATTGAAAGGGAAATTCAACACCATTAATGATTTCTTTAAAGCAACGGTTTGAATTGCCAGGACTTGAGAAAAAAATTCTAATAGATGAATGTTTAACTCCACAGATAAAACCCAGGACAAAAAAAAGGGGAAATAAGATGGGCATTGGCAAGAGTTAAACCTTAGCAATCATACTAAGCCAAAATGCCAATGAGAGTAGCCACTGAATTTAAAAAATCAACAACTCAAAATGGTTTTTTATTTTTTTATTTTTTTTTATTTTTATTTATTTATTTATTTTTATTATACTTTAAGTTCTAGGGTACATGTGCATAACATGCAGGTTTGTTACATATGTATACTTATGCCATGTTGGTGTGCTGCACCCATCAACTCGTCAGCACCCATCAATTCATCATTTATATCATGTATAACTCCCCAATGCAATCCCTCCC
>NW_016804545.1:400825-426718 GCF_001698545.2 Rhinopithecus bieti | reverse complement strand
TGAACAGGCAACCTACAGAATGGGAGAAAATTTTTGCAACCTACTCATCTGACAAAGGGCTAATATCCAGAATCTACAAAGAACTCAAACAAATATACGAGAAAAAAACAAACAACCCCATCAAAAAGTGGGGAAAGGATATGAACAGACATTTCTCAAAAGAAGATATTCATACAGCCAACAGACACATGAAAAAATGCTCATCATCACTCGCCATCAGAGAAACTCAAAATGGTTTAACACGATAACTCAATTTTAAGGTTTGAAGCCGCATTAGAAAGATGAATATAAAACTATCTTACTGCTTTTCTTTTGCTTCACCACAATTTATGTCTGGATAATTTCCAAACAAAGGCAATTTTTGTTTTTTGGATTTTAAAAATTTGAGGGCTGAAAATAATAGATTTAAGTGTTGGTATGATATACGTAGTTAAATGAACTACGCATCACCTTTCTGAGTGGTTTCAGTAATTTTATTTTACAAACATTGAATACTTTCAAGTGATTTTCCAAGGTTTATTTTCTTCATCTTGTAAATTTTCCTTTGAATATGGCAATTGCTTACAAGGCCTGGCTGTGTCAACTTTTGCTAAAAATGAGCCAAATCTTATCTGAATGATCCTATTCCCATCTGTACGTTGTCAGATGTAGGACAACACTTTGGATTGCCATTTAATGTGTTGCGCACTGGTGTTCATTCGCATCTGTAGCATTAGGGGACTTGGCTTTTTCACTCTAAGACTGTACTCTTTCTGGGAAAAGAGAGTGAAAGGCAAGAAAACTATTCAGTACCTTTTAAATTCCATGTCTGTTACACATTTTAATCCATTTAATTTTCCCATATTTGAGTGGTTGGAAGATATATACGGATAACTTTTAATAAATTACACTAGATTCTCATTCTTGGTAGATAATATCACTAGGCTAAGTTTTAAAATGATTATAGAGCCATATTTGGTACCTATCATAGTCATTTTGGAAACAAGGACACTAAGACTCAGAGCATTAACCTATCCAAGTTCAAGCAACTAATAAGGGACAGAGTCAGAATTTGAACGCAGATGTCTATCTGACACATAAGGTTGGCTTTCCCCTTAGATCACCTGCCTGCTAGCCATGTCAAAGATGAGGGTGGCAAGTATTCAGAAAATGTGCTTTATCATAAACATTTAGCGTAGATTTTATAAAGACTGGATGTTACCATATGCTTTTTTTCTTTCTGAAGAATCCACTGGATAGGAGATATGATCTGACAAAAAGGGGCACATAGCCTTGTTCCTCCCCTCATTGGAAATATTATAGAATGTAGAATTACATAAAATAAGGGTAACCTGGTATGGTGCTATGTGAAGTGGAATTCTGTAAGCTGTGGCCCAAGCAGAAAGTCAATACATTAAGAGCCAGAAATCACCAAGGAGCAATGAGCTTGGAAATTCAATACAGTAATAAGTAACTCAGTCCTATATCCATGAAAGATCCTTATTGTCTACCAAAAAATGTTAATGTGTTGCCCCTTGGTGTAGGTTAGTCTTGAATTTTAAAAAATGGACATAAAGGAAATCAATGAGGATTATTTTTTTCTTCCTTGCAGTTTGCTACACAGTCTTGATGATATTATCAAGGCAAAAACTCTATGGGATTATTTAACAACCCTGGATGCTTTTGTCGTAAAATTGAAATTAAATTAAGTACATTCAGAATATGCATTTTGTGTGAGGCTTATAATTATGTACATATAATTAAAAATTAAATGAAAATAGGCTGGTTCCCTCTCTACAAAGTCCATTGCCTCTGTTATCAAGTCACTGTATTAGTGGTGATTATGAACACAGTCAATAATAATAGACCTTCTGCATTGTTTTGATTTCATAGCTTCGTAGAGACAGGAACTAGACTACCTTGGTTAAGAGTCAGGCTGGATGCAGTGGCTCACTCCTATAATCCCAGGACTTTGGGAGGTTGAGGTGGGAGAATTGCTTGAGCCCAGGAGTTTGAGACCAGCCTTGGCACCATAGTGAGACCCTGTCTCTTAAAAAAAAAAAAAAAAAAAGACTCTCGATAACACCATGTGTTTATTGAGTGCCTACTACATGCAGGGCTTTTGTTAGACTCTGAGTAAGCAACAAAGAGTAAAATGAATTAATTCCTTGCCTTGAATCACATATTACTGCTAAGGACAGACACATGAGGAATCAAGTATACTGTATATTAAGTGTTTGAATACTTTTAGAAACATAACAGAGCCATCTTACTTACCATGGGGTACGAGCGAAAAGGAGGTTCTGAGAAGGTGTGGAGGAAAAAAATGACATGAAGCTGAGAGAAAGACCATTTGGAGCTAGTCACACTAGAAGGTAGGAGTTAAAAGGGTAGAAGATGTGGGGAGTCATGCATATTCCAAAGTGAAGAGCATCTAGGAAGGCCTCAAAGCTAGAGAAAGCATGGAGCACTTGACAAACTCAAGGACAGTGCGGAAAGTGGAAGTGAGGGCCATGGGAAATATGAGGAGTGGGTTCTGCAATGATAAGTGAAGAGTAAAGCTACAGGAGGAGTCTTGTAAAACACATTCAGATGATCAGACTTACTCGGAGGGCAATTGAAGGGAAGCAAGCAAGAAGGCGAAATGGTCCAGTTTGTGTTTTAGCTGCTGTGGGGGAATGGATGGGTGCAGGTAGAACTAGCTGGGGGGCTTTGAAATAGTCTAGGTAGGTGATGCCAGTGGCCTCACCTGGAGCATTGGCAGTGGCAGACAGGATGAGCAGGAGTTCACTGGTTGGATGGGTGGTTACCAGAAATACTTGACGGGACTCAGCGATTGCTTGGATGAGGGCGGAGAGAGTGAGGACGGAATCCAGGATGATGTCTGGCTTCTGGCTTGGCAGCTGCGTCAGTGGCAGGCAAATAATAAAGGAGGAGGAATGGGTGCCCAGGAGGACATAATGAGTTCATTTCTGGACATGTTAGGATTGAAGTGTTAGAAAATCTATCTTCTTCATGTTCTAGTATTTGCCAAAGAGCAAGCTGAATTGTTCCTGTGAAATAACAGAGATAGACAAACTCACCCAAGTGTTTGTGTAGATGCAATGGCATCCAAAAGTCATAAAAAGCTGACTTTTTGAAAATGATTTTTTATACCAATAACCAGTAACTCTGGGGTGGGGAGGCCATGTTAGCTCCCTGAAGACAGCAATGGTTTGTTTCTTTTTTTAAAAGATCACTTTATTAATATATAATTTACATACCATAGAACTCATACATTTAAAGCATAAAATTCAATGATTTTTATTATCTTCACAGATATAGACAACCATCACCACAGTCAATTTTAGAACATTTTCATCACCTCAAGAAGAAGCCCCATATGCTTAGCTATCACCCTTCTATCCCCCACCCCATCCCTAAGCAACCACTAATCTATTTTCTCTCTCCCTAGATTTCCATATTTTGGACATTCATATGAATGGAATCATATAGTATTTCATGCTTTATGGCTGGCTTCTTTTACTTAGCATGTTTTCAAGGTTCATGTTTTAGCATGTATCAGTACTTCGTTCCTTCTTACAGCCTAATAACATTCCATAGTTTGGATATGCCACATATTGTTCATTCATTTGTCTGTTGGTGATCCTCTGGGTCATTTCCACCTCTTGGCTAGAATGAATAAATATTGCTATAAACATCTGCATATACAGTCACTGCTTTTGATTCATCTGTGTGCCTCCAGGTCTAGTACAAAGAAGTGTGAACTTTTCTTCCACTGATATCATCCCAGAATGGATCTCTGAACGCAACAAATGGTTAGTGGCTCACGGGCAGCCTCCAGGATCTCATGCACAGTTGCAAAGTAAGAAAGTCATTATATTCACCCTTTTCTTACCCCCTGTCCTTTCTTTCCTCAGTAACCTAAATGTTGGAGTCCTGAT
Organism: Rhinopithecus bieti; assembly: GCF_001698545.2. Taxonomy (NCBI): domain Eukaryota; kingdom Metazoa; phylum Chordata; class Mammalia; order Primates; family Cercopithecidae; genus Rhinopithecus; species Rhinopithecus bieti. The sequence continues at coordinate 422,795 of NW_016804545.1, read as the reverse complement.
CTCTTTCAGGGATGGCTCTGTTTCTGAAAGACTGCCAAAACTTCTACCCCTCTAGCTTGCTCTAATACAAGCCATCATTCCTTAACTATGGCTGAAGGGCTGATAAATTCACATAAAGGGTGAATGAGGCCCCCAGCACAAAGATTCCTTTTCTTTTTCCAAGAGGGGTGTTGTCCTAAATGAATCCTACTGTGAGAAGGGAGGTTTCTTTAAAATTTGAGTTTGGGAAGCTTCTGAGTTCTGTGACTCTTTCCAGGTAATTGTCCTGCTTCCCTTATCCTGTGTCTCTCACACCTCCTCCTTCCTAATCTCTGTAGTAGGTCAGTCAGTCAGTCTAAAACTTTAACCAGAGGCACTACTTGGCATGAGTGCCTAAGTAAATAAAAAGGAAGTACTCAAAAGCTGCCCACCTTGAGTCTGGGAATACAACCACTATTTTACATTATTTCAAATAATTAGCAAAATGAAAATGGGACAACCAAAGACTATGTGTTTTTCCATTTGCAGTTGTGAAAACTATAATCCATATCACCTGGAAAATGTCCCATTTATAGAAATAGAAGAGCCCATCTGCAAAGATTTCATTAGCTTTGCCTGAATATGAGGGGAAATTTAGCAGGATTCCTCATAGTGTGAGCTGCGTCCCTGCTGTATCCAGACTCACTCTGGATGCTGATTCCAGGGGCTCCATTCCAGTTACTGAAGCATCATCTCTTGCAGGATGTGACATAGGGATCTGTCCTTTGAGCAGCTTCCCAGATGATTCTTATGCACAATTGTGTGTCAGGGTCATTCAAAAATATCAGGGCTTCAATTTTGTGCATGCTAGATATGTAGAGGTGACCGTAACATTTCTATTCAAACTTAGGAGAGTGTAAATACTGTAAACTGGTATAAGTAGGTTGAAATCAGGATGTCAGCAGGGCTGTGCTTCTTCTCAAGGCTATCGGGGAAAATCTGTTCCTTGTCTTTTTCAGTTTTTGGTGGCCATGATCATTCCTTGGCTGGTGGTTGCACCACTCAAGGCCAGCATTTTCAAACCTCTCTGCCCTTCCTCTCAACATCATCCACTTTTTTCTGTGTGTGTCTCATCTCCCAGTGCCTTCTGCTTAGGAGGATACATGTGATTTCATTCAGGGCCCACCCAGGTAATCTAGAATAATGTTCATATCATCATATCTCAAGATCCTTAATTTAATCACATCTTTAAAAAACATTTCTTTACATAAGATAACTGATATAGTTAGGTTTTGTGTCCTCACCTAAATTTCATCTTAAATTATAATCCCCGTAATCTCCACATGTCAAGGGAGAGACCAGGTGGAGGCAATTAGATCATGGGGGTGGTTTCCCCTATGCTGTTGCAGTGATGGTGAGTGAGTTCTCACGAGATCTGATGGTTTTATAAGGGGCTCTTCCCCCTTTGCTCAGCACTTCTTCCTGCTGCCTTTTGCAGAAGGTGCCTTGCTTCCCTTTCACCTTCTACTATGACTGTAAGTTTTCAGCCATGCTGAACTGTGAGTCAATTAAATCTCTTTCCTTTATAAATGACCCAGTCTTAGGCCGTTCTTCATAGCACTATGAAAATGGACTAATACAGTAACATTTACAGCTTCTAGGGATCACAACCTGATATTTTGGGGCCATGAGCAGCCCACCACAATATTTAGTAAACCTTTGGGGATGATGAGAGCAGGCATGCATCATCATTTTCATTTCATAGTCGAGGAAGTTGAGGTTCAGAGAATTTAAGTGGCTTGTACAAGATCATGTGCCTGTCCCAGCGGCAGACAAGGGACTGGAAATGCAGTGCTATTCCCTTTAAACTACAGTGTTCCCTCAAGGGGGTCAGGAGGACAGATGGTGTGTGGCCCATCTCTTTACCTCTCTGTGTGTCATTGGACGGTGTGCTTCCAAAGCACATAAAAATTGGTTCTTGGAGTTGACTTGCTGATGGAAGCGTAGGACTTACCTGCAATATAAAGAACTAGGAGAAAGCCTGGACTGGAGATCTAGCTCCAGCTATGTCATTATGAACTATGAGTTGTGTGAGCTTGAGCAAATTTCTGTGACTTTCTGTTCCTCAGATTGCTCATGTTTAAGACAAGAGGATTGGGCAGGAAGATATCATGCTAAAATATAGATACCATTTATTGAATGCCCACAATGTTCTGAGAATATCGATGCTGGACTAAGAACTTGGCTAACATTATTTGCTGCACTCTTCATAAACATCCTAATGAGAGAAGTATAATTATTGTCCTCTTTTTACAGATGAGACTTAGAGAGATTGTACAGTTTGACCAAAGCCACACTATAAACAGTTGGTGGGCTTAATTTAGATCCAGACTTTCTGGATACAGCAGGAACACAGCTCACACTGTGAGGAATCCTGCTAAATTTCCCCTCATATTCAGGCAAAGCGAATGAAATTTTTGCAGATGGGCTCTTCTATTTCTATAAATGGGACATTTTCCAGGTGATATGGATCATAATTTTCACAACTGCAAATGGAAAAACACATAGTCCTTGGTTGTCCCATTTTCATTTTGCTAATTATTTGAAATAATGTAAAATAGTGGTTACATTCCCAGACTCAAGGTGGGCAGCTTTTGAATACTTCCTTTTCTTGTTTGACACCAAAGTCCTTCTCTGACCTGGCCCTCGATTCTGTCTGTACTACCCATTCACATAGCACTGCGATACCATGATGCTGACATGGCTTAGGAGTCTGGGCCATATACCTAACCAGGCCAAATTTCACATGCCAGGACCCACTTGTGTCTACTGTTTTCTAAGGAGCAGCCAGCTGCAGGTTAGTTTTTGTTGAGATATCCCGTGAGAGAGACACAATCCTGAGCGAAGTCAGGAGTTCCCATGGAATGTCTCAAGAAGCAGAACTGTGGAACAGAGGCAAACAGTGGTCCCATGTTATCAGTTAAACAGCTTGTATTCAGTAAATATTTGTGTCTTTTTGGTCTGTAAACCCTAAATTCTTTGTCTCCATGACTACTGAAATAATTTTGCAGAATTCTAGCATATCAGGGCCACACTGCTTGTAGACAATTCAGTTCCAGCTCTACATTTTCTATTTGAAGAAACAAAGTATAACTAAGTAAAATTCCTTTATTCAGTAAACCCTACTATGTTTCAGATATGGTGCTAAGAGCCAAGTTACCAAAATGAAACAGCATGATTACTATTTTAAGATGTCTATGCCTAGTTGGTGAGGCAAGCCCATAAACATGTAATTTCCATAAATATGATAAACACCATGATGATTGTGCTGAGAATTTTATGAGAGCCTGAAGGAATCGGCGGAAACTGATATTGGAGGTAGAGAAAGAAAATGGGAAAAGACAAACCAAGCCAGCGAATCAGAATCCTGGATGGGTCAGGTGTGTTGAGAGAATGACGTGAAGTCAGTGGGGGCTGGAACATGGGGTGGTGTGGGGAGGCTGCAAAGGCTGGTGTGAGACCTCTCAAAGTAAAATACCTTCTGGCCCATCAAGGTACAAGCATTTCAGTTCATGCCTCAAGTAGATTTTAATGACATTTTCCTTTCACTGGGTCTAATTTGTGTAACCTGGCGATACTGGGCAAGACTTGGCATCCTTCATCTGGGACATGGGACGGCTTTCATATGCTGCAAAACTTCTCAGGGCAGCTGACAGGTCTGCTGACCGTGTGGGATAGTTTTGTGGTGTGTGTCAATCTGCCTGGGTTCTTCTTGTACTTTATTTTGTTTCTGTTTCCAGCCCACAGCAAAGCTGTATCTCCCGCCCAGCATGGAGACCTCTTACACAGTGATTCTGAGAGTACCTGGTGCATCTCTGTGTGTACATACTTGAAAATGTCTTCTGAATAAAGAGATTGTTTTTTAATCACTAAAAGAGAATAACTGAAAATTCAGAGATTTGGGAATGTTCTATCTTCTATGTAAAAGAGAAAAAGAAAGACATACTGCTCCCTCTCTGGATTTCAAGATTAAATCCACTACCCTTTTATCGCACTTCCAGGTTTTCCTTCAGAATTCATTAACTGCGAGTTGGTCCCCCATCTCCATGATGCCTATGTATATTTGATGTACTTTTACAGACTGGCTGAACAGTATGATGGAAACAGAGGTGAGGCTCCACTGTTAATAGTGGTCCCACGACATCCCTTGTCCCTTAAAATTGGTGGATCCTGCCAAATTTCTTTCCATTAATTATAATAACAATAATAAGAAAAGCTTCTTTTGAGGTCTCCTCTTTGCTTTTATAATACAGTTATTTCTCTGTTATATTCCCCTTAGGATATTTTCTACTTAATGAGATGCAGTGATACATACTCTTCCTTGCTGTTTCTTTCTTGGCTGAATTTCTCAAGAAGGCCCCTACAGTTTTGGTCCTGAGTGCTGGAAAAGAATCCTTAAAGAAGAAGGAAACAAAATTCTGAGGCTAAAATTAGGAACTCAAGAGAAATATTTATTTTCTTTATTTAGCATTTATTGGTGGTGTAATCTATGTGCTGTGCTAGATTTTTGAGGACATAAAGATAAATCAGTGTATGCCCACAAGGAAATGAGTTGTGTGTGCTGAAGAGTGATGAGTAAACCAACAATTGCAATACGGTGTGAATAGCGTCAGACACACAGATAGAAAGAACAGGCATCTCTTAGGAGCTGGGGGAGAATCAGAGGAGAGCCACTTGGCCTGCTGAGGATGGCAGGACAAAGGGAATACATTTCCAGAGATATGCCACGTTGATTCTTAAAGAGCAGAATTGAGGCTGAGTGCCCTGGCTCAGGCCTGTAATCCCAGCACTTTGGGAGGCTGAGGTCGGAGAATTGCTTGAGGCCAGGAGTTTGAGACTAACCTTGGCAACACAGTGAGAACCCCAGCTCTATAAAATTAAAAAAAAAAAAAAAAAAAAAAAAAAAATAGCCAGGTGTAGTGGCATGTGCCTGTGGTCCCAGCTTCTCAAGAGGCTGAGGTGGGAGGATAGGTTGAACCTAGGTGTTCAAGGCTGCAGTGAGCTGTGATTGCTCCACTGCACTCCAGCCTGGGTGACAAAGCAAGACTCTGTCTCAAGAAAAAAAAAAAAAGGAATAAGTATTGGGGTGGAAAATTGTGGAAGAAGGGGAGGAGGGAGAACTGAGGAGGGGGAGAAGACACAAAGCATGGTGAAATGAATCAGAAAGGAACATCATTTACAAAGAGATGGAGGTCAGAGATTACATGACATACAAGAGCACATGCAAAGTAACATGTTAAGGAGAGGATCAAGATTTTAACTAATATTACTGAGGGCCTCCTGAATACCTTTTCATATAATATTATCTCATACATGTTGCTTGAATAAATGACTATGGTGATATTGTATCTTCATAAAACTCTAGTTCAAGAATGGTAAGCCATTTTCCCAGGACCTTGCAGCTACTTAATAAATGAAGGAGCTGGAATTTTGATTCCTTTCTTCTGGCTTTTGGTCTGGGCACTTTTCAGCTGCCCCACATGCATTCTCAGAAGCCCTTGTTTGGCTTTTTTTTTTTTTTTTTTTTTTTTAAAGGAAATCTCAGTAGCACTACGTGAATTAACAACCACATTCTCTAGGTCTTTGAAGAGAACTCTGTAATGTGTGTGGGTGTGAGTATAAAATCAAGGAAGAAAAAGAGTGAGTGGTTCTTTAAAGAAGAGCACTGGATGAGTTGAAAAGAGAAACCAAGAATGAAGAAGGTTAAGTGACGATGAAGAAAAGAAGGAAAGTAATTAGAGTTCAGTCAGCTAAAGATACAATTTAAAGACTTCTCATAAAGGAGCCAAGGTAGGAATGAAAAAAGAAAAACTAGATTGCGAGGTTTCTAAGGGCTGCAAAAGCTTTAGGGCAAATCAAAGAACTGTTACCAATTCAATAGAAATTTTTATTATTTTAGGAGATCGACTGACAGTCCGTTAGCTGTAAAGCCCAGGATCAAGAAGAGAGCTGAAACACAGGAAAAATTCTGGAAGCCTCATATATTATAGGATTTTGATCTAGCAACATGTTGATGCTAGAGAGGTCTCAGAGATATCTCCTATGACCTCCTCACTTTATAGCTGAGGAAATTGAGGCCAGAAGAATGGTGTTAATTCTACATGTGACTGAATCTACTGCAAAGCAGGATTTGATTGGAAGCTTCCAACACCCAATATTGTGCTCTTCGCCAACAATGTGAATTGCAGATCAGGGCGTTGGTTTCCGAAATTGGTAAGGACACCAGGCCTCTCCATCCAACAGGCCAATCATGGAACCTGGGGTATAGAATCAAGGACCTGAATTGCAAAGAACGATGGGGACAGTAAGAGAAGTGTGACTCGAAAAAGCAAACACTAGGAGGAAATGACATTTGAATACAAGTGTTGGAGATCAAAAAAGTTCAAGTGAGGGTAAGGGGAGGTGGAGGAACAGAGAGGCAAGAAAACAGACCAAAATACTATCAGTACATGTATCAAAAAGTCTCTTTAGTTTTATGGAGAGTAAGTCCTCATTTATACTTTTATTAGAACGTTTTTGAAAGGTTTAAAGTTAGAAAGTTTTGCAGGATAGATGGCATGGCTTCACGAGGAGGGTGTGGGCTTTGACCCTTAGCAATGCTGGATTGAAATCCTGATTCTGACTCCATGTCGGTGTTCAGTCAAGAAAACATGGCCACTAAGTTATTTTGACAGAGAGAATTTATTTTCGGAAAGCTGTTAAATAATTATTGAAAGATGGAAACACTAAAAGGGAACACTGAGAAAACAAAACTGCAGGAAGCAGCTGTATCCCCAAGGGCTAGGAGAACCCAGGGACAGGTTGGGGGTTTTGGAACCTAGAAGCTTGTACGAGGGGCCCTGAGGGAGACTTCTGAAGATGAGAACTGCTGTGCTGTGCTGATGCTAGTGCTTCAGGGGCTCAGAGGAGGAGCCTGCAAAGCTGGGACTCAGAACACAGAGAAGAGAGTGCCACCTTGATGGTTTGGATATTGGTAAGGGGCACAGTGCTGATGGTTTTAGCAGTAGAGGAAAGAAATAACCACTGAAATTGGAACCAACTACTGCTCACAGAAGCCACTACTACTGAAGTGAGGAAGCACTGCTGGGGAGGTACTGATGGGAATTGTGGAAACAGGAAGGAGCATGGACATTTCCCTTTATTTCAGTCTCCCAGATCTTTCTAGAGTTCCCTAATGGCAGAACTTACAGAGAGCCAGCCAGAAATAGAAAAATAGGTTTGTAGAGTCTTAGTCCCCAAAATTTAAAAAGCAGAGTTGAGAAGTGTGGATTTGGACTGAAAAGTTGTAACTTAAAACCAACATAGGCCAGGTGCAGTGTCTCATGCCTGTAATCCCACCACTTTGGGAGGCTGAGACGGGCGGATCGCAAGGAGTTTGAGACCAACCTGACCAATATGGTGAAACCCCGTCTCTACTAAAAATACAAAAACTAGCCTGGCGTGGCAGCACAAACCTGTAGTCCCAGCTACTCGGAAGGCTGAGGCAGAAGAATTGCTTAAACCTGGGAGGTGGAGGTTGCAGTGAGCTGAGATCATGCCACTGCACTCCAGCCTGGGTGACACAGAGAGACTCCGTCTCAAAAAAAAAAAGAAAAAGAAAAAAAAAAAAACATAGACTCTCATTAACACTGGGATCCCCCATTAGCATAGATCTCTGATCCTAGAAACAAGTCAACTCTCCCTTGACTTTATAATCCTTTCTGGTTCTGATCTCCTTTTCTCTCACCCCCTTTCCCTTTTATGGCAAAACTCAAAATGGTTGTCTGGATTCAAAATGGTTGTTTGGATTCAGGCGTCTCACTTTTTCTTGAACCTTTTCCAGTCAGGTCTCATTCGTAACACTCCATGGGAAACCAACCTTGTCAATTCTAGATCATAGCTCCATTGACTTCCATGGTGCCAAATCTAATGGCCAATTCCCAGTACTCAGCTTATCACACTTGTCAGTATTAGTTAACAGAGTTGGTTACCCCTGGGAACCAACTTTATTTACTTAGTTTTTAGAACCTATATATTCTCTCCATTTTCATCCTACCTCCAAACTGCTTCTGCTCAGTCTCGTTTGCTGGGTCCACATCCTCTTCCTAGTTCTAGACTTTAGAATGTCCCAGGAAGTAGTCCTCCTTTTCTATTCTTAGGCCTCCTCTTCTTTTCTTTCTTTGCTCTGTTGTCACACCCAATCTCACAGAGGTCTTCCAGATTTGTATGTTTAGCCCAGCCTTCGTTGCTGAACACCAACTCCTTGGTTGACATTTTTACTGATATATTTAATGGAAAACTTAAATTTAACAAATCTTCAAAGCACACTCTTGAACCCTTACCTCCAATGAACCTCATAGGTTCATTGTAAATTGTACTTTTACACATCCAGATAATCCAGAAACCTGGTTTTTATCATCGAATTACCTCTTTCTCTCAGTTCCACCTACAATTGTTATCAAGTCTGTCATCAAATACTGTAAGATCTACTTCAATCTATGCCCAGCACTCAATGCTGTCTCACCACGTCTACCACAGCTACCCTCATCAGAGTGGTGAGCATTTCTTACATGCAATACTGCAGAACTCTCTGCTTAGACTCTACCTACATTCCTCTCTCTTGTCAGTTTATTTTCCACATGAGAGTCATGATGATTTTTTAAAATTATGTAAATATTATATCATTGTTTTAGTTCATTTGTGCTGCTGTCACAAAATACCTGAGACTGAGTAATTTATGAAAAAACAGAAATTTATTTTTCATAGTTTTGGAGGCTGGAAGTCCAAGATCAAGTTGCCAGCATTTGATGTCTGGTTAGGGACTAGTCTCTACTTCCAAGGTGGTGCCTTGTTGCTGCATCCTCCAGAGGGTACGAACACTGTGTCCTCACATGACATAAAGGACAGAAGAACAAAAGGGGGCCTTGCTAGTACCCTTCACCACTTTTAAAAGAGCACTAATCCGTTCATGAGGTTGGAGCCCTCATGACCTAATCACCTCCCAAAGGGCACCCAGCTTAATATTGTTGCATTAGGGATTAAATTTCTACATATCAATTTTGTGATACTCATTCAGACCATAATCATAATTTTGTTCAAAACCGTCCAAAGGCTTCGTGCCACAAAAAAAAAAATCCCAAGTTCTCTCCATGGCATTCAAAGTCCTACATGGTCAAGGCTCTACATGGCTGCAATGCTACATCTGTAATTATCCTCCTTCCTCATTCCTCTTTGTCACATGACCTTCTTCTTATTCCTCAAACAAGCCAAGGACTCTCTGACTCAGGGCCTTTCTATGTGTCTTTCCCCACAAATATCAGCATGCTATTTTTTTATTTTAGTTTTTTTTTGGGGGGCGGGGATTCTCTGCAATATGGCAACTTCTCAAAGAAGCTTTCAATGATCATTGTATCGGCAATTCTAAATCCCATTACTTCCCAGACCTCTTTCCTGTTTTCTCTTCCTTTATAGTCTTCTTCAGTATTTCTTTACTATCTGTCTCCCTCTCCAGAATGCACATTTCATGAGGTCATAGGTTTTAACTCTTTGTTCATTGTTGCGTACCCGAAGCCATTATAGTCTTCAATACATTGTATGTCCTCAATTAATATTTGCTAAAAGATTGGATGAAAGCTCTGATGCAAATTATTTAACTTCTCTGAGACTTCTACAACTATAAAATGAGAGCGTAATGCTACCTTCTCTTGGCGGTAGGTAACTGAGAATGTGCATAAAGTGCCACACTCTTAATAGTGACTTAATAAATTTTCTGGAAGGAATGGTTTGGAGACTTTATTATCCTATTGTCTTAATTCTATTCACCAAGGGCTGATCACTTGCCAGATACTAAGGGCCGTTAAAAGGAAGAATCTGTGTGTTATTCTGAATCTAAGCCACTCAGGCTTACCTGTTTTCCATTCCCAAAAGCTATTTTTGTTTCTAGTTGTGTTTATGTTTCACCTATAGGATGATAAAACAAAAATCACATTGCTCTATAAAGAAGAGATGAAAAGGCCAGAAGGAAGGCCTAACCAGAAAACCTTATGAAGGAAAAAATAGAAAACTAAACACCACCCACTTCTTGTATCAGACCAAGTTTTCAGACTGGTAAAAAGTAAAATGTGTTTTCCAATAGAAAATCTGTTACTCAGAATGTTACTTTGAGGAGAATATTAGCTCCACCTGTAGCTTTCCAAATGGCTTACTTTAGGGGCTGATTTGGGGCTGAGGGAAATGAAGAAAATCTTACCTGTTTTGCACGAAAATGTCGACAGTGATATCTGTTGCTTTGTTTTCCTCACTTCCTTTGATCATACTCACCATCTCCTCCTAGTTTTCCAAACTATGTATGCAATTGAGGCTGGAGAAAAATCCGAGTTGCCATTTTGATTTAACAAATAATCATTGTAAGTATAATCCTAACTTTTGAATCTCTAGTCCAGAATATCCTACCAGATATGAGCAGCTTTGAAGCAACTTTTAATCTGTAATTTACCTTAAATTGAGCTCTTTATCCTTGGAAAGAACATACAGACACTCTGAAATTAGAGCTATTTATATTTTCTTTTAAGTAAACAATTTGAATATGAGCTTTGAGAGGTGGGAGGAAGTTTCTTTTGATAGGAGACTTACACATATCTTTACTGCTGGAACAATCCTCACTCACGTGCACACAGAAATCCTTTCTTTAAACCTTCTCTTTAACCTTCTTTTCCTGTGTCCTCAAATGAGTATTCAGATATTTGTCTCAACTATGGAAAAGCCTATCTTGATTGTCATTATCTCAAAAATAGGGTAAGACATAAAGTTTAATGTGAAAAGTAAGATGCTGTTTGACTGGGGGTCAAACAAAGGGCCTTTACTGGCCCTTTCTGGTTCTATCCAAGGCATTACATAAGCTGTCAAAGGGTACTATGCCACATTGTGCTTCTAGACCCCCAGACAAGCTGGCTCATGACTGTAAGAGAAACGAGGACGTCTACCAAAGTTACTGATATACTCCTGGAGGTACCCATCTGTGGTAAGATACAAGGCTGAAAATGAGACAACAGAATAGAAGAGGAAAATGCAGTTAGCTCTCGATATGGCTGTACACATGTAAACTTTAATATAGGGTTAAATTTTGGCTTGTGAACCATAATCAGAGAAATGCCAACCAGTTCCTATGAAGAAGTCTGTAGCAAGCAACAACACTCTCACAGATTTAAGAAAAGCCCTAAATAATACAAAAGATTCATCTATTAATAACTTCATGTCTCAAACATTTCTTTTCTACCATCCAGGCAATTAATACTCCCAATCGTTCAACAGTTAGCAGAGAAACAATTTAGTTGATATTCTAATTATCATCACCCTTATTTGGGTAGATGAAAATGTCACTTTGACAAGTCCCTTGAAAAAACAATTTGCGATTGAATATAGTTATTTCAAAAGTTCTCTTGAGCAATTTAAACAAAAATTATTTCACAGATATTTTAATCTTGTCATTTTTGCTCAAGGACCAGCAGTGACTTCCTATGGATCCTTAAATTAGATACAAGTGTCTTCACCGACTGCCAGTTGCTCAGCCCATCTTCCCAGTCTAATTGTCATTATAACTCTATATTAACACTCTGGTTTGTCATGTTAACTTGCTTTTCCCCCCCAAAAAACAAACACACAATTATAACCCCCCCAACCTTTTTTGAAAGACCATCTCGTTCACCCCTTATTTTCATCTAAAGACAGGTTGAGATAGGCTGGGTCCCATGGCTAGTTACTGATAGACCTGGGCTTAGGCCAGGTCACTTTTCTCTCCTCCTTGTTGTTTTTCTCTTAGACTCTATTAATAGCTTCTTTTTTTCATTTTCACCTTGGTGCCACCATTCAATGATGGAATTGCCTGAAATGCCATCAGCTTTCCTTTTAAAATGTATGTCTTTCCATTGCCCTGTGAACATTGCTTCAAAACTCAGCTCCTTCAGAACACTTGGCCTTTAACCCCAGGTAGCTCTAACCTGTCTTCATCTAGTGTCAAAATATCTCTCCAAATCCCACCAGCCCTCTCTCCTTCACATACTCATGAGTGAATTCAAGCAAAAGTTGTAGGACTTTGAGTTGATTCCACTTCCTGATATTAGGTGCTCTTTGTTTCTCTAGTCATCGGTTCCTTGATAGAATTCCCAGCATCATTTTCCCCTACTTTCTTTCATAGTGCTAAACACAGTGGTTCTTTACATGGATAGTAGTTTAGTATCCATCAGCAGAAAAAATGAAGGGGGCCTGAGTTGTTTCATCTTGTCTACATCTTCTTGTTTTTAGGACAAACAGAATTCTCTTTCTGTTAGTGCAATGCCTGTTCAAAGCTGAACACAATTGACCAAACATATTCTGTATCAGTTCTTGACTTTGGAGTTGTGATTGAGAGGGATATTGTAAGTAAATTGTTACCTATAATAGAACATTGAATTTGGAAATATTTTACTTCTTATTTAAAGTAGAGGGAATTGAAAGTTATATCTATTAGATCACCCTTAACAATACGTTCTTGAGTGGCTAGAAAGGAGTGGAGTCACTACCTTAATTAACCACTCCCTTTAAAGAAAACCTTGCATATCTCTGCAAGGTTTCATGTTCTGCTATGCCAGAGTTTAATTTCTAGAGATGACTTATTACTCAGTAAAAAAGTTTTTTAAGTTTTTTAATTTTTTTTTTTATTTTTGGGGAAGGTACAGTGTGTCGAGAACAGTGAAGGCTCTGAGATTTCACCCTGCCCACAAGATATCAAGTTAGCCTGCCACCAATTCATGGATGCTGGCAGAAGAATGAAGATGCCAAAAAACAGTTTATTACTTATAGCCATAGCAGTAATCACATAATTCTCATTTATGCCTGTTTCCAAGCCCCATTTCCCACAGTGCCACGTGACAAGGGCTAAGAGACAGACACCTGTCTATGCTGTGGATTGTGTTACAGGAGAAGTGCACTGAGCTTAAGAAACCTTAATCCTAATAGTGTGTTGCAAGCAAACTTACCTAACCTTTGTCCTCAAGGAGACATCACTACAAAAATATTCTTGGAAAGTTAGTCTGAAACAAAAGGCTGCCAACACTTCTGTTCATAAGACATGAAGAAACAGAAGAGAACCGTGGAGAATTGTCTCCTTGTAACCTTGTTCCAAATACATGGCTCTTGTCCATAGATCAGAGTCTTAGTAATGAGTCCAGTTGGCCTTTGTGGAAGGTGTGACCATGGCAACATAGGGCCTCTGGCTTCACCTTTGCAACTGAAGGGAAAGAGACATGTGGTACCTTGCTTAGCTAAGGAGGCAAAAGAAAGGCAAGTGTGAATCAATTGCTATGCATAAAGGATTGTTTGATCATTGAAATTAACAGAACCGTGGTCCATGGAGAATAAACATGAGTAGGGAAAAGGAATAGTGGAATAACCCAGCTGGAGACCAAAAAAAAAAAAAAAAAAAAAAAAAAAAATGTTGAAGAGAAATAAGGAAATGCAAAGATAAGGAACAGAAGAGGAGGAAGAGATTGGGCAAAAGATAAAGTGTTGATGAATGACAAAGGGAAAGCAAAGCTCATCAGCTTTTACTTTGACTTCATCTCTCTTAAGGAGAGTTCTACTGATATAAGTAGAACTGATATCAGGGGTCAGCAAACTATTACATACAGGCCAAATCCTTTCTTCTGCTACTTTTTTGTTTGTTTGTTTTATTTTTGAGACAGGATCTTGCTCTGTTGCCTAGGCTGGAGTGCAGAGGCACAATCACAGCTCACTACAGCCTCAACCTCCTGGGCTCAGTCGATCCTCTCGCCTCAGCCTCCTGAGTAGCTGGGACCACAGGTGTGTGCCGACATGCCCAGCTAATATTTGCATTTTTTGTAGAGACAGGGTTTCGCCATGTTGCCCAGGCTGGTCTCCAACTCCTAGGCTCAAGTGATCCACCTGCCTTGACCTCCCAAAGTGCTGTTCTAAATGAATTTACATTCCCTTGACTTTATAAATGAAATCTTGGTGTCCTAAGACATCCTACACATTAAATAGTTGAAATATTATTAGTAGTTAACTAAGACACCATGTGTGCAATAAGAAATAGCAAATGGGGGCAAATGCAGTTGCAGTTTTTGAGGGAGAAAAAAGTATTAATATTCCCAAACTATAGATAAGTGGGTGTTATGGGAAACTTTTAGAATGAACTCTGAAGATAATAGACTTTATGTACTTAGTAGACAAAGAAATAGTGATCACTATTAACCAGCACAGGATCCCCAAGAGAATACTAGTGGTTCATAGTCATTTATGGGACATATTCTATGGGCCAGGTGCTGTACTAGACATTAAGCTTACATCTTAGTGGGACAGCACACCTGAGCCTCTGAATAAGGTACTGTAATAGATGTATTTACAACTTACAGGAAAATTTAAGGCAGGTGATTAATAGATCAGTGTTTACTTAAAAATGATTAAAGCAACAAGCATGGATATTTCTTACTGTTTTATCTTTCCCTACCTTTTTGTCAATGACATATATGATGATGAAGAGATGATTACTAGTGCTGAATTAAAGTTGTGAAAGCCGGGCACAGTGGCTCATGTCTGTAAACCTAGCACTTTGGGAGGCTGAGACTGGAGGATCACTTGAGGCCAGAGGCCAGTCTGGGCAATATAGCAAAATCTCATCTCCTCAAAAAATTTTTAAAAATTAGCAGGGTGTGGTGGTATATGCCTGTAGTTCCAGCTACTCGGGGGGCTGAGGTGGGAGGATCACTTGAGCCTCAAGGCTGCAGTGAGCTATAATTACACCACTGCATTCCTGCTTGGAAGACAGAGCAAGACCCTGTCTTAAATAAATAAATAAATAAATAAATAGGGAAGGATGGTAATATGGTAGACAAGATCTACAAATATCTTTGTGGTTTTAGTAACAAACACAATTCAATAAGATGAATGTAATGTTCTGTCCATGGGCCTCAAAGCCCAATGTTATGAGGTGGAGGCTATAGCAAGACCGACTCCAAATTAACCCAGGAAAGAACTTTCTAAGAATCAGAGCTATTGTCCAGAAACGGAACAGACCATCCTAGAAGAAAATGTGTTGCCCTCACTGGTGCTTTCTAGCAGAGGCTGAGCAGGTACCTGGCATGGCTAATGTGAAGGTGCTCTCCCTCCCTCGCCTCCCTGCCCCTGGATGCAGATCAGAAAGGGGAACCTGCTAGAACCTGACAGTCCAGGCGGTCCATGACTCAAGGATAGAGGATGAGGAAGGTTACAAGTGGAATTACTCAGCCCTGGGGTCAGAAGCAAAGCTGGATTCTCGATAGGCAAGATAAGCGTAGACTCAGAGCACCAGCACAGTAGGGGGTGTCTAATGACAGGAAAAACTATTTCTGAAAGCATGTTAACCCTAGTGGGAAAAATCAGAGTATTATAGTACCTCATTAGACTGTTTAATGTTTGTATTGAATGACATACTGGTGGGCACCACAGTCCTCTTAGAGTTTACTAGACTCTCTGAAGGCCTTAACCTGGACCTAATTAGGAAATGGTTCCTTTTGGTTCACTGTGTACTTTGGGCTTCAGTTTCCTTTTCTTAAAAAGTATGAATTTGGCTAGATAATCATTCAGATGCTATGATGGCTAAGTTGCTTTGCATTCTTTTTCCTTCCTTTCTGCATCACCCCGCTGAGGAGATGAGCCTGCCCTCACAAACCTTTCATTTCCATGGTCTGCAGCCACTTCTTAGGCCTGGCCCAGATGCCTCCAGCCTGTGGTGAGAAAGAGTAGGCTTGCCTGGTTCTGCCAAACCTCTAGGCCAACACTAGACATTTTTGTTCATATTAAAAAATAAATCTGGAGTTGTTTAACATTCCCAGGCTGGTCGTGTAAGAGTGTGTGTGTGTGTGTGTGTGTGTGCATGTGTGTTTATGTGTATATGCACAACATGCAAAACTTGAAAGCAGAGAGTTTCAGCTGGCCCAGAACCTGCCATTTCCATCCAGCTGTTGGCCTTGTGCCTCACAATAAGCTCACAGCCCATATGAACAGCTCCTGTGAAATATGCCGTTATTTTACCCAGGCAGTAAGATTCCCAACAGCTGTGGGGAACATCTTTTGACCCAACAACAGACAAATAGGATTCTTCATCTGGTTGGAGACTGAAAGCTGGAGTGTGTGAAACAATACTGAGATCTTTTAAGAGAATCAATGTCACCCAGTTAATTACTAGAAAAAATAAAACTCTCCTGCCAAGATTCTGCATAGGATACAAAGGTTTTTATTTTAGATATCATTCCTCAGCCATGATGTTCCTTCCTCATGAAAGTCACAGATTTACTCAAGTCATGACTTGAAAGAAACGAAAGCAGGATTGTAATTTACCACTTCTCAGCTTCTAGAATGTCATCTTAAGTAAACAAGCAATATTTTAGGCAGGACTGCCCTTGCCAAACTTTCAGTTTCAAATGATTAAGAGGAGGATGTGGGAGGCAGGAGAAAGAGGTGTGGCTTTTGTCTCTGCTTTTGTTCTGCTGCAGTCCCTGGGACGTTAGGGAAGACTGTCAGGGGCCCTGTTCATCAGCTTGCCCAAGACAGGCCACTGGATTTATCTGATCAGTGAGCCTTGTGGTATTTGAGCAGCCTCCACCTAAAGAGGAGCATTTACTACTTGGCTCTTTAAACAATGTGTGATAGTGAATGTATGGCTGGCAGCTTTTTATCCATATCCATGTTTTCCACCTCGCCCACGTTTTTGAAGATCCAGCTGGGTGAAATGTTTGTACTTGCTGACTGGGTGAACTCAAACAGGGCATCAGGATTTTCTGACTGGGACCAGAGACTGTCAAGCTAATTTGATAGGGTGCTATTCAAAAACATACAAATACATTCGAACAAGTATTTTTAGATTTTCATTGGAGACTTGTCTCATCTTTCTTCAAGAGTCTTGATTCAATTAAAAAAACAGAAACAAAAAACTCCACCTGGCTCCTATTCTGTCAAAACCAGGCTTATTGTTACTTTGCAATATTATGGTACTTACCAGTTGTTTTTGGCTTTCAAGCTGTTCAGCATCTGAGCACAAAAATTCATTGTCTAATCCGTATAACCTCCTTGTATTTTGAAGACTCAAAGGCAACAAAATGAGCTTATATACTTTTACTCTTAACTTAATTGTGTATCAAGTTTTGTCACTTTCAAAATAATGTCACAGTAAATCTGAGATGATATTCTCAGAAGCTTGTTATTTGGAATCACATGGTATTTTTCAGTAATTATGCAAATTAATAAAGTAAGACAATCTTATTTAGAAGCAATTCACATGATAAATGAAAAATAAAACACAAGCATAGTTAAATTCAATTCTCATTTTTACAAGCCGTGTCTTATTGTATTACTGAACTGAAACACAGGCTTTCATTGTGAAATGCTGTATTTGTAACAAGTAAGATTATTTATTAAAATTAAGCATTAAAGGGTATATTCTTTGCTCTTTCTTTATGCAGCTTCAGAATGTGATGTATTCCTCAAATTGCTACCATATTGTTTCAGAAATGCTTATCAATGTGGTGTCATTCAATTTCATGGAGTCCTCTGTTCCCATTCCCTCAATTGTAAACCAAACAAGAAAACAGATGTGTGATTGCAGATCTTTTAAGTACTGTAACAACTTTCAGAAAGATGTGCCTTTCCCCTACATTCCAAATACTTTTGTTTATTATTAATTTTTTTTTTAAACATTACCCTACTTACTGCAGTTAGCTGCTTTCTTTGACTAGAAGAGGCATTAGTCAAAACTGTAGCATGAAAATTTGTCTTCAGAACTACCCATCTCCTCTTGCCTTTCAGGGACTTTCTCCTCTCCCTCTCTTTTCCATCTTAAGGAGCTCCATGCTATCTCCTCTGCCCTCCTACCTATTGAAGACCATGTCTAGGAAAAAAGCTTGTATTGCTGGTGTATGTAGAGAATTAGAAACTCTACATTGGAAGGGATTCTAGAGGCCTATGCCATTTGCTTTCATTACTTCAAAGACAGAGGTCACTCTTTTTCCACTATTGTTGCATTCTGGTGGAGTTTTTTGCTGTTTGTTTTGTTGTTGTTTGCTGGTTTTTGAGAATGCTCTTTCTTTGGGTGAGCTAAAATCTGCTTCCTTTTACTTCTTAATCATTGACCTTAATTTGCCCTCTGGGGTAATACAGAACGAATCTAACTACCTTTTCCACTTGAGAGCTTTTCAAATATCTGAAGACAGTAAACATGTCTTTCCTTTGCCTTCTTTCAGTCAAGTTAATCATTCCCAGTTCTTTCATTTTACATGATTTCCAGATTCTGCCAAGCATTTCCCCATTCTGCTACTACCCATCCTATCTCCAGCAGTGAACACACTCTAATTTCCCAAATGCTCTAAAATATGGTATCCAGGACTAAACATGACATGCCTAGGTTCTTTAAGTGACATGGGGATGGCAAATGAGCTATAATTTGGTATCTACACTTCTTTAAAGCAGTCTACCAAACTCCTCAGCTTTCTTTCATTTAATGTTTTTAAGATCTACTATGCATACTATGCATCAGGCATGGCATTGGAGGTACAATAGTGAACAAAATCCAGTCCTTGCCCTTGAAGAATCTGTAATCAGCATCTAGTCATGTAAACAAATATGACAATGTGGAGAGAACACACAAGATAACCCTATGTGTAAGGTATAGGAGTGCAAAGGTAACAGTGATTACCTCTGTGTGGGGTTGCTGAGGAAGAATTACTGAACAGGAGTTTGATTGCTGCCAACCCCGGTCTTTCCTACCAATAGTAGATTTTCCAGTGTAAGAGTACATATTCTCTGCAGCTGTGGAATGACAGGCTTTGTTGATTGTTAATGAAATTTCAGGGCTGCCTCATCAATGACTCAAATTTCAACTCCACCTTCTCTGAGGTTTGACCAGCAATCCTAACAGTCTGTAATTCCAAAGGCAACAGAAATAGATCTGGTAGTTGGTATCATTTTGTTACTCAAAAGGTCTAGAATTTACACTTGAAATAACCTTTTCTGGTGGAACCAGCCTCCTGCCAGTGACCATTAGTCTTATTTCTCCAAAAGATGATAATCAGGACTTAAATTCACACGTCTAACCATGTCCTTAAAGATATACAACCAGATGCCACTTTAGGAGAAATGCACACATTAGATTTATAGCAAAGACTTAGTTGCCAAATTTTGTCCTGTTTTCTTACCCAGTAAATTGGGTGGCTGTTAATAACTCTCTGACCTTTCTTACCTAAGGCTACAACTGGAGATAAACAGGAAACCTCATCATTCCTTTAGTGGGCTCTTCATAGAAAGCAGAAATCAGTTCTATATGTATCTTACCATATCACTATTGATTTTCAGTTTCTTCTTTCTTACCATAAATTTCAAGCCCTTTACATGTTGGTCATTTTGTTCTCGATTCATGTTATAACTGTTCCTTGTTCCTGAATGGTAGGGTATGGGTGTGGAGGGAAGGTTAATGGGAGATTTAGTGAAGAGGGAGTGGGTGGTGGGAAGAAGGTGGGAAGGTGTAGAGAGGCCTTAAGACTTTCTTGATGGTAAATGTCATGTCTAACAACATGATTGCCACTCAGTATATTTCCCAAAAAACAGATTCTGGGATTGCAACCCAGTTTATTTCCCAGGGAGCAGGAAAATTTTGCTCGCTCTGCTTGAGAAAGACTAGGGTTTATGAGGCACCATGGGAGAAAATCCTGGTTGGCTGACTTTCACATGAAACCAGAAGTATGGTTTACTTCTTTTGCAGGTGCTAGGGCTGACAGAATGTAGATGACCATCCAATCATAAACAAAGAGATTAACACAAAGACTCAAGGAAATGCTTTATTTACATCACCATTTACCTCTGTAATCATGATCTTTCCTTAAATAAGGCTGAAATACAACTTCATCACCTGTTGTTAATCTCTGAGAGATTGTAGTTTTATGGCTTCAGAGCTTTAATTCCTTAGCTTCCAAGGTGACCTTGGTAGTGCCAAGTTCTTTTTATGATAATGCCTTAAATTTGTGCAACACTTTGCAGTTTAATAAAATCTTAATACACATTATCCCACTTTGAGTTAAATAGGAGGGTGTTATCTCTATTTTACAGGAGACGAAAGTGAGACTCAGAGGAGCTCAGAGTTGCTTCAAGGTCACAGGTAGCAAATCATTGAGTTGGTAGTATCTTCAGGTCTGCGCGTTCTGGCTTCAAATCTTTCTCTGCTGGACAGTACTGCCTGTCGTTGCATGGAGGTTACAGTTTATCACATCCTAGTGTATTCTTTATTTTTGAGAGATCCTTACAATGGGCCTCTAAGGTAGGCAAGGCAGGCATTATAAGGCATGTTGTTTCTTTTTCTCAATTAATAGGCTAAACTAGAAGAGAATTATGCTCAATTGAAAGCCAAAAAAACCTTCAGATATCCATGAGGTTTTGTTCTGCTTTGGAGTCTCTAACGCTTTTTCACACCATCATTCGTGCAGTACACCTACTAGTATTTAGGGAAGCTCTTATTGCTGAGTGAGCTCAACAATTGTGGCTGTTATCAATTTTGATTAAAAGAAAGAGATGTTAATAAATAAGAATTGACACTCACAGCTTCTGGGCATGACTCATGACTGAATGTTGACAGATAAAGTAAAACGTCACATTGTTAATCTTATTTCTTTCTTCTCTTCATCTTTCACATCTACACTCTTCTATCTTTAATAACACTTCAACTCAGTCATGCCAGCAGCTTGTGACTTATCTACACTTTGAGCCAGTTATTCATTACCAGACCACACTAGCTACCTCTGCGTTCTTCCCACTTGCACTCCCAGTTGCCCCCACCAGTTAAAGCTTTCTACAGATCAGCTTCAAGGGTGTGTGACCTGTGCAGTTAGTTGTTCATGATATCATACTTAGAAGAGCCCATGCCATGTTTAATGCTCTGCCAACACCAACGTGAAATTCTTATTAATATTTGGACAAAGGCTCCTGCATTTTCATTGTGTCTTAGGCCTCACAAATTATGTAGCTAGTCTTAATCTCCAACCAAACTCACTGCAGCACACACAGAGGTTTACATTCTTGTTCCTTTCATTGTTTTAATGGGGATGCAGACCTCTATCCAGGGCACCAGATCTAGCCTTTGACCAAATTTTACCTGAAGCTCCAAAAGCTTTCTGAAATACAGAGACTTCAGGCTACACCTTCTTTAAGAAAAATCAGTTACGCGGCTATCGTAAAGTTCTCACAGTACAACTTAGGTCCCTGTTTTACAGGAAAATTCTCCATGAAATAGGGTGGGTTATGGGGAAAGAATCATCTGTAGATAGTAATGAGTAAGTTCCAGACAGACTCCTGGGGTTGGGGGCTGAAAAGCTCAGAAAACTAGAAAGGATAGGATATATTCTTATACGATGGGAAGGGAAATGCTCACCCATCAGGTTAGATAGCAGAAGAAATGGCACTGAGTTTAGAATTCTGTAGAATGGTTTGCCAAGAGTGGAGATACTTAAAGGGTTAAGATATGTGACATTTTCTCTCCTTGCTCCATCCCCTTGGTCTGGTACAGATCTCTCCAGAAATCCCCTTACCTTTTTTTTTCTTTTCCTGTTTCCTAGTTCCCTCTCAATTTATTTTCCCCTTTCCTAGCTTTTCCTTCCTCCACTTTCTTTCCATCTGTCTATATTATTTTCTGGGGTTTATTGCCTATAAAGGTATGTCCTTGGTTCTTAATTTTGAAAGCAATGGAAATATTTATACAGCCCTAAATATTGTGCTCTTTTTTTTTTTTTTTTGAAAGCAATGAAAATATTTATACAGCCCTTGTGCTTTTCTTAAGCCACAAGAAGGAGTGGGGTTTGAAGTCGGGGGGAACTAAATTTGAATCAACATTAGAAGAAAATACTTTAAAAGTTAATTAGTTTGATTTTCTTTGATTTCTGTGATTTTGTTTCCTCTCCAGATT
>NW_016804545.1:367977-399897 GCF_001698545.2 Rhinopithecus bieti | reverse complement strand
TAAATAAATAAATAAATAAATAAATAAAGAGTTTGCATCCTTAGTACCATGAAAGTGTAGGAAATACTAACATTATTATTTTATTGACAGCTTCAAAGAAATGTCCACACTTAAAGGGACTTTCTTCATAAGCAATCAAGCCAGATACAGATTTTTCCCTCATGCATCTTTTAAAGCTGAATGTCAAGCAGGCAAATTAGAGAACAGTTTCTTAATCAGTGGCATTGATTTTCAATTTCTCAACACATCATTGCTCATTTGTATTGAGACTTAACAGTGAACGATAAAAAATGTTGACCACCAACCTTGCTTACAGAGACTCATAGAGGCCAATAATTGAAGAGGCACTGAGCTTCTTTGGGGTGGTGAACTGGGCCATGAAAAGAACATTTTTCCATGGTCCGCACATGACTGAAAAAGCATGGGTTCAGAGCTGGGAGCACTCTGCTACTTCCTAGCCATGCAACCTTGAGCAAGTTATTGAATAATTTGGAGACCCAGTTACTGATCTCTAAATGGGAAATGTAATTTTTAAAAATGCACACACAAACAAGAAAAACCTACTTTCTTCATAGGGTTATGTTGAACTTTACGTGGAAAAATGTATGTAAAAGTAGTATATAATTTGGTATCCAAATTCTAGTTTTTACGTCTTTCTTTGATCAAGACTAAACCTGTGTATGCACTGTAGAATTATGTGTACGTTGTATTTATGGTAAGTATTTCATTCTTCTCCTGCTTATTTTATAGTACTGGGTAATCTAAGTCGGTGTTCTGCAACCTTGGCAACACACTAGAGTCTCCTGAGGGGCTTTTAAGAAAGACAGCAGTGGAGGACCTACCCCTGGGGATCCCGATTTACCTGTTCTGGGTTTGGCTCAGTCATTGGCAATTACAGTATAGAAAAAGGAATAAAAGACACATTTGCAAACTGTTGTTTATGAAAGAGGCAGAGTTGGAAAATGGCAGAAACTTTTGACTAAATGGGAATTAACAATCCATTCTGCCTTAATGTCTAAAGCACCTTTTCTGAATTATTATGTATTAATTAAATCATGTTGGTTGTGGACAGTTTTACCACTGTAGCATTGCCTTGGCTTTTCTGGTTTCACTTTTTACAGCTGTACTGAGAAGAATAATCCTTTTTTTTTCCCTATAGAATTAATTTCCACAGATGAATTCCAGGAACCCTGTATTATCTATTTATTTTGCATGAAGTTTTTTCAATTTCTTATTACCTATCGTTTGTTTGGACTTAAAATGTCTCTGGCTCACTCTCCACTGACAGAAATTTCTCCTGGGATGCCTTCCTGAGCCTTTACTAACCCCTATTAGGCACACACTCTTCAGTGCTCTCCGTCTCCCCCCATTCTTTGCACCATGCAGTATTCTCTGCTGTTCAGAGGGTGGAGAACATGAAATTTCCTCTGGGTTCATATATGCTTTACACTGTACATTTATACTTCTTGGAAGAGAGCACTCATATATATGTTCACAGTGAGAAACATGTATCAATACTTTATATTTATAAAATATAAAAAAATCAGGATGTGGATATTTATTTATACCTGGTGTCATACAAGAGACTTTGACCATATCCCTTTTTTGTTATGTAAGTGGGTCAATACATAATATCTTTTCCTCACCAGAGTCCTGAACCATTTTAGAAGTGCTTAAAATTTTTTTTAAAAAGGAGTAGGCAGATGGAAATCAGAATATCATTTTATTTCTGATAAAGGACGGGTTGGGGAAAGCATTATAGGCATGAGGCCCAATAGGTTTGCTAATGCTGAACCCAAAATGAAACTGACTCAGCCACCAGCCACAGGCAACTGGGCCACTACAACCCTTGCTTCTCCCCAGGAGGGCCTCAGACATAATCACAAAGCTTACTGATGCTTTCAACAGAGTAGTCAAGACCTGAACATAGTGAGGGAGAAGGTGCTGAGCAGTCCTGCCCACCTCACTGATCACCCAAGTCAATTTGCCACCTGAGGGGTTGCAGCAGGAGATCAAGAGAATTAGAGGAAAGATTCTTTCTCATGGAAACTGGCTGAGTAGAAAAGATGGGTTTCTTCCTCATCACTCACTGTCTTCATTTAGAGAGAAACAATGAGACCAAGAACAATTTACCTACTTTGTCAGAATCACACAGCTAATTAATGGCAGAGTTGCTATTAGATTTCTCATCTCCTACTTTGATATTCTTTTGCAGAGGAAAGTGAACCAATGAGCTAATTCCTGCTAAGACACCTATCCAGTCATTCCACAAATATTTATTGAACACACACTATGTGCCAACCGCTGTCCTCTGGGAATAGTGATGGACAGTATGGAAAAACAACTGCCTTCTTGAAATTTTCCTTCAGTTGGGAAGACAGATGATAAACCATTAGCTAAGAGGAGGCTGATAAGCCCTGTGAAGACAAGGAAAACGGAGGAATGGTGACAGGCTGTTACTGGGGACAGCCTCTTTTATGGAGGGTAACTGGGGAAGGCCTCAGTGAGGATGCGAGATTTGAACAGAGGATGGGCTGGTCATGGGATTTCTGGAGGAAAAGTATTTCAGGCTGAGGGAATGCCACTGCAAAGGCTCAAGTCCTCAAGTGTTCGGTTTTGAATGTGAACCTTGCTCTTTCAAAGACAAGAAGAAAGTCAGAGGGGACCACAAGCAAATGAGTGGATATTTTGGATCTCACACCAAGGATGTCTACTCCCCACTATTCCTAAGGCTAATCTTGCCGGCACATATCAGTGATTAAAATCCTGGTTGAAATATCCCTGTAAGACCTTGCCAATGCTGTTTTAATTCTCAGATGAGTGGTGTTATTCTAGGTTACTCACCTGGAAGAATGCTTTGGAATGATCTTTACTGTCTTTTGATTCTCCCATGCTAATATGGTAGCACCATCTCCAAGCAGGGAATGCCATCCACATTAGTGGTGAGAGTGTCTGAAAGTCGTGGAGCCTGTTTATTACTTGTTCACTGTCATCCCTTATTAGTGAAGGTGTCACAGACCCGACTTCTATCCTGTTGGGCATTTGATATGTTTCTGGTGAATGCTTGTATTACATTGATTTTGAATCACCAGCAGTATTAGGAGAGTAAACAGCACAGCTTTAGAAGAAATCCTCTAAGCTTTTGGATATTAAGATATTCTTAACTTCTGCTCTACTTTTGTTAGAGTCGAGTCTCTGGTAAATTCTGAAAGATTGTATAGTCTGGTTCATCATTAGATTCAGGATCCATAAAACTTGTGTTTCGAGCTAGTTACTGCGGCTACAGTGTGGCACAATAAAGACCTGCACTGGCGCGGGATTTCAGGGAAACTGCACATTAAGAGCCAATCCCTTCAGTTCACCTGGAAGAAAAGTCGTTGGGCAAGAAGTGGGAGGGTAGCAACGCCCAGGAACATTAACTTGCTCAGCATGGTGCTGAGCTAGTGTCTGCCAGGGGGCTACATAATTAAGGCACATGAACTCTCCTGACTGTGGGAGGGGATGAAAGGTAATAAGGACTGGAACAGATCTGGAAGAAGCCTAGCTTTGTGTTGTGTGTGTGTGTGTGTGTGTGTGTGTGTGTGTGTGTCTTTAAAAAGCACAGGTGAGGGAAATACCTCTCAGAAGTAAGGAAAGAGAATTGAGGTGGTTAATCACATTTCTTCCTACCTTCCATCTCTCTGGGAAAAGCCAGGGATAGGAAAATGGGGGTGAAAAAGTACATTGTGAACTGGCAATGGAAAGGGGCCAGAGGCAGGATCTGAGTGTGATTTGCCCAGCATTACTTTCTCTCCTGCCCCAGCATTCTCTAACACAGTGCCTGACACACAACAGAGCAAATACTTCTTATTTGTTGAAAGAATTAATAAATGAGTGAATGAATGAATGCAGTGTAGGTTGGGTACCTTGACTCAAAGCCCAGTCCCTTTTTCAAAGCCTACCTGATGAATTGGTTTTTATTTTTAAATGAACTGCATAAAGAGAGGCTATTTAAATGGATTCTATTAAGAGTTACATTGTGCTTGACTGGATGGCCTTGAATGTACTCACCTCATATTTTAGAACATTTAAAGAGGAATATGGCCATGAGGCAAAAGAAATAATATGAACCTGTTCCTGGACTTAATATAACAGGGAAACATTTATACAAAGCCTTTCACTATAAGGTTTGTTAAACCAGTGGGTTTACTGTGGCAAAATTTTGTTATTTATGCACACAATTCACTCTCACTGACTTCAGTCTTACCCTTAGTTCTCCCTGGTCTGCATAATCCTTAGTTGTACTCAATTATCCAGATATCTTCCCTTAGTCATTCATATCCATTCACCCAGCCATTCATTTTTCTACCTATCTGTATTAGTTAGTTTTCATACTGCTATGAAGAAATATCTGAGACTGGATAATTTATAAAGAATAAAAGGTTTAATGGACTCATAGTTCCACATGGCTAGGGAGGCCTCACTATCATGGCGGAAGGTGTAGAAGGAGTAAAGACATGTCTTATATGGTGGCAGGCAAGAGAGCATGTGCAGGGGAACTCCCCTGCATAAAACCATCAGATCACATGAGACTTATTCACTATCATGAGAACAGCACAGGAAAACCCCCCTACCATGATTCAGTTACCTCCCACCCATGACATGTGGGGATTATGGGAGCTACAGTTCAAGATGAGATTTGGGTGTGGACATAGCCAAACCATATCACTATTCATCCATACACCTCCATCTATTCCCTCACCTTGATATTCATTTTTCCATCTACACATCCAACTATCCATCTATGCATCCATACAATTTGTATTTTTAAGCCCATGCTGTGTGCCAGGTTGTTTGTACTGGGGAGAGACATAAAGAAGACATGGTTTTTTTTGTCCTGGAAGCTTGTAGCCATTCAGTTATTAGCCCCATTTGGGCTGACACAGCACCTCCTGTAAACCCCCATTGCACTGTAATGTTTGTGTATGCGTCCATTTCCACAACCACAAAATTAGCTCATGAAGGCCACGATTTGTTCTAATGTTCTAATTATGTAGATGAGAAACCTGTGGTGCAGGTAAGGTGTGTACTTTGCCCAACTCCCCCCAACTCTTGTTGGCTGAGCAAAAACTTAAGACTTAGGTGTTTTCTCTCACAATCCATGGTTCTTTTTTTCACATCATGTAAATTCTCCCCTTAATTGTCATCTCAGATGGTGTATATCTGGGACTAAGGCTGAAGCAGAGTATAGACTCGGTGGGTAGTCTGAAGTCCAGGCTCTTGCTATTTTATTCAGGAAGACATTCTAAGCCTTGGGGACCTAGAGTGACTGGAGAGTCCTCAGGAAGCCAAAAAGAGATCAGTGCTACTTTTTTTTTTAATTTTTAGTATTATTATTATTATTTTGGGACAGAGTCTCGCTCTGTCACCCAGGCTGGAGTTCTGTGGCACAATCTCGGCTCACTGCAAGCTCTGCCTCCTGGGTTCAGGCCATTCTCCTGCCTCAGCCTCCCGAGTAGCTGGGACTACAGGTGCCCACCACCTCGCCCAGCTAAGTTTTTGTATTTTTAGTAGAGACGGGGTTTTACTGTGTTAGCCAGGATGGTCTCGATCTCCTGACCTCCTGCTTCGGCCTCCCAAAGTGCTGGGATTACAGACATGAGCCACCATGCCACCTCTGCCTCCTGGATTCATGCCATTCTCCCACCTCAGCCTCCTGAGGAGCTGGGACTACAGGCGCCCGCCACCACGCCTGGCTAATTTTTGTTTTTGTATTTTTAGTAGAGACGGGGTTTCACCATGTCAGACAGGATGGTATCGATCTCCTGACCTCATGATCCACCCACCTCAGCCTCCCAAAGTGCAGGGATTACAGGCCTGAGCCACCATGCCTGACTGCTACTTTGTCTTTAATTTCTCAAAGAATATTTATGATGTATCATTAGAGGCCTGCAAGCCTCCACAAAATACTGCATTTACAGATGACACCCACTTCAGTAAGAGCCTAAGGGGAACTCATTAGGAGACAATTAGTTATTCAAGTTGTTAAGCATTGATTCCTCTCATGCCTCTCATCTGCCTACTACAAGAAAAAGGGGGAAAGGATAGCAACTAGAGTTTGAGGAAGTTACCCAGTCCTTGCTAACAGTCCTTCTTTTTCTCTACGGTCCTAAATATTGCTTTGGTATCTCTTAATTACTCTAGGGGATCACGGAGGAGGAGAGCTTTTAAAGAGAGGGGCCAACGTTTCCTCTATTTTCTTTTTTTTTTTTGAACTAACAAGCAGATGATCTCTGACATGCAAATAACACGGCTCCGCCATGCTCCTACCACCGAGGATAGGCCACAGATGTCTTGGATTCTAAAGCTTTCAAGACAGTGGACATTGGACATATGAAGCTGTGGGTACCTATAGAGGTAATGACCACACTTCGGGAGGAGAGTGGGGCTTTAGTAAAGGAAATGTGGCACAAATAAAGGAGACAGTAACACACCGATTCTAGATTTCCAGCAACTGGGAGTCTTTGGGCAGAAGGAAAGGAGAGCATGTAGGAAAGCAGAAAAGCAAGTAGACCAGAGACCCTGTGTTCTGGAATAAAGAGGTGCAGCACTATGTCTGGAGGTACTAATGAGCAAGAGCACAGCCCCTGTGAACCATGGTCCCAGGCTGGGGCTGACACAAGTTCTCCAAGGTATGAGTGCTTCATCCACATGGCACAAATTTGGGGCAAGTCTTCAGAATCATCAGTTCCCTAATATCCACGTTGACTGGGTTAACATACTAAAGAGAAAACCAGGAAAGGGGTAGGTAGAGAAAAGCTACAGATTGACTTGCAGGGCCTGCACATGCCCATACCTATCCCTGGGTCTCTAGTAGCAAGGTGGTCTGCAGGGTGAAGATGCACTGCTCAGAAATGGCCCCCACACTAGGTAGTAAGGACAATGCAAGCTGGGCCTCTTGCCACCATCTTCTTTGGTCACATTAAAGAAGTCAATAGTTTTGGAACAGGAAAACATTGACACCTAAAGAGAGGTAGAGCCAAAAAATGCAGAAAAGGGGATAGGCCTGGTAGTCAGTGGAGCCTATGGACCTGGCCTCATCAAAAGCCAACTGCACCCCTGGACCTCCTCACAAATGAGCCAATTCATTCTCTTGTTCTGCTGAAGGGACTTCAGTTGACTTTCTAGCATTTGCAACAGAAAGTGTCCTGAACTAGCTAGTTTGGGCTCTGTAGGTTAGCGCTCGCCTTAAGCTAAATTTCAAGTAATAATTACTGTCATCCTCTGAGTACCTTTCACCTGTGAGTACATGTCACACAACTCCTCAAGGTAGAGACAGTTCTCATTTTACAAATGGAAACACTGATACCCAGAAAAGTGGAATCTCTTGCCTAAGGCTACAAACCTGGTAAATTTAAAAAGCTGATTTGTCTAACTCTGATGTTCAGACGTTTCCCTCTCTACCGTGGTGTCCCCAGCTGGTAAGATTTGTTCCCAAGTACTCCCTTAAGCCCCCACCCACAGTTCCCTTAAGGGTCTTTTATTGTCCTCTGCACCCCTAGGCTTCTTTTCTACCTTCCTACCTGCAACTCTGAGAGCTTTATTCCTTCCCCTTTCTCTATACCCATCAACATATAGGGATCTCTTAATAGGTCCCCAGGATCTTGCTCACAGCCGAGGATGGCTAATTCTCTGTATATAGCATACTGATGAGCAAACCCACACATAATATCTGTATTTACTGAGCACTGATCAGTAAATAAATGTTCATGATGTAACTTAGGATGTTACACATTTTTGCTTTGCAGATATTAACCTAACCCAAAGGAACGATGCTAGTGTGGGGAGCTTGACCAGGTTAAGAGGGTTTGGTTTTGAGGGGACCCCCATTTCTCATCGTCTCCCTTCTCAGCCTCTTCTTAGTTAGCTGTGCCATGCCCTGCAGGCCTGTCTGCCAGCCTGCCAGGTGGATCTTCCCTGTTAGTGCCAGCCTGCTGCTTTATGTGGCACTGCATGACTGATTTGATGACCTGTGACCTGACTGTCCATCTGGTCACTCAAGAATTTGCTTAGCTGTTTACCTTTTTTTTTTTTTGCTGTGACTGAATTTCCATTGGCCCTCTCAGCACCTGACTTGCTAACCACTCTGCTCTGTCTGTTAAATGGATGAAAAGAGAGAATGGCCTCCTGCTGCCAGTTCTGCCCTGGGCCCTCCTTGTCTTCAGTCAGAATGCCCCAGTGCCTCAGAATCTTCTTTCTCCTGAACTCCTGTTACCGCCATGGCTGCCACCCCCGATTGCCATGTGTGCGGTGCTCTGTGAAAGGAGAGACGTTTCATTTTGTACTTGGCAGGTGCTGAACTCAACTGGACAGTGAGACCCAGGAAATATGACACCATCTGCTTCCTGCCATGTTCTGGCCCCAGTGCTTGATGCCAGGACATCAGCTGTTACCTGAGTGTGCTGGGTCTTGTGAAGTGAGCCAGTCAGGAAACACTTCTGTATACACTTTCCTCAATAGCACAGTTCATACTGGTCAGGCTGCAAAGCTGTATATATATTTTTTTCTTGACTCTCAAAGTGAAAAAAAAAAAGTCTTCTTGCTTCTTAATTCTGTTTTCTAAAGAAAAAATATACATACATAAACTTATTCGTGGACTTCCTTTCCATCCTTTCCTTCTATGGTCTTTTTTTCTGCTATAAAGTGACCCTATTTAAATGCCTTTGATTGGTCGCTGACTACCTTGCACTGTATTAAGTGCTCTGTGCCTTGGTTTCCTCTGCGTTCCAAGTGGGGGCAATGTCCTTAACTTGTGGTTAAGTGAGGATTAGATAGCCCAAGGGGAGGATTAAGCAAACAACACCATCCTAGAAAATAGGGAAGGCCAGTTGGGCCTCCCCTGTGCTGGGAGTGCCTAATCTAGTTGAGTGCATTTAGGGCTAGAGGAGGGAACAGGAGTTGTATTTCTCTCCTCCTATGGCCCCTGCAAATCTCAAGTTTCTTTGAACCTACGACCTGCCCCTGTCTAGTTCTAGAAGCTGCCACGCAGGTGGCATGGAAGTTGCATTGGAGGCTAATTCCTTTCCTGACTTGCTGGTTATAATGCTTCTGTGGATAGACAAATCAAGCCACCTGTGTGGGATATTAAAAATGCAACAACACATACACACCAACAGTGCTGCAGATTTGTTACTGAATTTTTAGACTCAAAGTGTGCCATCTGGACCACAGTACTTCTGGAGTCTTTGTTGCCTCTTTCCTCTTTTGTATGATGTTGAGATGGTTTTGGTCAGCTACTCCTATTTTGATGCCTAAATAGTGACGTAAAACAAAATCTGAATCTTAATTGAAAACATGAGCTTTTTTTCATTTAAATTTGTTGGCTCTTTGAAGATTTATGGCATTGCAAAGTTGTGCTGGTGGAGTCTCTGAGAAAATTCTTTTTGGTCACCAGATTGTTTCCTAAATTAGTTGAAGCCTTTGTAAGTCCTCAGTCATAACAAAGATGAAACAAGCTGTTAGAATACGAGAATGTGGCTTTGGAGCAAATGCTATGATTGAATTGTAAGAGTGATATAAGTTTTAGGGAAAGACTGAGAAAACTGGTGGGCTGCTCATGCACCCACACTCCAGCACAGGACAGTCTGACCA
Organism: Rhinopithecus bieti; assembly: GCF_001698545.2. Classification (NCBI taxonomy): domain Eukaryota; kingdom Metazoa; phylum Chordata; class Mammalia; order Primates; family Cercopithecidae; genus Rhinopithecus; species Rhinopithecus bieti. The sequence goes on along the minus strand of NW_016804545.1, from coordinate 390,267 downwards.
TTACCTGTAAGAACCATGACCAAATCCAGCCAGCCCTGCAATAGACTGAGCTCACTGGCTTTCACTTTGGGTGAGTTGATGAAATATACATGTATGCACCCGTGCATACACACACACTGCAGTCCATGCCATTGTTGTTACACCTGCTAGAACCCATGGGCAGAATCAGTGTCCTTCCTCTGACCAAATTAGGTCAACCCAGAGCTCCTTTCCACCCATCTTCCTTTGCCAGGCTCAGTTCTACCTTATGTGGAGTAGTGAGAAGCATAACCTGGGCCTAGAGGTAGCCTACAGGTGAGGCTGGAGGTAGCAAAGGTAGCGTTAAAAACTTGCTTTTGTTTTACATTAAGTGGGTTGTACAGTTACGTGGGTTGAACCATCATGTAAACTAGAATTGGTTTAATTACTAATTGCTGGTGAGTCCATATTCTATCATTTAAGATTCCAACCCTATAGAGGAAAAGGAACCTTTCTTCATTACACCTGTGAACTAGGAAATTAGCAAGAATAAAACAAAAATCAGAATGCTGTCCTTTGTAAAATTCCCAAAATAGGAAGGGAAGGACCAGGTACATAGAGACAGTGTGCTTGGCCAACATCCTGGCCTTTTCACTTTTAAAGGAATACCTATATGTAAAACGTTGTGGTTTTTCATTCTTTTCGTTATCAATTGGTATAAGGCTATGAGGATGGCCTGATCTGCTTTTTAAAGAATCAGGAAGATTTTGTACTCCACTAAGTAAATCTTGTTGGACTTCGCTCTGGCCAGTGCTGCACAATCTGAAGCAAAGGCCGTATAGGCTGGACCCTGTGTGGTCGTGGCCACTTTGTTGGCCATGAATGATAACAACCCTGGGCATCTTAGAAGATGCTGTGCTCTCTTCAAAGAGTCTACCACCCACAGAGAGTAAAGGATTAGAAGTCCTATAATGGAAATCCATTAAATGTTGCAGTGTTAGTAATAATTAAGTAGTGTTTTATGACAGCACCAGCAGGCTGGTCAAGTGAATAATTCTTTTCAGGGTTTGCTCTGTCTCTCTCCATAGGTAAAGGATTTAGATGGATTTATGACACTGGCTGAAACAAATCAGTGGATGAGTGATTACAGGATTTGAGTGTGGTTAAGCCAAGATTAACGCCACTAATTCCTGAGAATAAAGGAGATGACTGTCACCCGAGTACCTGAACTTGCAGTTCAAGATATGTAGGCTCCTAGCCAGCAGTTGAAAACCTCTGGGCGCGCACACACACACACACACACACACCATCCCAACCCTAACCGCATTCCCATGTCACACTGTGAAGGGTGGTAAGCAAACAACAATAATGATAGAGGACTTGAGATATGGTAAATAAAATACTCAATGCGAGTAAACTGCTGTTTACTAACATTCTCAGGCCACCAGGGTACCATTTAGACCAAGGCCTTAACGAGGTCATTTGCCTTTACCTATACCAGAACCATTACCTTAATTGCTACTCAGCCTTCATGAAAGTGTTTATGGGTAAACAGTTTTCACCAAGGGAGTGATTAACTACCCCCTGGATTACTGTAGGATCAGGAATCATAAAAATCATAGCAATTGTAGTCATAATAACCTATGTTGTGTAAGTATTTGCTATGAATGTCTTAAATTTCACCACTGCCACCACCACCCAGAGCAGCTTTAGGGTGAAGCACAGCACACCATGCACAACACTGGTTATTAAGAAACATGGACGGATGAGAGGGCTCTCTTCATTCATCAAGTCTGGAAAACAGAAAAGAGCAAAAATAACCCACCTATGATCTATAGCGTTTCATACTTTTGCTGAGGAAACAGTAGTGGACATGTGAATTGTCCTCATCCTAATAAAAGGAGAAAATGTGCTGAGTAAATGTATTATACATGCATGCCCAAGGTCAAGGTAGAGCAAGTTTTGGTAACAGTGCCAGTTTCACCATCTGCATTGGTTCATTCTATGGCTACATGATCTCAAATCTAGAAGTATATATTTCAATCCATGCCCAATAAACTTAACCAAGTTAGAGTTTTGGGCTGCACAGACCTAGTCATTCCATTTCATGGACTGCTTCTCCACTCCCTAGCGATGTGCCCATCTAACAGTGGGTTTCTTGAGCAGTTAAGGTAATGGTTCTGGTATAGGTAAAGGCAAACGAACTCGTTAAGGCCTCGACCTAAATGGTAACCTGGTGGCATGAGATGGTCAGTAGGCAGCAGTTTACTCACACTATTTTATTTATCATATCTCAAGCCGTCTATCATTATTGTTGTTTGCTTACCACCCTTCACAGTGTGACATGGGAATGCTGGGTTAGGGTTGGGATGCTGTGTGTGTGTGTGTGTGTGTGTGTGTGTGTATACCCAGACTGAATTCTTGGTTAAGTCTGCCTGGAAATGCCTCCTGCATCAGTCCTTTGGTGTGCTGAGCTGACATTCTCCATCCATGTTGCCTAATAAATTCCCTTCTGCTTCTGACTATTGAAATGTGCATCACATTTTTCCTTAGTTGTTTGCATTGCCTACAAAATAAAATTCAGCCTGAAAGATCCATGTTTCAGGCACTCTGACCTCTTAGCCCCATAGACCTTTCCAGCTTTTTTGCACAACTTTCCTACACATGTAGTACTCTGGATCAGTCACATCCCACAGTTTATGTCTGTCCTGCAAGCAGAAACCAGGATGACTTAGTTATAGTATTTGTCAGTTTGAGCAACAAACAGATCATCTATAAAGGAAAACGATTATCATAAATATCCACACTGACTTTTGAGTTAAAGACAAAGAAAAATCTAAGTATGAACTTCTTCATGGATCTGATAGACTGAATATGACTTCTCTTTCTTGATCAGTAGAGAATAAAATGATTCTTTCTAAAAACGTCTTTGAAATATTTGAGAAAATCAATCATAGATTAAGTCTTTCCCTTATTAGGGTAGTAGTTCTTGTTTCTTCAGCTGTTACAAGAAATGATTTAAAATTCTTTCTTCCAATCAGATCACTTCTCGGATGAGATCCAGTTGGTTAATGTCTCTCATAAAGTTTAAATAGCACAGCACACAGACTCATCATTCTCTTGATCTGGATTCCACACTGAATTGTCACTTCAAATTATTAAAAAAAAAATTTTTTTGTAGCCACATCTTATACTACTGATTCATGTTGAGCTTACTGTCAACTAAAAAGCCTATGTATTTTAAAATCTATGCATGATTATTATTAAACCAGCCCTCTTATCCCTCCTTCATTCTATATTTATGCAGCTGGTCTATTGAGCATAAATGAAGGACTTCAATTTTTTATTTTATTTTATTTTATTCTATTTTATTTTATTTTTTAGATGGAGTGCACTTTGTCGCCCAGGCTGGAGTGCAGTGGTGCGATCTCCGTTCACTGCGACCTCTGCCTCCTGGGTTCAAATGATTCTCCTGCCTCAGCCTCCTGAGTGGCTGGGACTACAGGCACCCACCACCATGTCCAGCTAATTTATGTATTTTCAGTAGAGGCAGGGTTTCACTATGTTGGCCAGGCTGGTCTCGAACTCCTGACCTCAAATTATCCACCCACCATGGCCTCCCAAAGTGCTGGGATTACAGGTGTGAGCCACTGTGCCGGGCCTAGACTTCACGTTTTTAATTTTTTTATTGATACATACTTTTATTCATATTTATGGGATATGACGTGATATTTTGTGGGATGCATATGATATTTTGTTACATGCACAGAATGTGTAATGATTGAGTTAGGGTATTTAGGACATTTATACCCTCAAGTATTTATCATCTCTATGTGTTGGGAACATTTCCAGTCCTCTCTTTTAGCTATTCTGAAATACACAATATACTGTTAACTATAGTCACCCTCTTCTACTATCAAATACTAGAACTTATTCCTTCTACCTAAACTGTGTGCTTGCACTCATTAACCAATCTTTGTTTATCCCTTCCCTCTTGAACCCCAACACACCCTTCCCAGCCTCTGGTTACCATCATTGTATTCTCTACCTCAATGAAATCAACATTTTCATCTCCCACACATGAGTAACAACATGTGATATTTCTTTCTGTGCCTAGCTAATTTCACTTACCGCAATGACCTCCAGTTCCATCCACGTTGCTGCAAATGATGATTTCATTTCTTTTTATGGCTGAATAGTATTGCATTGTGCATATATATCACTTTTTTTTTTTTTTTTTTTGAGATGGAGTCTCGCTCTGTTGCCCAGGCTGGAGTGCAGTGGCCGGATCTCGGCTCACTGCAAGTTCCACCTCCCGGGTTTACGCCATTCTCCTGCCTCAGCCTCCTGAGTAGTTGGGACTATAGACGGCCACCACCTCGCCCAGCTAGTTTTTTGTCTTTTTTAGTAGAGACGGGGTTTCACCTTGTTAGCCAGGATGGTCTCGATCTCCTGACCTCGTGATCCGCCCGTCTGGGTCTCCCAAAGTGCTGGGATTACAGGCTTGAGCCACCGCGCCCGGCCAACCACATTTTTAAAAATCTATTTGTCCACTAATGGAAACAGGTTGATTCCATATCTTTGCTATTGTGAACAGTGCTGCAATAAACATGACAGCGTAGTAGGGTTTCCTTTTTCTGCATTCTTGCCAACATGTTATATTTTGTCTTTTTAATAATAGCCTTTTTAACTAGGGTAAGATAATGTCTCATTGCGGTTTTAGTTTGTATTGCTCTGATGATGAGTGATGTTGAGCATTTTTTTCATATACCTGTTAGCCATTTGTATGTTTTCTTTTGAGAAATGTCTATTCATGTCCTTTGGCCACTTTTTAATGGCATTACTTGTGTTTTTGCTAGTGAGTTGCTTGAGTCTGTTGTATTTTCTGGATATTAGCCCCTTGTCAGATGAATAGTTTGCAAATATTTTCTTCCATTCACAGGTCTTCACTCTGTTGTGTCCTTTGTTGTGCAGAAGCTGTTTAGTTTAATATAGTCTCATTTGTCTATTTCTGTTTTTGTCACCTATGCGTTTCAGGTCTTATCCATAAAATCTTTGCCTAGACCAATGTCCTGAAGTGTTTCCCTTATGTTTGCTGCTAGTAGCTGTATAGTTTTGGGTCTTATTTAGGACTTCACATTTATCCCTATTAAAATTTATCTTGTTTTCAGCCCAGCATTATAGCCTCGCCAGCTTCTCATTCCAGCCTTTGATGTTACTTATTTAGTTTATTTCAGTCTATTAACTAGTCTTTTCAAATGAAGATTTAATCTGCATACCACTCTTGTACTTGGTGAAATGCTCCTGTCACTGTCCTACAATTTTAACAAAAGGAGACCTGTCTCAGTCTAGGATACGAGGGTGAAGAGGGGAAGAGGTAGGATAATAAATAGGGAGTAGTGGGGCCTGTGGTGAACTAGAGTCTGTTATGGTGTTTCAGTTCACATTAGTTAAAATAATTAATAACAACAACAGCATGCTAACCAAGTAGTACAAACTGAGCCTTGGCAGGTAGTAGGGAGAAACAGTTGTGTTACTAAGGTGGTATCATACTGCAGTGGTGTTCAAGTATGTTTAAACTGTCTAAGACTAAATAAGCCCTGCTGCTTTTGACATTTCAAGCTGCATCAATATTCAGTCTACTTTTCATCTTAAGATAATGCTCAAGATGCAAACCAATCAAAACAGGGCATAAGAAAACCATCAAATGAATCTTCTTGTAAACCGGGTCACACATCTGCTGTTGCTCTCATGAAATTCTACCCAGCAAAGGAATTATAAGGAAGAGCCCTGCTTTGAGGCCATTGCCAAAATTCCTCTTTGCCCTGCTGGGTGGTAAATGCAGGCTGGAGAAGGTACAGAGAAATTTGCTTATATATCACTAACTAAGTGTTCAATACATGAAGCAGAGTGGTTTCTCAGGAAAACAAAACAATTACAACTAATGCACATTTAAAACATTCCTTCATGACATGTACATACTATGTGCACACACATATATATATGCCTTTTGCATAATATGAAAACAATAAATATTTGAATGCATGAATGAATAAAGAAAAAGCCTATCCAAAGTGATCTGGGATAAACTCATTGCTATTTTCCCAGGTAATGAAGATGGCTATCTTTGTGCAGAACAGATGCTATGAGATCATGTCTCCAAGAGATGAACTGAGAATGAATTCACTTAAATTATGGTGCTCACAGAGAGGATTTTAGCTTGAACATTTGTTCATATGATTTATGGCACCCTCCATCCGGTGGAGTCAATGCAAAAAAATGAAATGTAATTACAGCATACAGACAGCAGTTTGCTTAAAAGAGAGCTGAAAGTTTGTGGGGATTTTTTTTTTTTTTAAATGGGACAGGAAACTTATCCTAAAAGGAATAAAAAAAAGCTTTATAAAACATTTGCAACTCATCAGAAGTGTGAGTCTGACCTGCAGCGGATAGGGGAGGGGGTGGTACTGGCTGTGACTCCAGAGAACCACCAAAGAAATTACCCCCATCCCCAGGTCCCTACTCTGTTCCCACCTCCTCCAAGGCTAGCCTCTTCCAGATTCCCTTTTATTTTAGCCTAGCCTTTCCCTTTAGGGAAGAGAGCATTATTAATGTCCTTTCTCCTTGGCAACTCAAGTCTGGAATTTTAAATTTATAGTCTAAGAACTGTTCTGGTGTTTATATGGCTCAGGGGGTGTTATTATCAAATCCAATTAAAAACATTCCTTCTGCTAATAAAAAAGTCAACACCTTCCCATTAAGCTAGGACCCACCCTTACGTTAATTAATGGCTGTTAGTACCTTATTTGCTTTCAAGGGTCTCTTGGGTACCGGGCTTCTGAGACAAAGCAGAATCTATTTGGTCAGTGGCTTTGTTTGATGCACATCCCTGATCCCCAGCTTAATTCTAAATCTGAACCTGCATCTCTTAACCTTTCTATGCCTTGAGATCTTCTCTGGAGATCCCATCCAGAGGGGCCTGGTTAATGGTACTTGTTTGGCAAAGATTTTTAAGATCTGCAGATGAACCTGGCTAATGAATAATAGTAATGCTTATGATACCCATCGAATGATAATTGGCCCTCTTTGGACCATTTAGGATTCAATGCCTCCACCCAAATCATTACACAAATGGCAGACTGCCTCTGAGGGTTCGATTTAGCTTTTGCTTTTAAATTTGCAAATTGGCACTGCTTTCATCAAGAAAGAAAATACAACAATGAATTGATATGACCTGACATTAAATAGCATTTTGTATTTTGCAGCATGCTTTTGGATAATACATTATGTAACTCTCAAGCAAACAGCATTTATCTTTCTCAGGAATTTGAAGACAGTAGGACTCCTGGATCCTCAAAAACTAATCATGATCACCTCTGAGACCCGCTGTTGGGTCTATTTTCCATAGATTTTGTGGTTAAAGACGTGATTGATGATTCTATTTCCTCTCTGAGAGTCAAGTGAATTTATCAGCCTCTGATTCGTGAATTCACCTAAAATAAGGTGTCTGGTCTGGGCATTCAGGCTCAGATTTGGGGGGCACCCACCCAATTCATCCTCTTTTCCTTATTACTCACCTACCAGTGCTTTCTTGTCGTTGCTGCTCCTGTAGCTGTAATGGTGGGCATCAGCACTGAAGAGCGGCTCTACAAATGAAAGTGTCTTCCGTGAGCGGAGAAAAGGGAATGCTCTCTCACAGAAGCCTCACCTACAGACAATTTATCTAACAAACTCCATTTCCTGCATGCCATTTGCTGATATTTATCTTGTGTGTGGGCTCCCATGGAGGCTTGCCATGAAAGGATTGTTCTGTTATAACCCAGAGTCTTTTTTTTCCATCTAAATAATGAAGAGGCTTCAGCTTCCTTTCTCTTTTGTTTCCTACTGCCTAGATCAGATGTCCAAAATCAGAATGCTTTATTAATAGCAAGGTTGCTACCTGACTTTTTTTTTTTTTTTTTTTTTTTTTTTGCTTATGAAGGGGCTCTCTTTGTACTTTCTCAACTTAAAAATGGTCTGTTGAATTTGACAAGTGCAGCTCCTTCCTTTCCCTCTATCTCTTCCTCCCTCCATTCCCCTCCCCTCCTCCTTCCTTCCTTTATTCTTTCCATCCTCTCTTCTTCATTATTTCTTAGATATAAATTGCCAGCTTTTTTCTACATCAACTGCATTTATTTAAAGATTTAAAATAGTAATAAAAAAATAATAATGCTGTTCACAGAATCGCTTGACAGGGAATGTGTGCTTTGTCTTAAAATATTTTAAATTAACAGTAACCTAAATAGCATAGAGGACTCTCCATTAAGGAAGTTTCTTTTTTCTTCTTTTTAAAAATCATCCAATGGCAAGCCATTCATTTTTTTACATTTCTATCTTAAAGATATGTGCCCTAAAACTGCATTACCTTAATAATCAATAACTCAGTGGGAGGTCCTAATGGGGAGAATCCACTGGAGCTACATTCCAGTTGAAGTAGCAAAGGACCACCATAGGCCTGCGGGCTATAATTAGACAACCATAAAACGAGGAGGTAAAGGGTGGCAGACTACATTAGCCGTAAAATGCTAACTTGCAAGTAATAAGTCTCGAATCTTTCATGTCTACTGGAGTGTCACTTATACTTGAACAAGGAAAATGTTATGTTAAAGAACAAATTTACATTTAGGATCCCTAAAGCTTAAGGACTGGTGAAGGTTAGTGTGGCAATGAGAAAACAAATGAATACAAATCTGCACACTTCACAGTTTTCACTCAGTGCTCCCCTTCCTTCTTTCTTTTCTGTATACCCGTTTTTTCATCCCCCTCCAGGGTTTGAGAAACATCACAGAATTTAAACACAGGAAACCAATATAAAAACCCTCTCATGCAAAGAAACAGTGTGGCTGACTTTACATTGTTTCTATTCATGGCTCGCTAGTTTTACATTTTCTGATCAGTTGCTGCCACTGAGACCAAGAAACCAGTTTCTTCAAGAGCATCCATGGACTGTCTGAAGGCCTTGCATTATTGATTTTCTGCTCATAGATTCCAGTTGCTCTGTCAATCACGGGCCAGAAATACAAGATGGCAGTTAATAAGCAAAAGGACTGAGCTCCCATGAAGACAACAAAATAATTCAGGAGATCTGACTGAAACAGAAAATGCTAAAATCCTCAAGAGAAAAGAAATCAGGTAAGCCTCCCTGGAAAGAAAAGTCCACGGTCAAACAAAAAGACAGGTTATCTATGTAAGGAAGTATATTCCTGCCAAGTATGTCTGGAATTTGTTCACCAAATTAATTAATTGATGAAAACATGTATAAAGCTTCTGTTAGGCAACATTATCAGCAGTGATGACAGAGTGAGGAATACTGTTCTGCTCCTATTGGATAGAAACTTACAATGTAAACATGTAATTACAAGAAAATGTGCTAAGCGCGGTAGTACAGGTAAGTACAGACAGCTTTGTGAGTATAGAGGAGGGAGATTCAACAGCCTGGGGTGGGGGTGTCAGGGAAGATTTTACATGTGACAATTGAGTTGCCTCTTGAAGAATGCTTAGGAGCTCTATAAGCAAAGGGAGTGGGGGACGCGTCAGGCTGAGGACCTAGCATGTGGTAATCACCCAACACTTACGCGTTCTTATTAATTCAAATTTAATGGACATATAAATTATTGAACAAGGCATTCTTTAAACTAGAGATATGAACTGAACACCCCGCTATGTTGGTTTTAAACTATTTAATGATTTTTGCCTCATTCTATATCAGCTGTAATCCCACAGTTCTAACTCCTGATTTGGTCAAAGAAACTGCTCAATAAATGTTTGTTAATGGATTGATTAGAGAGAGGAAGACTGAACATGAACTGAAGGAAGTCATAAAATACCTTTAAGGAGTTATTAACTGTCTTGAGGACCTCTTAATGTGATCTTCAAAATCTAAAATTATTAAATGATGAGAAAATAATATGAATTAGGCAGTAAAGCATCCATTACAAACTCAACATTTGGAAAATAGGATTTTCTGCTTGATACAAAGAAAAGCTAGCCTAAACTCCTTATTGTCATGCATCTTTTAAAGTTGTATTTGTTTGAGTTACTACCGTTCTTTTTGGATAGCACGCTAAGGTTTCCATTGTTTTCTGAACAATCTGACTGGGCTTCCTCCTTCCTTACTCACTGTGCCCCAGCCATAGTGGCTCTTCCAAACATGGCCAAGTGTCTTCCCACTTCAGGGCCTTCTAACAATTTATTCTTTTTTCCTGAAATATTTCCTCCCCTATAGGGCATCAAAGGCTTATGAAACTGCTGGAAGGGCTGGGGGTTCAGTCTGACTGAGCTCAGCCTTTAGCATTAACTTCTAAAAAGTTGCTACCAACCCTTGCAGCTGCCTGTAGCACTGAAGCAAATGATTTGCAGACCCTCACCCCAAATCCTCTGCAAACCTTCCCTCTGCAGTCTGACCAGGAGTCTGCAACTGTCACTAGAGAATAACACTTTCTTCTTCTCTTCCTTTCTTTTACTTATTGTGAGACTCTAAACTCAGACCATAAAGAGAAAAGGATCCTGGGAATGTAGTTTCCAGTTCTTCTTTGGATAGACTGAAGAGACTGCAACAAAAGAGGAGGCGACTAGGTTGGAATGACTGCAGGTACCCCAGCACCCCAGATACCCCAACTCCTACACATCTTTTGTTTTCACCCAGCATTTCCTGGCTCCTAGACAGGATTAAACTCCTGTCATAATGTTTTCTTTATAACACTTAGCACAAATGAAATAGTATAACTATATCAATAATTATGGGTCAAATATTTTTCTCATCCACTAGAAGAGATAGTTCTTTGTGTTAACCAAAATATTCTCTCACTGTCTAGCATGCATTAGGTTCTCAGTAAATATTTACTAAAGAAATAAATGAAGCACCTCAAATTTTCTTCAATTATTTATGGTCTTGCAAAAGTTGTCCTTTCTGAATATTGCAGTGATAAGGTTGCGCTATAGATGTAACAAGTGGAAAAGACTGGGTTAAATTGATAGTTGCAGGGCAAGTTTGCAAATTGTCTTAGAAGTTAACAAAAGTGAGGGCAATTTGGCATTTTAACCAAAAGTTTTGTAAACATGTGTATCCTTCAACCCAGAAATTCTAAGGATGAATTCTAAGGACATTTTAAGCTGGGAAAGATTGATATATAAGGATTATTCATTGCATTATTCATTATATCTTCTGGAAAGATATGTCCTTACTCTGTGTTTATACTTCCTCACCTCCCACTTAACTTCTTAAACCACTGTTATATGCTTCAGTCCTCATAAACCCATTGAAAATATCTGTCTAAGGCCATTAATGACCCTCTTCTCACCAATGAACTCCAAGGATACTTTTAGTTTGTACCTGACTTGACAACTCTTAGAGCACTTGACCTGCTGATTGTTTTCTCCCTCTTTAAACATCCTCTCCTTTTGGCTTCTTATACTTGGCTTTTCTTCTGCCTCTTTGATCACCCCTTCCCAGTTCTTTTGTGAGTGAGCCTCTCTTCCTTCACTTTGTGGTTCTGCCCTAAAATCTCTTTTCTTCTAGCTTTCCTTGGCCAAGTTTATCATCTCTCATTATTTGAATACCTTCTATGTATTGAAAAAGCTCAAGTCTTTACCTCTAGACTGAAAGGATGTCAAAATATGCAATTGGCTACTGGACATCTCAACTCAGCAGACCCTGAAATTATCTAAAACCGAATGTACCATCATTCCCAGCAAAAGAGCTTCATTTATCCATTCAACCAATATTGTGAGTATGTGTGTGTGCTTATGAGTGTGTTATGGAAATGAAGATGAAGCATCTTTTTATTTACTTTTAGGAAGGCAAGCCAATCAGTATCAGAGCCTATGTGTTCCAGTGATTATTCCTTTAAATCTAGTCCTATTTTCCTCACAAATAGTAAAATTCATTCCAGATTTTGGCAATATAATTACTATTAATTTTTTTTAGTGTTTTGGATTTTAAACCTCCATCTTTTCTGAAATCTTTTCAGATATGTTAATATAATACTATTAGAATTTTTTTTCTTTTTTTTTTTTTATTATACTTTAAGTTCTAGGGTACATGTGCACAATGTGCTGGTTTGTTACATATGTATACATGTGCCATGTTGGTGTGCTGCACCCATTAACTTGTCAATTACATTAGGTACATCTCCTAATGCTATCCCTCCCCCGTCCCCCCTCCCCACAATGGGCCCTGATGTGTGATGATCCCCTTCCTGCATCCAAGTGATCTCATTGTTCAATTCCCACCTGTGAGTAAGAACAGGCGGTGTTTGGTTTTCTGTTCTTGTGATAGTTTGCTGAGAATGATGGTTTCCAGCTGCATTCATGTCCCTACAAAGGACACGAACTTATCCTTTTTTATGGCTGCATAGTATTCCATGGTGTATATGTGCCACATTTTCTTAATCCAGTCTGTCGCTGATGGACATTTGGAACTATTAGAAGTTTGTACCACTGGAACCAGAATCCACATACATCGTATTTAATGGTTTCAAAATTGCATAATGTAGAAATACCAGACATTATTTAACTATTCTCTTATTCCTTCTTTCTAATAAAAGAGGAGTTTGAAAGTACTCTAGTGGATTGAGGGTCCAGGTAAGTCGGCTATAGTCAGTGAAGTCTTCACTATATTTTAAAGTTCATGAATCTCAAAATATTTGACTTCAAAAAGAAATTCCTAGGAGGAGTATATTTACCTGTATTTCTATGTTCTTTTCCAAGAAATTTGTGTCCATCTTCTGGAAAAATCTGTTAGAAATGAAAGAGAGCATCATCTTTTCAGGATTGGGGATTCTTTTGTGCTCTATGAAGGAAGGGCTTCGTATTATATAATTATGGGACGTTTTACTCTACTTTTATTGAAGATTAAGGAAGGATAGCTTTCAAGATGCTTTTGTCTTGTTGACCTTTAGTAAGTCAGGTCAAATAAGAATATATCTCTGTAAGTTTGAGGACAAGAGGAAGATGATAACTTATTTTCCAGAGGAGTATGATTAGCTTGATTCATTTGAATAAGTGATGTTTTAGGATGAGTTTTAGTACATTCAAATAACTGAATATTCTGTTCTGCAGCTTGCCTTCATGTAGAATGAACAAAACACCAAATATCTGCATTTGTTTTAAAGCAAAACTAAGCTCTTATTTGCCCCCACAACCTCTGCCTAGTATCCACCTTTGTTCCTTAGTGACATTTTTCTGACTTTTTATGGTGCCTTATACAATTAGCATGTAAATAGTGAAATGTCTATTCTCTTAGTCAGGTTAGGCATTTGTTATGACTACATAAAACTATAGAATATGAACCACTCTTCAAGATGAAAAGAGTCTTACTGAGAGGAGAACGTACATGTATGAAATAAATGAAAAATAACTTAAATAAATTAGCGATCTTAAGCCTGGAGAAAGAAAGACAAGTAGCAGAGAGATGGGAAGGTTTGGCATAATAAATATTGTAATGATAGTCATGTTGAAAGAGTGATTTAACTTGCTCTTTTGACTACCAGAGGTAGAACTAAAAAATGGGTAGAAATTGTAAAAAGTCATCTTGGAATTTTAAATTATAATTGACCTAAGAGCAGACTGATTGGCCTGTGCTGAGAGAATGTTTCTTGTCACCCAAATTCATTCAAGGAGACTCTTGTTAAACACTAATTAATGCTCTTATGGAAGGGATCCAAGAGTGAGATGGGAAGGTGGACAGGCAAACCTTTAAGATTCATTCTGACTCTGAGATTCTATGTATATACTATTTTCAAGGTAGAGATGACAGAATTTTCTTATAGTTAGATAATATACTATATAGCAAATGCAGAATTGTAGCATCGTTTTAATGTTTAACAGGGAAATCTCCTGTATTTATTTAAAGTCAACTGATTGTAAATGTTAACCACATCTACAAAATACTTTTTTTTCTTTTTTTTTTTTGTCACCAGACTGGAGTGCAGTGGTGTGATCCCAGCTCACTGCAACCTCTGCCTCCTGTGTTCAAGTGATTCTCCTGCCTCAACCACCTGAGCAGCTGGGACTGCAGGCACACACCACCACGTCCAGCTAATTTTTGTATTTTTAGTAGAGACAGGGTTTCACTATATTGGCCAGGCTGGTCTCGAACTCCCGACCTCATGATCCACCTACCTTGGCCTCCCAAAGTGCTGGGATTACAGGCATGAGCCAGCAACACTGGCATTATTGCTTGATTAAATAACTAGGTACTGTAACCTAGCCAAGCTGACATAAAGCTAACCATTACAGCCACTATACTAATATCTTTCTGGCCAGAAAATCTAAAGTTATCATATCTTCTTTCTCACGGAATTTTGTCACGCTGGTATTTAATAATTTAATACTTTTGTCCAGAGTTGGCTTTGGTAAATGAGGTTGGCAACTGATAAACCATTTGCACCACTTTCCAAGTCATAGCAATGGATGGATTTGTTCCTACTCATCCTATGTGTGTGTGTGTGTGTGTGGGTGTGTGTGTGTGTGACATGACTGTCTTAGATTATGTATAACACTTTTATTTGAGTGACATAGCCCCACTGTAACCCACTGTAAGCTGTCTCGGAGGATGGTGGATATTAGCAAAACCTCATTATCTTTGTGTCTTTACTATGTTACATTAATACCACAATAATAATTGCAATAACCCGCTATTGCCAAATAACAATTCCAAAATCATTATTTTCACTCTTGTGTGTCTTGCCTAACTTTGGCTGGGTCCATATCTGCTCTGTGTTCCTACATGCTTCTGTTACTAGTGGACTATATGGTTAGATTTTGTGTCTCCACCCAAATCTCATCTTGAATTATAAGCCCCATAATTCCCACATGTCAAGGGAGAGAGCAGGTGGAGGTAATTGGATCATGGGGGTAGTTTCCCCCATACTGTTCTCATGTCAGTGAGTTCTCACAAGATCTAATAGTTTTATAAGTGTTTGGTAGCTCCTCCTGTGTTCATTCCCCTTCCTGCTGCCTTGTGAAAAAGGTTCCTTGCTTCCCCCTCACCTTCTGCCATGATTGTAAGTTTTCTGAGGCCTCCCCAGCCATGTTGAGCTGTGAGTCAATTAAACCTCTTTCCTTTATACATTACCCAGTCTTAGGTAGTTCTTTATAACAGGGTGAAAACTGATTAATACATGGACTGTCTGAGACATGTCTATCTCACAGTTACAGCAGAAGAGCAAGGGAGGAAAGTGAAAAAATGGGATGCTTGTCTAGGCTTGGAGCTGACTGATATACTGTCTCCTCTGCTCTTTTTTATTGCTTGTTTGTTTTGTAGAGACAGAGTCTTGCTCCATCATCCAGAGTGGAGTATGGTGGTGCAATCTTAGCTCATTGCAACCTTGAACTCCTGGGCTCAAGTAATTCTCCCCCTCAGCATTTTATTGGCAATACAAGTCATGTCAATAGGATGGAGATGTATCTTCTGCCTCTAGTGGGGAAAACTGCAAAGTCACATGGCAAAAATCATGGATATAGGGAGAAGTGAAGAGTTGTACAAATAATTTAATTTATTACATTCTTAATTATGAATAGTTTTCTATGGCTGCCATAACAAATTATCACAAACTTGGTGGCTTAAAACAACAGAAACGTGTTATCTTGCCTTTCTAGAGGCCAGAAGTCTGAAATCTGTTTCACTGAGCTGAAATCGAGATGTTGCAGGGTCAAGCTCCTTCTGGAGGATCTGAAGAAAGTGCATTCCTTCCCTCTTCTACCTTCTGGTGGCTGCTGGTACACCTTGAGTTGTGGCCCTCTCTCTCCAATCTCTGCCTCAACGGTCACATTGCCTTCTCTTCTTTTATGTGTGACTTCTCCTCATCTGTCTATGTGAACTCTCCCTCTGCCTCTCTTTTTAAGGACACATTTGATTGAATTTAGATCCCATCTTGATAATCCAAGATATTCTCTCCATCTCAAAACCCTTAATCCTATCTTTTGCATATAAAGTAATGTTCAAAGGTTCCAAGGATTAGGATTTGATGTCTTTGGAAGATATTTTTTCAGCCTACCACAGATAGTAGTAACATTCATAGAAGGCTTACAGTATGTAAGACACTAATCTAAGCCTTTACATTATAACTCATTTATATTAACTTATTTATATTTCAAAATAACTCATTTATAACTTAACTAATTTACATTTCAAAATAGCCCTTGATGTTGTTTCAGTCATTAGCCTCACTTTTTGAATGAGGAAGCTAAGACAAAGAGAAGTTAAAAAACTTGTCCATCTAGTAGTGCCAGGATTTGGCTCCAGAGTCTCTGTTCATTACTGCACTGTACTGTTTCTCAACATTGCTTATAAATCAACAGATATATAGATGAAAACCATGGCCTCTAACTGTGGGACTTTTAATGGTGAGCTTTTAATACCATTATGCAGTTAGCTTCTTGCACTCAAATATAAAATGAGCTCTGGATAATTTTGGGGAATGGCAAAAAAGAATATCTTGGATGCTGTCACCAACTGTTTCAAAACTATTGGAGTGAGATTAATGACCATACTGCTGGGTGACAGTCCAGTAACCAAACTCTCAGCAGTGCTTTGCAGTCTAGAACATTTCTGTTTTACAAGGTTTCTTCTCTTCAAAATGACTAAGAAATTCAGACTAGTGCTTGACGAAGTTTGTGTTCTTCCTCCCTGAAGAAAACTGCCTTCAAGGAGCCTTAATACGCACAATATAACAGGAAACAAAGTCTGAGTGATAATGATGTTTAGGTTATTTTGAACCAGTCATTTAAAAGACTAATGTGTTTCTTTAAACACACACATTTTCTTAATGACTAAAATGCTGAGATTTTTAAGCTTAGCTTCTGATCTACTCTCCAAAAAGGAATGTTAGCTACATAAATCATTATGTTTGCTATTTTGGCCTAAATACAACAATATCTAATTTGTTATGTTACTAAGAACCCTAACATTGCACATGGAGGGATGAATCCAACGGCACGGAATATGAGCTACATGTCTCTGGTGATTTTCCTAAATATTTTTTACAGGCCTTACTGAGACTTTCCTTTTTTCAGTCTTATAGCCCACATATTTTTTAAGAACATTAATTGGCTGAGTGCAGTGGCTCATCACACCTGTAATCCCAGCATTTTGGGAGGCTGAGGTGGGTGGATCACGAGGTTAGGAGATCCAGCCCATCCTGGCCAACATGGTGAAATTCCACCCCTACTAAAAATACAAAAAAATTAGCTGGGTGTGGTGGTGCGTGCCTGTAATCCCAGCTACTCAGGAAGCTGAGGCAGGATAATTCCTTGAACCTGGGATGCGGAGCTTGCAGTGAGCCGAGATCATACCACTGCACTCCAGCCTAGGCGACAGAGCGAGACTGTCTCACACAAAACAAAACAAAAACAAAAACATAAACATTAATTGCTATGTATTTTAATCATTTGTCCTCAATCAAAAATATCTCATATATAGATATCTTATTTCCAAATGGCTTTGTTGATTTTTTAGGTATGCCAAAGGTTTGCCATTAGATACTAAAAGCCACCATTAAGTTTTTTCTCCAAGAATAAATACATTTAGATTTATGAGCTTTACATTCCCAACTTATCAAAACTAAATTCTTAAGTCTGCTAAACTGATTTAACAGTAAAAATCACATTGTCATTTAAGTTACTGGAAGTTGAGACAAAAGCCAGTTTCTAAAGTACAAATAACAAACTTAAAGCAACACTCTTTCTTTTCATTTTTCACTTTCTATGACTTTGTTAGAAAATTGTCATTTGGATTAACCCTAAAGAAAAGTAGGAAGGAAGATCAAGACTTTAATTAGGTTTCTACCATAGATAAAACTGCCAAAAATTAAAGATTGTATTTGAAACATGAAATTATAGGAGTATTAAATCTATCTAGTCCCTGAATATATTGTAGGCACAGAGAAAAACAAGTAAAATATTAGGAGATTTAGGATGTACATGTGTGTGGTGGAAAGGTAACATTTGAATGTTTCAGGAGCACTGGCTGCCTGCCAATGATGATTACATGAATCCTCAAGACAATATTATAATAAGCTAAGCTTATTTCCATCTTAGGATGCTAGAACCTACTCCCATTCCCTAACCTGGAATAATCTTATCTCAGATAGTCACATGGCCCTGTCCCCTCCTTCAGGTTTCTGCTCAAATACAATTTCCTCAAAGAGTCTCTCTTTTCTTTATTTTATTTATATTTTTTAAATTGACAAATAATAATTACATAATTTGTGAGGTACAATGTGATGTTTTGATATAATTTGCAATGTGGAATTATTAAACGGGGCTAATTGACCAATCTATCACCTCACATATTTATCGTTTTGTGAAAACATTTAAAATCTACTCTTTTAGCAACTTTTAAATATACAATGCATTATTATGTTTTATAGTTAGTATTCTGTGCAGTTGATCATTACAGCATATTTCTGGCCTAACTGAAATGTTGTACCCTTTGATTAGTATCTCCCCTTTCCCCATCTTACCCTCTCCTCCAGACTCTGGTAACCATCATTCTACTTTCTATTTTTATGGTGGAAAGGTAAATTAATATAGCCACTTATGCAAAACAATATGGAGGCTCCTCAGAAAAGTAAAAACAGAATAATGATATAATCCGGTAATCCCACATCTGGATATATATCCAAAGGAAATAAAATCAGTATGCTGAAGAGATATGTGCACACCTGTGTTCATTAAAGTATTATTTACAAAAGATATGGAAGCAACGTAGGTGTCCATGATCTTCAGATGGATAGATACAGAAAATATGGTATATATGCACAACTAAATACGATTCAGTCTTTAAAAGGGGGAAAACACTGTCATTTGCAATAACATGGATGTATTTGGAGGACATTATGCTAAGTGAAATAAACCAGGCACAGGAAGACAAATACTGTGTAATCTCAGATGAAATCAAGCGAGTTCAGGTGGTATGGCCATAGAAGTGCACAATCTCGTGTGGAATCCAAAACAGAGTCCTTTCTTGACAATCCTATCAAAAATAGCAACCCCTGCCACTCTGTCTCTGCTTGTTTTATCTCTGGACATTTATCACTACATTTTATATTAAATGTTCATTTATTAATTGTTTATTTCCTATCTCCCTCCTCCCCTAGACCAGCACTTGGTACAGAATGGGTGTCCAATTCATATTTGCTATTCCTACTCTACCCCCATCTCATGCTTTCATTACAAATACACACATCGTTCATTTGTTTCTATCAATTGCTTATATATAGACACTTTAATCAATGTGCATTCGGAATATTTTTTAAAATTCAAAAATAAATAACCAGGAGTAAAATGAATTGTTCAAGGTCACATTGCTGTCAATAATTGTGGAGGGTCTTTTACCCTTCTTGCAAGTTAAGTTAACTGGCCATAGTTTCATGCATGCTGGCAGAAAACATAAGAGTCTTGGATCAGAAACAAAGGACTGTTTTCACGGCATAGCCAGCAGAATGAGCATCAAGTTTGTATCAGTTCCCTTTGTTCTCTCCCTCAATCCACCAGCCTCATGGAAGTGATGTGGGATTGCCCAAGCTGATGTTATAGGTACAGAAAGCGAGTCTATGTCACAGCTTAGGAACTCTGAGTTTAAAGAATTTGAATATTTTATGAGTAGTATGCTAACCTGACCTCTATTCCAGAACAGTCACTATCTCTATCATCCAATATTATAATATTTACTTGGAAAGATAAGAATAGATTGTGCCATTGTTCACAAAACATGAAGAAATGCTAGAGATCCATGGAGAATTGTCTTCCAACATTAGCCAGTTATTAAAAATTGTGCTGACATTCCTAACTCTTAATTTAATTTTTGATTTATTAATTACTTAAAACCTGTACAATATTTAGTACAATGTTTGGAATATAGTAAATACTCAGTGAAAGTTCACTGTTCCCATTTGACATATTGCCTTTTCATCTTTGAGTTTCTGCTTTACTTCTGATGTGTACTATGAATATTGGGATAGGTTTATCTTGGCGAAAGTGTTATACTAGAAAAAATATCAGTCATAATCTAATCAATGTCGAACTCTATTCTGAACACATTGAGAGAGGAAGCCCCATTACAACAAATCACTAAATGAATATAGATACATCATGAGCATTTCATACCTTGTAAAACATAATAAATTCATGTAATTGTACAGTGGAGACGGTCAAGATCCTCTCACCCAGTTTGCCCTCCTTCCCCAGTTTTGCCAATTTATTTGTGAGGAAATGAGTTGAGGGACTAGGTTGCTTGTCCACTGTCATATTGAGATAATAGCAAAGTGGGGGATATGATAGTCATGACGAGGTAGTATGCTTGTAACAATCACTTGAGTCTTATCTTCTCATACTGAATTTTTAAAGAGATTCTCAGTCTAACTGGTTTGATTTAATTGTCGCTTTACTTATCCAGGAGAGTGAAGGACTGCCCAGACCTGAAGTTGATGAACTGGAGATGAATTGCAAGGAAAGCCAGTGGCTGCATGAGATTAAGAATACAGATTAAAGCTATGGGAAATCTTAACAGCATCAATTAATCAGTATTAAGTGGGAGACAGTACATCATAGTAGGCATAAACTCTGGAGTCAGATTTGGGTGTGAATTCCTACTTGATTTACATTTTCAAAGTTATTTAATTTTTGAAATTGCCTCAGATCATATATAGTTTCAACATAATAATCCTATCTTTTTATAGGATTAAATGATAAAGTACATACATACTGCTTAGCAAAGTTCATATGTAGCAAACACTTATTATTATTAGGATCATTTATACAGTTATGTACCCTAGATGTTTAAGTAATTTAGGGTAGATGTATCTACTGGTCTTTCTAGATCCTTTCCCCAGCCTTCTCTGTCCTGCTTTCTGCACTTAGAGAAATAAGCCATTTTTGTTCTTTCAGTGGGTGACCTTGAGTTCAGCCATGGGGAACCCTGGTACGGGATTGAGAAAGGGAGGAAAGGCTTACTGTAAGCTCACTGTGAAGTCCATAAAAAGTCTTAGCTTCTGTCAGGCTATCCTTTTCATTTTGTCCTCTGTACTCCACAGTTCTGGCAACTGCCTCCACCTCCCTGCCCACCACCTATAGAGAGGCCCACTAATATTGGTCACGGGGTATTCCATTGCCCTGTGTGGTCTCCTTAAACCTTGCTCCCACTTTTATAAAGAGTCTTTTTATTCAACTCTTCTCAAATTATCTTAATCTGAATGTGCTCTCCAATTCTTGCTGATGTATCATTTTCCCATTTGATCTTTAAAACAGCTCCATGTGTTATGTATAATTTTCACTGAACATATGAAGCTGCTGAGGCTTAGGTGAATTAAACTAATTCCCCAAAGACAATTGACTAATAAATGACAATGTCAAGACCAGAATACAGTCTTTTTAGGCCC
This sequence comes from Rhinopithecus bieti, assembly GCF_001698545.2. Classification (NCBI taxonomy): domain Eukaryota; kingdom Metazoa; phylum Chordata; class Mammalia; order Primates; family Cercopithecidae; genus Rhinopithecus; species Rhinopithecus bieti. The sequence continues at coordinate 368,890 of NW_016804545.1, read as the reverse complement.
AAAACCCATGACAATTTTAGTATGCCATATTTATGTCCTTCTAGCACATTCCCTAGATTATATGCAATGGTGAGATTGTGTTTTATTAGTCTTAGTATCTTAGTAATAAGACTATGTTTTATTAGTCTTTATAATAACATATACTATTAATAGTCATATACATATGTATATGTAATATGTAATAATGTATAATGTATACATTATTAGTCATATTACATTCCAAGTACATGGCAGATATTCAATAAATATTTTTAAAACTTTCTATCAAATGTAATTTAAATTTGAAGGTTATTTTTAGAAAGGCACAAATAACACCTCAGCAATATTGCATTTCATGTCCCATAATTTGAACATACTGTTTTATGGTCTGATAATAATCTTACTGCTTAAACGTTGGCTGCCAAATAACAGCTCTTTCTTTCTTTCTTTCTCTTTCTCTCTCTCTCTCTCTCTCTCTCTCTCTTCCTTCCTTCCTTCCTTTCTTTCCTTCTTTCCTTCTTTCCTTCTTTCTCTTTTTTTTTTAAATTATACTTTAAGTTCTAGGGTACATGTGCATAATGTGCAGGTTTGTTACATATGTATACTTGTGCCATGTTGGTGTGCTGCACCCATCAACTCATCAGCACCCATCAACTCGTCATTTACATCAGGTATAACTCCCAGTGCAATCCCTCCCCCCTCCCTCTCCTCATAATAGGCCCCGGTGTGTGATGTTCCCCTTCCCGAGTCCAAGTGATCTCATTGTTCAGTTCCCACCTATGAGTGAGAACATGCGGTGTTTGGTTTTCTGTTCTTGTGATAGTTTGCTAAGAATGATGGTTTCCAGCTGCATCCATGTCCCTACAAAGGACGCAAACTCATCCTTTTTTATGGCTGCATAGTATTCCATGGTGTATATGTGCCACATTTTCTT